>NC_133454.1:36787848-37100234 GCF_048565385.1 Saimiri boliviensis | reverse complement strand
TCTCTTATCTTGCCCTAGCAACATGTGCTTTATTTAGCACCTTTATAATGATCTGTGGATCATACCCCCTTCACCGCTTCTCTGACCTTAACGGTCTTTATAATTGCATTCATTTGGATTTTAAAAGTTCAGTGATACCACCTGGCACCAATTGTTTTTGCTTCTATCATTGCCATTTCTATCAATGAGACTGTTTCTAGGTTGGTCCCTCTTATCACCAGCTCTGGCCTATAGAGACGGGTCTTGACGGAACTTCATAGTGATACTGGTGCAACTTTTACAGCCTTTGTAAGTGGTGTATTCTCTGTCCCTTTCCTTAAAACCTAATCATCTGATAGGTTTTCCAGCCTTACATAGAATATTTACTCCACATACCCAGTTTACATGTAATTCATGAACAATATGACTCTGTAACAATCCATTAAAAACAGAAAATATGTCTCTGAGCTTGGCTTATCTGGCTTAATAGCAACACAAGTAAGCATTCATTAAATGTATTTACAAAGATAAAACTTGGGAAATCAAATAATATTTGCAACTTGAATTTTAAAACTCCTCTTCCTTGCATTTAAAATTTATAGGAAGAAGGCCGAAATCAAACTTTCTAAACCCTAATTCTTTCTTGTATTTATCATATCCCACTCTTAGCTCAAATGTGAGCTACAACTGCCAATCCCTAGAAGATGCCTCATAATTTTTCTTTTCCTGTATTTTGGGTCTTCCTGTTCTCTTTGCCTTATATCCTATCTCTATCCCTCTTTGCCAGTTAAGCATTATCTTGCCCCATGGCAAATAAGATTTCATTATTCTTTCAAAGTCTAAGTCAAACCCTACCACTTCCATGAAGTCTCTCCTTGACCCCATCAAATAACCAATACCATACGTTTACTGTCTCCAATCTGCCAAGTGTTTTGTGCATTTTATATATAATCTTTAAGTCAACCACACAAGATGGAATTTATTCTGAATTTAATTGTGGGGATACAGGCCCTGAATCACACAAACCAACCAAACTAGTTTGCAAGAGACTGAGGTGGGGACTTTCAATGGTAAACCTGGTCTGAGAAGCTTCTTATGCTGAGCTTTCAGTGCTAAAATTGAGACTGAGTGGTTTCTCAGCATGTAGAACTTTCGGTGTTAAAACCAGACTGACCTGGGGAATCCAGGATCATTGTTCACTCTATTGACAGTTGGTAAGATGATAGCTGGAATGCAAACCCAGGTCTACCTAACTTCAAAGCCCATGTTCTTTCTTCTACCATGTTGCCCTTTTTAGGAATCTTCTTTTTAATTCCTGTGGTATCTTTTGCAAATTCTTTCATGACAATTGTTATGTTTAGTATTGTATCATAATTATCAATATATTTGTTATGTTGCTCCTGATAGATTCTCTTAAGAATGGGGCTGGGTCTGACTCATCTTTGAATCTCAGATAAAACCTAGCCTAGGATCCTGTACCTGACCCCAGTTGCCTCCGTGATCTCAACACTTACTTCTTTATATTCTATTTTTTTTCTGTTACCTTCTATATTTCTTCTATTGTCTTCTATATTATTATCTTGTATATTTTCTGTTCTATTTAAAGCTACAACTCACTCCTTAACCCACACTCCCAACCCACTTAGGCTTCCCTCATTTTCCTTCTTTTGCATAGTACTATCACCTTCTAACATTCATATTATATAATTATTTACTATTAATGATTTATTACCTGCCTCCTCCTGGTATAATGTAAACTCCACAAGGGCAAAATATTTCTCTCTCTTTTGTTACTGATATATTCCAAGAAGCTACAACAGTGCCAGAAACAACTGGAACATTCCTAATAAATATTTGGCAAATAAATCAATGAATAAATAAATGAGGTTATTTTATTATATGCATAACTGCACACTATAACAAGAATTATAGTGGCCAGGAATGTAATTGTCAGAGTTGTAAATAATGCAAGAGACATATAGAGATACGTCAGGACATGGATTTCCTCTTAGTTGAAATTCATTGTATCAGAGGACAGCTGCTCCCATCCATTTCTGGAACAACACTGTTCAATACAGTATCCACTATCTATGAAGCACTCTAAATGTGAATTAAATTCAGCAGTTCCACTCTGAATTGAGATGTGACAAAGTATGAAATACACACCAGATCTCAAAGTCTTGGCATGAAAAAATGCTATCCTTATTAGCATTTTCACATTTATTGCACTTTTAAATGGTATTTTTGTATATATTCAGTTAGATAAATAATATAAAACAAACAAAACATTGGATTAAATTAAAATTAATGTCAGCTGCTTCTTTGTACATATTTAAATGTGGCTAATACAAACTTTAAAATTTTATGAGTCCAAAGGTACAACTGCTTTAAAGAGTTCCGTGACTCATGATGCAAAGGCCTTGAGAAGGACAAGCATGGCAGAACCTAGGATTGACTGGCAGCAGAACAGACCAGACTTGGTTTGGCTAGGATCCAATCGCCACAAAGTCTCATGAGGGGAAACCAGATAATTGAAGTTATATAACCCTAGACAATGATGTGATGATGCATAGGCAGGTAGGTACTCAACATCAGGGAGGTCTGAAGTGGCAATAGACACAGATCGTAGCACCCAGATGAATTCTTTCGGGGTAGAGCCTGGTAGTATAGAATCAGTGGAGATCCAGGAAAGGAACATTCAGAATCAAAAGTCACTGAAGGCAACAGAAAAGACATAATCTTAGGAAGACTTCTGCTCTGGAAATAAAGAGAATGAACCTAGTTCTAGGTAAGAGTGGAGGGCAAGACCTTAGTCATATGGGACATTAGTAAAGAACACAGTAGGTGCTCAGTTATTACCAACGTGGTATATATACAGTGTCCAAAGTCCTGACAACTGAGTCACTGAGCTACTGATGGGGCGACTTTCATATTTCCCTATCCCTATGAGGAATATTGGTCCCAGGGTCATGAGTAAGCCAATGGCAATGCTGGAAGAGTGGTGGGACAGATGCCCAACAGATAATTACATTAGTTTCTGTCAACTAACTAGATGAAGAAAACCCTAATAGTCCTACTTTAACCAATCCTGGTTCTCCCACACCCTCAAAATCATGAACCCAATAACCTCCACCTCAGCCACTGCCATGAACCGAGAAGGCACAAATGTCCTCAGACCTACTTTATTCAAATGACAAACTCTTCTCTAGTAAACTTTAAAATCATTTATCACTACATTCATTTTTAAAAGACTGTTAAAGGAGGTTTAGCTAGTAGAAATAGAACAATAATAACAAAACTGACAGTTTTTCAAAGTGTTATTTTATTTTAATAAATGTTACTTTAAATTAGTATAGCCATTTTGGAAAACAGCATAGAGGCTCTGAAATGGAAGCAGTTTTCTCTTTCCCCCTTGCAGGGCATGTGACAGGGGGTGGCCCACTTCTTTGGTGCACCGCTGCTCAAACCCTCTAGAAGCAGCATGCAGATGGGCAAGTCATGCGGCTCCAACACCATGGCAGTGTCTAGGAATGAGTATTTACAGATCCCAAAGCCCCAGTGGACATGTGTTACAGTGTGCTTTTTCTGCTTAGCCATCTGCAGGTGGCTTGTGTTCATTAGCTCAATTAGACCCTCTGCCTTATTGCAAGGACAGAAGGCTTTCTGTATCCTGGGGTTCTTGCCCTAGTATACTGAAAAAATTGGATTACACGTGAGGTTGGAGAATGAGTGCAATGTTTTTTTTTGAGTGGTGAAAATAGCTCTCCACTATCCCCAGATAGATGGGGAGCCAGAAAGGGGAAGGAGTGGGAAGGTGGTCCTCCCCTGGAGTTCAGCTGCTTAGTAACCGGACTCTCTTCCAACCACCATTGGCTGAATTTCCTTCAGCATCCATGTCATTCTGCTGTTGATGGCCTGCTTGCCTCAGTCAGTGTGTTTTTCTGCCAGTGTGTTCCTCTCAACTTCCAACCCCTTATTGTATGTGCCCACTAGGGTCTTGTAGTTTTTATAGGCACAGGATTGTCGTGGGGAGGTGGGGCGGTATGTGGCAGGCCAGAGTGGTCTTGGAAAGTGCATCATTTGGGCATGAAAACAGGAGTACCTGTCCTCACTTAGGTCTATGGTACAGGTCCAAGGGTAGAGCCCTCACCAGGGACACTGCCCTTCACTATCAGCATTTCTCTGTCCCACTCCCATATCAGTTCCTCAAAAAAATGAATTTTTCATGTATATATGCACATATTATTGAGAAACAGAATATATTCATATTGGCAGCAAATTATAAGATAAATACAAAAATACAATATCAGTTTGATCAACTAACATTAACTGCAAAATCTTCCAACTTCTTTGCCAAGCCAATTACTAAGAAAGATGCTTTCTATTTGTTTATTTTTTTGTAATACTAGCTCATTTTAAAATATGGCAATATCTGAGTTTAGAGGTCATAATCTTCTCACCATATTGATTGTTATGAAAGTTCAATTTAATCAATACAACAAATATTTAAAAATAGGAAACGTAATAGTATTCCTCATTCTAAACTGCTACCTATATATAACCATTTTTACAGCCAGATATAAAAGTCACTAAAAAGAGTGAGCTCCAAGTTACTGAAGTTTACTGCTGCAAAGGAGTCCGTCAAAATCTACTTCCTTCTCTTGTTCCCTTCCTTTCTCTTTCCCAAACGCTGCTTTTCAATGTGGTCTCTGCATTTTTGCTGTTCCACATTAAAATAGGTTTTCCACTCTAGTCTCTCAGGCAGGCCCCTCTAACTGACCATGTCACTTTGTCTTCACTTTGAATTATTATTCTACTGAAATACTTGTTGTTCATTCCAAAGTTTTTAACTTCATTGGTAAAGATGAAAACTAGTTTAATGAAGAAATGGAAGGAATGAAGGTCTATGGGAAAAAAGTTGATTAGCAGGTATTGCAATTATTTAAAAGGTCTATATACACCTACTATATAACCACAAAATAAAATAAACAAATAATTTAAAAATAAAAATAAAAAGGTCCAATATCAGGGTAACAAGAAAAAATAATTTCTGAGGTTAAAGTCTTTAATGAAGTCTAAAACAGCTCTGAATATAGCTCATATTTGACTATCTTGTTCCTATGTATATGAGAAGGGGATCATTACAACTGTTCGTAAAGATTATGTTTAATTTTGAAATTAAAATTTAAAATAAAAACACAAAAAAGCTCATCAAGCCCAGGCCAATTAATTAGTTGGGACCTATACTACGAAGATAGAATACATGATTTCTAAAACACTGTAAATTATCCAATATCCTGGCATGTTAAACAAAAGTAAAAGTGAGGATAAGATTTAGTGTATCTCATATTTGCATTATTTGTCTTAAAATTGTGTAAAACAAGGTATGTTGAGGGAGTGACACAAGAATAACTATTTGTGAGAATAATCTTGAACTAGCTGCCCTGATTGCCCAGGAAGACAGTGCTTCCTGTGTCTGCCATCACAGAGATGGTCTTTCTGGATAATAAAGGGTTTCTCTTCAGCCTCAGTTATACTAATCATTGTCCTCCTCTCCTAAAGCCTAATTTCAGTAGTACACATCACCCATTCAGAGAGAAAGGGAAGCAGAGTAAATAATGTTAGACTACCTAAAAAAGTGTTTAAATAGTTGTTTTTCTAGGTGATAAATATTTTTCTAAATTTTTCTGTGGCACACCAATATCCTCCATTATTTTCATAAATGATTTATAATACCCATAGGTGAAAAACATCTATCCATAAATGGAAAGTTTTCCATATAAGGTTAAGCAACACACATAATTTAGATGGTGTTATTTTAGACTAGTATAAAATAATTCTTTCTACTTTGTTTTGGCAGTAATTCACTTTTACTTCAAAATTTGATAGTAGAAGAAAACAGATGTGTAGTGAGATTGTACTTTATATGGGAAAAAAAAGAATTTAATATATGATGCTTAGGAAGGTACTAGTAGTCGAGTTCAAAAGGAAAGGAAAAGTCTCCCTTTGATTCCCTCCTAAATTTATCCTTTGTTTCTAGTGATCCCTAGTAGCATAGAGTTTTCTGATAACAAATATCTCCAGGGAAGCTGCCTGAGAATCATGATATCTAAACCTAGAAAGATCATGCAGATTTTCTAGTCCAATTGTTTAATGCTTTAAGAGACCAGGCAGAAAACTAAAGGGGAGTGTGTGTACCATAGCAGAGAGTGAAGGTCCCCCTTCAAATGTGTTCAAAACAAACAGAACGTGCTTTAGCACAATGTGAAAGTCTAACAAAATAAGGATACAGAGTGGATATCCATTTATAGTCTCTGATTATAATTTTTAAACTCGGTGCTATTAAGCTTATATTTGTTAGTCTTTTATATTTTCAAGATTGTCTTTCTCTTTCTCCTGAGACACTGAGAAGCTGGAACTTAATTCTATCTCAGAACATATTGTATAATTATTGAGAACAGTGTTTTGTACTCGTCTTGAATTACTGTTCCCTTCTCCATCCCACCTTAGCATGTAACAAAGTCCTGAGCACATATCATGTCCAGTTAATGCATGAATTGAGCTTTAAGACATGACTTTTCTTGGCCTCCTTTCTTTAACCTTAGCAAGACATCTCTCTCTTGATCAAAGCCCATCTCTCCACTAGTGGTTTCAACTCCATCTTCTCCTCAGATCCTCTAGAATCTTAGTCTTTCTTCCTACATTCTCAATTTCTTCCATTTCTACAAGCTCCTTCCTCTACACATATTTGAAGTTTCTTTCTTCTTCTAAGAAAAATAAAAGCCTTCCTTGACCTTGTAGTTAATTACTGCTATATCTCCTTCTCAATTAACATTCTTGAGTCATCTGTTTATCCTTCCTTTCTTCTGGAGTAGATGTGTACAACATGTACCCCAAAACTCTTCCAGCTTCCATGTATTACCCAGTTTCAAGACCACATCCATATTTCTAGGTAATTGATATAGCAGCACTTCACTTCTTTGGACCAATTCTCTGTTTTAATATGTTAAGGCTGCTGCAACAATGTATCTTAGATTGGGTGGCTTATAAACAACAGAAATATTTTTCTGACAGTTATGAAAACTAGAAAGTTCAAGATCAAGGTACCAGCTGACTCACTGCCTGGTAAGAGCCCCTTTCCTGATCCTGACGGTATCTTCTCACATGGCGAAAGGGACAAAGCAGATCCCTGGGGTCTCTTTCATAAGGGCACTAATCCCATTCTTGAGGGCTCTGCCTCCATGACCTAATTATTTCCCAAAATTACTTCTCCATGACCTAATTACTGCCTCACCTTCTAATATCATCGCATTGGTAATTACGTTTCTTTTTTTATAATTAGGTTTCAACATATGAATTTTTGGGGGTATACAAACATTCAGACACAGCAGAAGGGAAACATCCTCTCTGATCAGATAGCCATATTCCAAAAATGGTAGAATAAACATCTACTTTTCAGTTTGGAGATTTTATTTAATTCTCTGTCTTTGTGGTGCTAGGCTCCAGACATAGGCACAGTCAACATAAGTGTGCATGTGCAGAAGATCAGGTAACTAAAGCCTCAAGTCATTGGCCAGAGGACCTGAACAAGGAAGGTTGGGACCTACAAAGTACTATACTAAGGAGATCACAGGGAGAGAAGAACTCATGAAAAAGATCCCATAGAGTTTTTTATGAACTCTGGAGCTTAACCTGAAGCTGCATATATATGAATCAGACACTAAACAGCATATCGAAGGTTACAAGAAAGGAACTACGGGATAGGCCACCTCCCTAATCTCAGACTGGCCACCTATGGGATAGATCTAAACAACACTGAAAAAACTTAATATATGGATATGACATGATACAGACATGACAACAGAAAATGGGTCAGTCAGTCATGACTTGTGCCTAAAACCAACCAGGTGGATTATCTATTAAACTAAAAATACCAACATTTTACAAAAGATTTTACATAATAGAATAGATGAGTTATATCATAACATGATATTCAAAATGTTTAGGATATAATTCATATTTGCTCCATATTCAAAAATATAGGAAAATGTCAATTTCCATAGAAAAATATAATTAACATATACCAAAACCAAGAAAGCACAGATGTTGGAATTGCCAAAAACTTCAAAGCAGGTATTAAAAAAATGCTAAAAGAAGTAAAGCCACACACTTTTGAAATGAACAGACAGTATAAACTATCAGTAAAGAAATGTAAGATCCAGATTAAAATTTTAGAATTATTGCATACAGTAACATATATACACACACACACACACACACACACACACACACACATATATATATATATATATATACACATATATTTGAATAAACTCAAAAGTAAAATAAGGATGACAGAAGATATCACTGAATTTGAAAATACATTAAAATAAATTATCCAAATTGAACAACAACAAAAAAACTAAAGAACTTAATAAAGCCTCGGAGACCTGTGAGAAAATAATTAAAGGTATAACATTTATGTCAATGGAATACCTAAAGAAGAAAATAAAGGGTATGAAGCAAAAAAAAATTAGAGTAAATAATGCCTGAAACTCTCCAAATTTAGTAAAAAATATAAACCTACATATTTAAGAACATCAGAAAACATTAAATAGAATAAACCCACCTGTAGAAATCAAAACCAAGAGACGTAATCAAACTGCTGACGACTAAAGACAAGGAAAAATATTGAAAATAAGAAGAAATAAACAATGCATTATCTATGATTCAAATAATTGTGAATTTCTCATCAGAAACCATGGACTCCTGAAGGAAATAGAACAGCTTTAAAGTATTGAGAGAAACAAATCGTTAATTCAGAATTTTATATTTAGTGAAAATACCTTCAGAAATAAAGATATTCTCTGCAAGGAAAAAGTAAAATAAGAGAATTCACACCAGCAGATCTGGTCTAAAAGAATTGCTGAAGGAAGTTCTTCAGAGAGAAGGAAAATGATATGAGCAGGAAATCTTGAATGTAGGAAATGAAAGAAGAACAGAAATGTAAATATCTGGTTAAATATCCTCGAGTTTTTAATCCTTAAATTCTTTAAAATACATTTCATGGTTTTAAACAAAAATTGCTACATTTTTCCAATGGGATTTTCAATGTATGAATATATAATACATAAGACAACTAAAAATTAAGGAGAGGTGGTAAAGGACCTATATACTGGTAAGGTTTCTACATCTCATTTGAAGTGGTAAGATATTGATTCTAAGTAAATTGTCAAAGTTAAGCAATTTCATTTTAATTCCTAGAGCATCTATTTAAAATGTTAGATTAAGAGACATAATCAAAAACATACTAGGTTAACAAAACTGGAATGCTGAAAAAATTGAAATGAGTAAAAAGAAGGCAGAAAAGAGAAACAAAAATTTTAAAAAAGAGTTAATCAGAAATCAAATAATAAAATGATTGATGGAAACTTAAACATAAGCATAAATTGTCTAAAAACACCAATTTAAATATAGAAAATTTCATAATAAAACCAAAGCCAAAAAATAAAAGACAGTAATATATGTTCTTTACAAGAAAATCACTTCAAATATAATCACATAGTTATGTTAAAAGCAAAAAGACAGTGGTTCCAAAATGGCAGCATAGAAACAAGCTAGCTTCACTCACCTCCTGAAAACTAAAAACAAGTACATACATCAAACTTATAATCAGAAATATCCCAGAACTTAAATATGGAGATGGTTCCCAGAGCCAAATAGAAGTGAAAAAACTCTGAGAAGATTGTAAGAGAATTAGATATCCACATCCATGACACCCCTCCCCCATTCTGCCCAGCACTAAGCATGTGGAAAATTTTCCCAAAATTCACTATTTCTACACTGGAAAAAAGTGAGATCAAGGTAAAAACAAGTTTCCCCACCCTTGTCAGTTCCCTGGCAGGAGACCTGTCCCTGACTTAATCCATGTGAAACATTGCAAGTGTATGAAGGGAGGTATAACCCTGAAGACAGGCAGAAACAAAGCAAGGAGGTGGAACTATCATCCCCAGTCCTGGAAACTACTCTGTAACTTGGCCAAAGAAGATGCCAAATCAGAGCAACTGTTCAGCATTACCATGCTATAGGGGGTTCTTCTAATAGGTCCCCTGGCCATGAACCCCTAACTAGCCTTCCCACATCACACTGCTGGGACATCCCTTCTAGGAGTACCCCCATTGGCTTAAAGCACCACCTACAGCCAAAAAGGAGGCACAACCTAGCAATAAAGAAACTCTATGCAAATATACCCAATAACAACAAAAACAAACCAGACAGAGAAGACTGGAATAAATAACTGATCCTTCAATGCAAAGGCATAGACATCTACAAGAAATAACAGCAAAAAGGGAACCAAACCATAATCTCCCCAAATAGACAAATCAGGAAACTAAGAATTGAGCCTAATGAAACAGCAATATGTAAACTCTCTGGCCAAGAATTCAAGTTAGTAGTTTTAAGGAAACTCAGTGATCTCCAAGCTTGCACAAAAAAGCAATACACAAATTTATTGAAGAAACTTAACAAAGAGGTTGAAATCATAATTTAAAGAGTCGAACACAAATCTTGGAACTGAGAAATACATTTGCTTAACTGAAAAATTCATTAGAGGCTATCAACAGTAGAATGGATGGAGCAGAGGGAAAATACCAGTGAGCCTGAAGACAGGCTATTTGAAAATACAGTCAGAGGAGAAAAATGGAAAAAAAAAAGAAAGAAAGAAAGGCACTGAAGGTTACTTATAAGATACAGAAAATTACCTCAGAAGACCAAATCTAAGCATTATTAATGTTCAAGAGAGAGACAACCAACAACAAAGTTGACAACCAATGAAGTTTACTCAAAGAAGAAACAACAGAAAATGTCTTAAAGCATAAGAAACATATAAATATCCAGGTACAGAAAGGTCAGAGAACATCAAGCAGATTTGACTCAAATAAGGCTACCTCAGAGTCAGCTGTAGCAGCTGACACATGTAATCACAACACTTTGGGAGGCCAAGGTGGGAAGACTGTTTGAGGCCAGGAGATCAAGACCAGCCTAGGCAACATAGTGAGACCCAAGCTCTACAAAAAAATAAAAAAATAAAAAAAATAGCTGGCTATGGTGGCATGGCCAGGTGTAGTCACAGTTACTCAGGAGGCTGAGGCAAAAGGATTATTTGAGCCCAGAAGGTTGAAGTTACAGTGAGCCATGATTATGTCACTGCACTACATACAGCCTGCTTGACAGAGCAAAACCTCCAAAAAAAAAAAAAAGAAAAAGAAAAAAAGCCTACCTCTCAAAGGTCAAGGACAAAGAACAAAAGGAGATTTCATACATCTGCAAGAGAAAAGAAGTTAATAATGAATAAAGACACTCCAATTTATCTATTAACAGACTTCATTCAATGGAAACAGTACAGGCCCAGAGGAAGTGAAAGGACATTTTCAAGTGCTGAAAGAAAACAACTACTGCCGTCTAAGACTGTTGCAGTCAGCAAAGTTATCCTTCTTATATGAAGGAGAAATAAAATCTTTCCCATCAAAGGCTGAGCAAATTTACCACTACCAGATCTGTCTTACAAGAAATGCTAAAGGAAGTTCTTCAAATCTGAAAGAAAAAAAAGAAACAGTAATATGTAACAAAAAAAGCTGCCATCAATGACAACAACAAACATAACCTACTGGTAAAATTACACAGAAAAACCCCAAATACTCTAATACTGTAATTGTGGTATGCAGTCCACCCATAACTCTAGTATGAACCCAAAAGACAAATCTATTAAAAACAGTAATAGCTACAGCAACCAGTTAAGAGACAGGAAATATATAAATATGTAAGTTAAGACAACTAAAAGGTAAAAGTGTAGCAGGGATAAAGTTAAAGTGTAAGAAGTTTTTTATTGTTTTTTCTTTGTTTCTATTCATTTCTTTATGATCAAAGATAAGTTGTCCTCTCTTTATAATAACTTGTTATATCTATAAGATGTTATTGGTAAGCCTCATGGTAACCACAATACAAAAAACTGAGAATAGATTCACTAAAAATAAAAAGCAACAAATTAAAACACACTACTAGAGAAAATCCCTTCATCACAAAGAAAGGCAGTAAGAAGGAGAGGAGTTACAAAACAACCAGAAAACAAAGAGCAAATTAGCAGTAGTAAGTTCTTATTTATCAATAATAATGCTGAATGTAAATTGACTCAATTAAAAGGCAAAGAGTGGCTGAATAGATAAAGAAACAGAATGCAACTATATACTGCCTTTAAAAACCCATTTCACCTATAAAGACACTTATAGACGGAAAGTAAAGGAGTGGAAAAAAGATAATCCATGCAGCTAGAAACCAAAAAAAGACCAGGTGTAGTTATATCAGATCAAATAGACAACAAATCAGCCAGGTGTGGGGGCTAACGCCTGTAATCCCAGCACTATGGGAGGCCAAGGCAGGCAGATCATGAGGTCAGGAGATCGAGACCATCCTGTCCAACATGGTGGAACCCCAGATCTACTAAAAATACAAAAATTAGCTGTTTGTGGTGGCAAATTCCTGTAATCCCAACTATTCAGGAGGCTGAGGCAAGAGAATGGCTTGAACCCGGGTGGCGGAGATTGCAGTGAGCTGATATCATGCCACTGCACTACAACCTGGTAATGGAGCTCCATCTTAAAAAAATAAATAAATAAATAAATAAATAAATCCCAAAAAACAAAATACACTACAAAGCAAAGACTGTAAAAAGAGACAAAGAAAGTCATGGTATAATGATAAAGGGACCAAGTCAACAAATAGATATAAAAATTATAAATATCTATGCATCCAACACCAGAGAGCCCAAGCATATAAGCGAAACATCAATAGACTAGAAGGAAGAAACAGACTGCAGTACAATGCTAGTAAGGAACATTAACACTCCACTCTCAGTATGGACAGATCATCTAGACCAAAAAAAAAAAAAAAAGAAAAAAAAGAGAGAGAGAGAAAAAGAAAAAAAAGAAAATAAAAGAAATTCAACAAGAAAACATTAAAGTTAAAACTATACACTACACCTAGTAGGTCTAACTGACATTTATAAAACATTTCACCCAACTGTTGCAGAATACAAATTCCTTTCATTAGATCATGAACATTTTCCAGAATAGACCATATCTTAGACTACAAAACAAGTCTGAAAGAATTCAGAAAAGTAGAAACCACATCAAGTATCATTTGTAATTAGAATGGAATAAAACTAGAAATCAGTAACAGTATGAGTCTCAGTAGCTTCACAAACATGGAAATTAAACAATATACTCTGGAACATACTTAGTCAATAAAAAATTATGAAGAAAATTTAAAAAAAATTTTAAGCAAATTAATGCAGAACTACAACATACTAAAATCTATGGAATATAGCTTAAGCAGTACTAAGACAAAATATTGTAGCAATACATACCTATATCAAAAATGTAGAAAATTTTTGAACAAACTAGTGGTGCACCTCAAGGAAACAGAAAAGAATAAACCAAATTCAAAATTAGTAGAAACAAAGAAATAAGGACTATCAAAGCAGAAATAAATTGAGACTAAAAAAGTATGGAAGATCAATACAATGAAAAATTGTTTTTACATTATAAACAAAATCAACAAACTAAAATCTAGACTAAGAAAAACAAAAGACTCAAATAAATATCGGAAATGAAAAAGAAGACAAAAAACTAAGACCTCAGAAATATAATGAATCATTAGAAACTGTTATAAACAACTATATACCAACAAGTTGGAAAAGCAGAATAAATGAATGAATTCCCAGACACATGCAACCTAACAAGATTGAACCAAGAATAGAAAATTTTACTACATCAGTAATGAGTAATGAAATTGAAGCTGTAGTCAAAAGTCTCCCATCAAAGAAAAGCCCAGGACCTGATAGCTTCACTGCTGAATTCTACTAAACATTTAAAGAACTAACACCAATATGACTCTGACTCTTCAAAAAATTGAAGAGGGTATACATCTAAACTCAATCTATGAGGCCAGAATCACCCTGATATCAAAACAAAATAAGGACACAATGAAGAAAGAAAAATACTGGCCAATATCACTGATTAACCTATGCAAAAATTCTCATCAATAAACTAGCAAAGAGAATTCAATGTCACATTAAAAAATTATATACCATGATCAAAAGAAATTTATGCCAGGGATGCAAGGATGGTTCAACATACACAAATCAATAAACATAACACATCATATTAACAGAACCAAGAACAAAAACTAAATAATTATTTCAATAGATGCCAAAAAAGTATTTGATAAAACATCCTGTATGATAAAAATTCTCATCAAACTTGATATAGAAGGAACATAATTCAAAATAATAAAGACCACATATGTGAAACCCACAGCTAACACCAAATGGAATAGGAAAAAATAAAACGCCTTTCCCCTCTGATTGGCAACAAGATAAGGATACCCACTTTCACAATTTTATTTAATATAGCACTGAAAGTCCCAGCCAGATTAATTGGAAAGAAAACGAAATAAAGGGCATGTAAGTTGAAAAGGAAAAAGTCAAATTAGACTTGTTCAAAGAAGACATAATCTTATGTTTAGAAAAAACTTAAAGAACCCACACTGAAACTGCTAGAACTGAAAAATTAATTCAGTAAATTTGCAGGATATAAAATCAGCATAAAAAAATCAGTAGCACTTATATATATCACAGCAAACGATCTGAAAAAAATTAAGTTAGCAATCTTATAGCTACAAAGAATTAAAATACCTAGGTATCAATTTAACCAAAATAGTAAATGATAAATACAAGGAAAGCTATAAAACACTGATGGAATAAATAGAACACAAAAACATGGGAAAATATTTCATGCTCATGGATTGAAATAATTAATTTGGTTAAAGTGACAATACTACCCAAGGCAATTTACAGATTCAATGCAACCCCTATCAAAATACCAATGACATTATGAACACAAATAAAAATTATAATCCTAAAATTTATATGGAATCACAAAAGACTAGGAATAGTCAAAGCAATCCCAAACAAAAAGAACAAAGCTGGAGGCACCACACTACCTGACTTCAAAATGTATTGCAAAACTGTACTAACCAAATCAGCATGGCACTGGCATAAAAGTAGACACACAGACAAATGGAACAGAATAGACAATCCAGTTATAAATCTGTGCATTTACACTCAATTCATCTTGGACAAAGCTACCAAGAACATACAATGGGGAAAGTCAAGTCTCTAACATAAATGATACTAGAAAAGCTGGGTAACCATATGAAGAAGAATAAAGCTAGATCCCTGTCTCTCACCATATACAAAAATCTGATAAAAATGGATTAAAGACTTAAATATAAAACCTCAAACTATGAAAGTACTAGAAGAAAATATTGGGGAAATACTCCAGGACATTGGTTTAGGCAAATATTTTTATAAGAACTCGAAAGCACAGGCAACCAAAGTAAGAACAGACAAATGAGACTGCATCAAACTAAAAAACTTCTGCACAGCAAAGAAAACAATCAAAAAGTGAAGAGAAAACCCACAGAATGGGAGAAAATATTTGCAGACTATCTATCCAACAAAGGATTAATAACCAGAATATATAAGGAGCTCAAACAACTCAATAGGAAAAAAAATCTAATGATTTGATTTTTAAATGGGCAAAAGACATGAACAGACATTTCCCAAAAGAAGGCATATAAGTGGCAAACAAGAATATAAAAAGACATTCAACTTCACTAATGACCAGAGAAATGCGTGTCAAAACTACAATGAAATATCATCTTATCCCAGTTAAAATGGCATTTATTAAGAAGGCAATAATGATGTTGGCAAGGAAGTGGAGAAAGAGGAACACTTGTACACTGTTGATGGAAAGGTAAGTTAGTACAGCCATTATGGAGAACAGTATGAAGTTTCCTCAAAAAGCTAAAAATATAATTGCCATAAGATCCAGTAATTCTACTACTGTGAATATAGTCAAAAAAAAGGAAACCAATACATGGAAAAGACATCTCCACTCCCATGTTTACTGCAGCACTACTTAAAATAGCTAAAATACAGAATCAATCTAAGCACCATCAATGGACAAAAGGATAAAGAAAATGTTGTATATATACACCAAGGAGTATTATTCAGCCATAAAAAAGAAACACTGCATGTTCTCACTCATACATGGAAGCTAAAAGCGTGAATCTCCAGAAGATAGAGAATACATTAGTGGTTATAGAGGCCAGGAGAGGTAAGCAGGAGGGAGGGATGAAGAGAAGCTAATGAATGGTGTATTAGTCAATTCTCATGCTGCCAATATAGACATACCTGAGACTAGGTAATTTACAAAGGAAAGAGGTTTAATTGACTCACAGTTCAACATGGCTGAGGAGGCTGCAGGAAACTTACAATCATGGTGGAAGTGGAAGCAAATAATCCTTCGTCACATGGTGGCAGGACAGAGAAGAGCTGAGTAAAAGGATTAAAAGTTCCTTATAAAACCATCAGATCTCATGAGAACTCACCATCATGAGAACAGCATGAGAGTAACTGTCTCCATAATTTAATTACCTCCTACTGTGCCCCTTCCACAACGCTTATAATTCAAGATGAGATTTGGGTGGTGGGCACAGCCAAACCATATTATTCTGCCCCGACCCTCCTAAATCTCATGATCTCTCATTTGAAAACACAGTCATGCCCTACCAACAGTCCCTGAAGTCTTAATTCATTCCAGCATTAACTCAAAATTCCAAGTCTAAAGTCTCATCTGAGACAAGACAAGTCCCTTCCACCTATGAGCTTGTAAAATCAAAAGCAAGTTAGTAACTTCCTAGATATAATGGAGAATAGGCATTGGACAAATACACCCATTCCAAATAGGAGAAGCTGGCCAAAGAAAGGGGCTAGAGGCCCCATGGAAGTCTGAAATCCACCAGGGCAGTCATTAAACCTTAAAGTTCCAAAGTGATCTCCTTTGAGATCTCTTTTGAGATCAAAATTGTCTCACATCCAGTTCATGCCGATGCAAGAGGTGGGCTCGCACAGATTGGGTAGCTCTGTCCCTGGCTTTGCAGTCCCCCTCCTGGCTGCCTTCATGACTGGCATTGACTGTCTGCAGCTTTTCCAGGTGTACTGTTGGTGGGGCTACCATTCTGGGGTCTGAAGGATGGTGGCTCTACTTCTCACTGCTCCACCAGGCAATGTTCCAGTGAAGACTTTGCATGGGGAGTCCAACCCTATATTTACCTTCCACATTGCCCTAGCAGAGGCTCTCCATAAGGGCTCCACCACCTGAGATATACATTGGGCCCCTTTAGCCGTGGCTGGAGATGAAGAAGTTGGGATGCAAGGTACCATGTCCTGAGGCTACATTGAGCAGGGGGAACCTGGGCCCAGCTCAAGGAACCATTTTTCCCTCCTAGGCCTCCAGGCCTGTGATGGGAAGGGCTGCCATGAGGGTCTGTGACATGCCCTGAAGACATTTTCCCCATTGTCTTGGTGATTAAAATTTGGCTTCTCATAACTTATGCAAATTTCTACAGCCAGCTTGAACTTCTCCTCAGAAAATGGTTTTCTTTTGTATTGCATCCTCAGGCTACAAATTTTCCAAATGTTAATGCTGTTTCCCTTTTAAATATAAGTTCCAGTTCCAAACCATATCTTTGTGGCTACATAAAAATGATGCTTTTAACAGGAACCAAATCACTTCTTGAACACTTGGTTGCTTAGAAATTTCTTCTGCCAGGTACCCTAAATCATCTCTCTCAAGTTCAAAGTTCCACAGATCTCTAGCGTGGAGCAAAATACAGCCAGTTTCTTTGCATAGTGAGAGTGATATTTACTCCAGTTCACAACAAATATCTAATCTCCATCTGAGACCAACTCAGCCTGGACTTCATTGTCCATATCACGATCAGCATTTTGGTCAAAGCCATTTAACAAGTCTCTATGTAGTTTCAAACTTTTCACATCTTCTTCCTTTCTGAGCCCTCCAAGTTTCTAGAAAGTTCCAAACTTTCCCATATTTTTCTATCTTCTTCTGAGCCCTCCAAACTATTTCAACCTATACCTGTTACCCAGTTCCAAAGTTGCTTCCACATTTTTTTGTATCTTTACAGAAACACCACACTACCTGGTACCAATTTACTATATTAGTCCATTCTCATGCTGGTACTAAAGACATACCCAAGACTGGGTAATTTACAAAGGAAAGAGGTTGAATTGACTCACAGTTCAGCATTGTTGGGGAGGCCTCAGGAAACTTACAATCATGGCAGTAGGGGAAGCAAACACGTCCTTCTGCACGTGGCAGCAGGTAAGAGGTACGGAGCACTGAGCAAAAGGGGGAAAGGTCCCTTATAAAGCCATCAGATCTCATGAGAACTGACTATCACGAAAACAGCATGAAGGCATCTGCCTCCCTGATTCAATTACTTCCCACTGGTTCCCTCCCACAACACATGAGGATTATGGAAACTACTTTCAGGACGAGATTTTGGTGGGGACACAGCCAAACCATATCAAGGGTACAAATACACAGTTTGATAGAATAAATGAGACCTAGTGTTTGATAAGTCAGTAGAGTGACAATAGTTTATAATAATGTATTGCATGACTTCTTGTCTTCTAGCTACTTGTCATCTAAAACTAATTGTAAACCATAGAATGGTTTCAGCATAAAGAAAAGACAAATATTTAAGGTGACATATTTCTCAAGTATACTGCTTTGTTTACCTTAAATTATATGAATGTATTAAATTGTTATATATACCCAAAACTATATACATCTATTCACTTAAGAAAAGCAAAAGGATAAAAAAGATATATCATGCAGTCACTTATCAAAAGGACCCTGAAATGGATATATCAATATTGTTCAAAGTAGGCTTCTGAGCAAAGAAAATTACCAGAAAAAAAACTTACATAATGATATAAGGGGCATCTCATCAAGAAAATATAATAATTTGGAATGTATATGCATCTAACAGTGTTTGTAAATACAGGAAGCCAAAAATAATAGAACTGAGGAAAAATAGAAAAATTCACAATATAGTTAGAGACTTAAACACTCCTCCCTCAATAATAAAAAGAAGACAAAAAATGGCAAGGATAGAGAAGTGAACATCACAATCAATCAATTGAAATACTGTAGAGCCTCACATCCCCAAACAGCACAATATACTTTCTTTTAAACTACAGATGGAACATTCGCCCCCATAGACCATATTCTGAGTCACAAAACTTAAATTTATAAGAATTGAAAGCATGCAAAATATGATCTGACAATAATAAAATCAACATAGAGAAATGCTAGGTTCTGAGGATGTGAAAAGATATAATCTATATTTCCAAGCAACATGGAGTCTAAGTGGAGACACATTTAATCATTAAATTCTGTACTATGTGCCATATGCTGTACACAAAATACAACACAACATGGAAAGTGCTCTGATACAACAAATAAATTTCTCTGATTGCATTGGGAGTGTCCTGGTTGGTTTCACAGAGGAAGTAATATCTAATCTAGACTTTCAGTAAAAGAAATGATACTTTTATTTAAAATGAGACACCAGCCGGGCGCGGTGGCTCAAGCCTGTAATCCCAGCACTTTGGGAGGCCGAGGCGGGTGGATCACGAGGTCAAGAGATCGAGACCATCCTGGTCAACATGGTAAAACCCTGTCTCTACTAAAAATACAAAAAAACTAGCTGGGCGTGGTGGCGCATGCCTGTAATCCCAGCTACTCAGGAGGCTGAGGCAGGAGAATTGCCTGAGCCCAGGAGACGGAGGTTGCGGTGAGCAGAGATCGTGCCATTGCACTCCAGCCTGGGTAACAAGAGCGAAACTCCGTCTCAAAATAAATAAATAAATAAATAAATAAATAAAAATAAATAAAATGAGACACCAATGGAATTGTGGAGATGTTTTGATTAGAATTACATATAAACACAGAAAACACACAGTAATTTCAAACATAGACTAACTTCCAAATCTCTTCAAAGGTAGTTGGCATAAAAGAGAAGAATAACTGAAAGCAAGAGATGACTTTAAAAGTCCTGGTAAATGTTTTGGCAAAAAAGCAACTTGCAAGGCAGGCCTCCCAATGAGGAAGAAAGAACAATTTTATTCATTCAGTATCAAAATCATAAATTGTGGATTCAGAAAAAAGAAGAAGAAATACAAGTAATAATAAAGGTAGCTACAGATATCTCATTATTTTGCATTTAGACATATATCATAATTGCAGTTTACCTAAGTGAGGTGACATAAACTGCTTAAATTTATTACTAAAATCAAGCATACAGTGAAATTAATTATCTCTAATAATATGCTTAATGGTTATTCTGCTTCACAGTAACTAGCCAGAAATACTAGCCAAACGTATGAAGATTTATAACATTTCTTTTACCAAATAAAAGTGTTTCTAAATCCACTTAATAAAAGAAGAGGGGAGAGTAAAAGAGCAGAAAGCTTATTTATATCCCTCCTAAAAATTCCATTATCAATTCAAAGCAGGTCTTTCAATTCTTTATCAGTAAATGTCCATAGGCCTGGCCCTCTAGGATTATCATCACCATTACCACCAACTGTTATTATTAGCAGTTACAATCTAACGTACACTCTATTAGTCTGTGTGATGGTTAATACTGAGTGCCAACTTGATGGGCTTGAAGGATGCAAAGTATTAATCCTGGTGCATCTGTGAGAGTGCTACCAAAGGAGATTAACATTTGAGGCAGTGGACTAGAAAAGGCAGATCTGCCCTTAATCTGGGTGGACACCATCAAATCAGCTGCCAGTTCAGCCAGGCTATAAAGCAGGCAGAAAAACATGAAAAGGCCTCAGCCTACATCTTTTTCCCATGCTGGATGCTTACTTCCCTTGGATGTTGAACTCTAAGTTCGGGACTCAGACTGGCTTCCTTGCTCCTTAGCTTGCAGACAGACTATTGTGGGACCTTGTGATTGTGTAAGTTAATACTATTTGATAAACTCCCCTCTATATATGTATACCCACCCTATTAGTTCTGTCTCTCTGGAGAAACCTGACTAATACAGTCTGCTTGGGTTGACATAACAAAATACCAAAGACTGGGCAGCTTAAATGACAGGATTTATGTTGTCACTGTTCTGCAGGCTGGAAATCTGAGGTCAAGGTACCAGAGTTGGTTTCTGGTGAGGCCCCACTTCCTGGCTTGCAGATGGCTGCCTTCTTGCTGTGCCCTCACAGTCTTTCCCCTGTGCTCACACGTATGTAGAGGAAAGAAGAGAGCAAGAAACAGAGAGAGAAAAAAAATCTTGGTATTTCCTCTTTTTATAAGGAAAGCAGTCATATTCGATTAGGCTCCATCCTTATAACCTCAATCAATCTTACTACCTCCTTAAAGGCCCTACCTCCAAATATAGTCAAACTGGGGGTTAAGGCTTCAACATATAAACTGGATAGGGGAGCACACAATTCAGTCCATAATAAACACCTAACACATATCAGATATTATGCCAACTTTAGTATCTAAATGTACTCCCACATCAACCTTACTAGATATAACTACTCCACTTTGATAAGAAGTAAATGGTCATACAAAGAATTTAAATAACTAGTCACATGAAAAGTAAAATAGAGGAAAATATTGTAAAATACGTTTCAATTTCCAGTAAAAACTTGGTGGCAACTAAGTTATGAAATATTCCACTTCTCTAGAAAGCCATAAGGAAATAAGGATAACTAGGAAAAAAATGCATATTCAGTGGTCAACAAAGGCAGAAGTCCAAGCTATAAATCTTTTGTAAATGCTGACCAAAGCAAAATTGTTAGCAACACCTTGCAGAAAAGTGAAATGAGATGAGATAAAACTCAAAGGGAAGGAGGGGACAATGGGAGAACAGTGTAACAACTATCAGAACATAAACATACCCACAAGAGGACCACACTCTGAATGGGAACTGCTATAAGCGAGGCTGGGGAGCACACTTGAAGTCAGAGAAAGAGAGCTCAGAAGTTACCCAGGGAAAGAAGATAATAATATCATTTTTAAAATCTTCTATTTTTAAGGGAGATTCTCCAGAAGGCAGAATCTGTTTCCTGGTGACATAGGTAGACTAGAACCTGAAGAAGTTTAGGTATAGCAGTAGAACCTCCTCTGAACCAGGATAGATTCAAAAAGTGGTAGAGAAAGTGAAATAACACCTTAGCTTTGTCATTGTAACAGAGGTGACAGCCTTTGAGTTACAGAGGTGCCAGGTTATCTTGGTCTTTCCCCTTTCCCCAACATGAGATTCTCATAAAGAGCCAGTTTATAAAAATAAAATTAAATTAAGTACAAGAAACAAAAAGAATAACCACCATATCCATGTAACAATTTTGTGTTTTAAAAATGGAAAGAATTTATCAGGAGAAAGCAAATCAAAACCAAAATAAAACACCACTTCACTATAGTTAGAATGGTTATTATCAAAAAGACAAAAAAATAAAAATAGAAATAAAATATAACAAGTGCTAGGGAGGAATTGAAAAGAAGGAACACTTAATACACCACTGATGAGATTATCATTTAGTACAGCTGCTATGATAAACACTATGGAGGCTCCTCCAAAAATTAAAAACAGAACTCCCATATGATCCAGCAAACCCACTTATTGGTATGTATCTAAAGGCAATGAAATCAGCATATTGAAGAGATATCCACGCTCTCCCATTTATTGCAGCACTATCTATAATGACCAAGATCTGTAATCAACCCAAGTGTCCAATGACACATGAATAAAGAAAATGTGATATATAAACAATGGAATACTATTCAGCCATAAATAAAGAATGAAATCCTGTAATTTGTGACAATACAGATGGACCTGGAGGACATTATGTTAAGAAAAATAAGTCAGACACAGAAAGATAAATGCCACATGCTCTTACTCATATGTTCAACTAATTAAAAAAATTAGTTGATATCATGGAAGCGAGAGTAGAATGTTCATCAGAAACTGGAGAGGGGAGGGGAAAGGGAAGGAGGGGAAGAGGATGCTAAATGGGTACGAAGTTACAATTAGATAAGAGAACTAAATCTTGGTTCTCTTATGTTCTACCTCATGTTCTCATTCATAAGTGGGAGGTGAACAATGAGAACTCACAGACACAGGGAGGAAAACAACACACACCAGGGCCTGTCAAGGGTGAAGGGGGTGGGTGGGGATAGGGAGAACAGCAGGATAAACACCTAATGCATGCTGGGCTTAATACCTAGGTGATGGGTTGACACGTACAGCAAACTACCATGGTATAAATTTACCTATGTAACAAGCCTACACATTCTGCACATAGTAACCTGGAACTTAAAAATAAAAATAAAAAATTCTGATGTTCTACTGCACGGTAGGGTAATGATGGTAACAGTAATGTATTGTATATTAAAAAGTAGCTAGAAGAGAGGCTTTTGAATGGTCTCACCACAAAGAAATGATAAATGCATGAGGCAACAGATACACAAAATACCCTGATTCAATCATTATACAATATATATGTATTAAAACATAAAATTATACTCATAAACATATACAATTATAAATATTGGAAAAGAACAACAAAATAGTTTTATTTTAAAACTCACCAGTGTTGTTACTGATCATATGAAAATTGTAAACCACTAGTCTTTGGACAAATATTGGAAAACAAAAACCACAAAGCAGAAATACAAAAACTCAGAGAAGAGATGGCCAGAAAACAGTGGCTTATAATAGAACAGTGAGTGTCGATGAATCGAGAAATTGAAAAACTCAAGGATTGAAAATAAAAAAAAGTAAAAGAAAGAAAAACGTAATTTCAGAAATCAAGACTAAATTTAATGAAAAATAAAAATGAAAAAGCCTTTGATAAAATTCAAACTCATTCCCAATAAAAAACTTAAGACAGTAAGAAGTTATAAATACTTAGTAATACATATATGTGATTGTGTATACATATAAGTACATATGTGTATATATTACTGTATATATATATTATACTTTGTGAGTATATATATATATATATATATATGCATATACATAAAACTAATCATCAACCCATAAACACAAGCATACCCAGTAAAGGACCATAGGAAGAAGCTATGAATACTTAGTTTTTAAATATATGTGTGCACACAAACACACACACATATATATACACATTACATAAAACTTATCAGCATATAACATTGTGAAATATATAGATAGAAAGATATAGATATAGATGTACATCACAATCCTAAAGCAGCATTGGACCTAATGAGGAAACACCACAGAAACTCCAATTAAGTTCAGAAGTAAGACAAGGGTACCCATTATCTCTTCTACTTAGCATAATACTAGACACATAAGTCGCTGCACTTAGAAAAGATAAAATAGGGGCCTAAAAATTACAGAAGAAATAAAACCACTTTTACATGCAGATAATATGGTGGTATACTTGGAAAATCCTACTAACTTAATAGAATTCTATAAAGTAGTAGGTTATGAAATTAACACTCAAATATCAGTCAAATTAGTATGCATAAATAGTATCTATTGGAAGATAAAAATTAAATTACATTTAAAGTAACAACAGAAAATATAAAACACTTAGAATAAACTTGAAATGTTCAAAGCTATATAAAGGAAAGTATAAAACACTAAATAAAAACACATATGAAAAGACATGTTATGAAAAGACAACTTATGAAAAGACATGTTAACAAACGAAAAGACATGTTTTATTCTTGGTTAGAACTTATCAATACCATCAAGATTTCATTTCTTGCTAACTTAATTTGTCATGCATTTATTTTCATATAAATGAATTAATGTATAATTTTTAAATAAAGCATTCAATTCCAATAAAAATACCAACAATCCTTTTTATAGAACTAGGTCTCTGACTACAGCTTAGGAAGAAAAAGAAGGATGGGTAATGTGAAAATATGGATCAATATCCTAATTCTTGGAACATATTGGAGTCAGCTAGCAACCCCATATCAGTTTGGTTCCACAAGTTGCTCAGTTCATGGGAAGCCTTCTTATTCGGTTTACCTAGGATAATTTTACTTATTTTGCTTTATTGTTGTGAAATACATTGCTGTTGTACTCTTTTGTGTAGGAATGCAGGATAAGCTCACTGAATGTTTTCTTAAATTAAACACCTTTTGTCGAACTCAGAGTTATGAATGGCCTCACCATACTGAGGCTTTCTGACTGAGCTCCTCTCTGCCCTGAATACAAAAGACCCTAATAGTTAGGCAGGAATATCATCATGCCTATTCAACACGAAGTTACAGAAAGTGGATCTTCGTCCTTCTGCAACACTTAGGGTTAAAGATTCTCCTATAAAAGAGAAGGGGGCTTTGTCAGAGGCATTTGAACCAGTGCGACTCTATCTTGAATAGGGGCTGGGTAAAATAAGACTGAGATCTACTGGGCTGCATTTCCAGGTAGTTAGGCATTCTAAGTCACAGAATGAGACAGGAGATTAGCACAAGATACAGATCACAAATACCTTGCTGATGAAACAGCTTGCAGAAAAAGAAATCAGCCAAAACCCACCAAAACCAAGATGGCAACAAGAGTGACCTGTGGTCATCCTCACTGCTCATTATTCACTAATTATAGTGCATTGGCCTGTTAAAAGCCCCTCCCACCAGTGACAAGACAGTTTATAGATTCCATGGCAACAACTGGAAGTTACCCTATATTACCTAAAAAGGGAGGAACCCTCAGCTCCAGGAATTGCACACCCCTTTTTGAGAAAACTCGTGAATAATCCACCCCTTGTTTAGCATATAATCAAGAAATAACCATAAAATGAGGCAACTAGCAGTGGGCTGAGATTGCAACATTGCACTCCAGTCTAGGTGACAGAGTGAGACTCTGTCTGAAAAAAAAAAAACAATAAAAAAAATCAGACCCTTGGGGGTGCTTTGCTTATGGAGTAGCCATTCTTTTATTCCTTTACTTCCTCAATAAACTTGCTTCACCATATATATATATATATATATATATATATATATAAACAGCTGGTATTTATGACTCCAGCTTCAAAAGATTTGATTGCAGAATGTAGTCAGGGAATTATCATCTAGTTCCTGACCTTCATACTCCTGCTCAATATCATGATACCTTGCCTCTTAATTGCACAAAATGTATCATTCCTATTAATATATAAACTACAGATTATAGCAGATCTTTATCTTTAGTACTTATATTTGCCAGTCTTTCCTCATCCTAAAATAGTCTATATAAACTTTTAATAGTAATATAGAAAAATCCCTAAAAGCTATATTAAAGAGAAAAAACTAGATGATAAAATTAAAAATTAAAGTATTCCCAACCTGTAACACAAGCCAGGTCTAGTTAAATGTATATAGCACTAAGGACACAAAAGTGTAATAAATGAAGCTATGTGTATATGCTAAACTGTAGAGCCAAATAAATGAGAGCCATAGCCATTAGCAATTAGTACACAAGGTTGAAGACTAATTCAAGACACCTAAAGGAATATTTAGAGTAGACACTTATTGTGAAATATCACATAAAATAGAATAACCAGTATATATGTATATATGCAGGTTTAAAAAATAATCAGGATAAATATATGAAAATATTATATTTATAAAAATAAGTGGGCTATTAAATTCATTCATACATTAGTGTGAATTTCTTTCTCTGTTTATATTATCACTTAGGACTCTGAGGGAAATGAGACTTTGGTATAATGCAGACACTATTTGTTGAATTCCCAACAGCCATCTCCCCACCCTTGTTCCTTTCTAACTGAACCCCAGATGTATTCACATATTGATATTAAAGTACTCAGAGCGACGGACACAGCTGCAGGAGATGAACCACGGTTAGTCTAATCAAATTCTTCTTTGAAAACTGGTTTAGTGGTGTACAGATGACTCAGTTCTAGCCAATACGTCTTGATAGGATGTCTATGGAGTGGGCGTCTGCATAAGATTTTTCTCCCCACCATTTAAAAAAATAATGCCAAGATAAATTCTCCTTATTCCTAATTCTTCACAAGGCTATGTGAGGCTCTGATGCCTGCAGCTTTAGTGGCCACCTTTGGATGCTGAGGACAAGGAATAAAACAAAATCTAAGCTTCTGAGGGTAGTTCACTAAAAAGGCAGGGAGTCTGAGGCTGTGACACCATTACTGAGCCAATGATTAACCAACCCTACCAGACTTCTTGTTATGAGGGATAATAAACATCTATTATATAACTCACTTTTTGTTGAGTATCCTGTTACTTTAGCCAAAATATATACCATCTGACATGGGTATAAAAATCAGGTATTCTTTGCAGGCTATTCAGTACATCTGTGGAAGGGCCTGAGCAACCTAGTGGTTGTATGGGGAGTGAATTCAGAAACAGAGAGAGTGCCAGGAAGGTTGGAGAAGTGACCTCTGGATACTCCTCTTATAGTATCCATCAAGTCCTAAGTTATATCTGCAATTAGCCCTATGTAAATATGTAAGAATTGCCTCAAGCTAGAACAACAGGTACCAAACCCTATTTCTCAAACTTGTATAGATAACAAAAATTTTCAACTAGCCAAGTCATAGGTCTAGGTGACCCAATATGCCCTTCTGAATGTGTTCATATTTCTGGGTTCTCAGAGAAAGTAAATGTTTCTACTTTATTCCAACAACCTTGTCAACTATTCAACACTTGGGATTGTTAAAAATAGAGAAACATAATGTTTAAAGTAAAAGTCACACTAGATTTAACATCAGAGGCCCTAGTAGTGAGTTCTGGCTCTCCTAATAACTATAAAATGGAGATAATAACACATATGTAATGAACATTATATATGACAGTGCAGAAAATGTTGTACAACTTGGAAAATAGCATTCAGAGCAAGCTGTTTAATGATATAGTATAGGCAGATGTTTCTAAAAATGAATGAATGATTCCTTAGTTCACTATAAAAACTGAAAAACAGACATAATAAATCTTAATCATCATTTTATGTTTAAAGAAGCTTCAGGACTTTCTTTGCATGCTATGCTAACTGCCATAGTGGATAGCCAACACCAAAGAGCATCTTGTGCCAAAATACATTTATCTGTGAAGACTATACCTATCACTGTATTTATTTTATTTTATTCTATTAATATGAAATTTTACCATGCACGCTGGGCACAGTGGCCCACACCTATAATCCCAGCACTTAGAAAGGTGAAAATGGGCAGAATGCCTGAGGTCAGGAGTTCAAGACTAGCCTGGCCAAAATGGTGAAATCCTGTCTCAACTTAAAAAAAAAAAAAAGAAAGTTAGCTAGATGTGGTGGCATGTGCCTATAGTCCCAGCTACTCGGAGGGCTGAGGCACAAGAATCACTTGAACCTGGAAGGCAGAGGTTACAGTAAGCTGAGATTGCACCACTGCACTCCAGCCTGGGCAACAGAGTGAGACTCCATCTCAAAAAAAGAAAGAAAATATACCATGTATATAAGTAGAATTCATGACACCAAAATTAGATAAAGTCATTACTAGAAAAGAAACCAACAGGCCAGTATTCCTAATTAGTAGAAATTTTAAAATTCTAAACAAGTTTTTAACAAATCAAAATGCAATATATAAAAATAATACATTATGATGTAGTGGAATTTAGCCAAAGAATACAAGGTTCATTTAACATTCAAAGCTCAAGTACTGTCATTTACCATATTAACCAATTAAAAAAGAAAAACTGTACGATTAGCTCAACAGATGCAGAAATAACATTTGACAAAAACCTTCATCTACTCCTAATAAAATTTTCAGCAGACTCAGAATATAAGGGAATTTCTTCAACCTGGGAAAGGGTATCTATGAAAAATCTGTAGCAAATATCATGTTTAATCTTAAAAGACTAAATGATTTCTTCCTAAAATCAACAAACTGGCAAAATTCCCAATCTCATCACCCCAACTGAAGATTAAATTGTGTAAACACTAAAACTGCACAACATAGAAATTCAGTCTCATTATAAAATGGTCTCCAAAATTCCTGCCCCCTGTTGTACAGTATTTGTATAATTGCCTCTCCTCCAATTTGGACTTGACAATCAATATGATCGATGTCACTCCTATGGATAATGTTACATTTATGGTAAAAAGAAATATGCACATGTAATTAAGATCCCAAATCAGGCCAGGTGTGGTGGCTCATGCCTGTAATCCCAGCACTTTGGGAAGCTGAGTGAGGAGGATCACTTGAACCCAGGAGATGGAAGCTGCCTGGGCAACACAGCAAGACTGACCCTATCTCCACAAAAAATAAGATATAAATAAAAATTTGCCAACCTTGGTGGTGTAGGCCTATACTCCTGTCTACCTGGGAGACTGAAGCAGGAAGATTGCTTGAGCCCAGGAGTTTGAGGTTGCAATGAGCTGTGATCTTGCCACTGCACTCCATCCTGGACAACAGAACGAGACTCTAACCCTCTCCCACAAAACAAGAATCCCAAATCGGTTTTGAATAGTATCATATGGATACCATCTGGGAGAGTCTGACTTAATCAGGCAGAAACACTTAAAAAGCACAAGTAAAACCGTCTCCTGGACCTCAAAGAAGATGAAAATCACACAAGTTCTACAGCTGCCAGAAACCGAACACTGCCAGTCACCTGAATAAGCCTAGATGGGCACCCTGAGCCACAGATGCCAATGCAGTGTTGGCTGATCCACTGATTTCAGCCATCTTGTCATGTATCTCAATTTTTCATGAGGATAACTGCTTCGTGAAAAATATTTTCCTAGCAAATCCGACCATCAGCAAATCAAAACAATGCTGAGAACAGGTACAGAGGGGTCAGAAAAATACCTGGAACAGGAGGATGGCACACGTGTTAGGCGAACCCTAAGCAATGGGTCCATCCAACTGATGCCCAGACTCCTGACCCATGGAAACTGTAAGATAATAATTTTCAAGCTAGTAAGTTTGTGGTACTTGCTGACTCAGCAATGGAAAGCTAATATATACACCATTCAAAATACCCATAAAAATATGAAATAATTGGCCGGGCGCGGTGGCTCACGCCTGTAATCCCAGCACTTTGGGAGGCCGAGGCGGGTGGATCATGAGGTCAAGAGATCGAGACCATCCTGGTCAACATGGTGAAACCCCATCTCTACTAAGAATACAAAAATTAGCTGGGCATGGTGGTGCGTGCCTGTAATCCCAGCTACTAGGGAAGCCGAGGCAGGAGAATTGCCTGAACCCAGGAGGCGGAGGTTGCGGTGAGCCGAGATCGCGCCATTGCACTCCAGCCTGGGTAACAAGAGCGAAACTCCGTCTCAAAAAAAAAAAAAAAAAGAAATAATTGAAGATTAATCTGACAAAAGATGTGAAAGACCTATAGACTGAAAGCTTCATAACACTCCTGAGAGGAGGAGAGATATATTGCCTGCATGGGTTGGAAGACTTAATTTTGGTGAGAAGTAAATTCTCTCCGAATTGATCTATAATTTCAACTCAATCCCAATCAAAATTACAGAAGGCTTTTTTTTTTTTTTTTGCAGATATTAACAAATGGCTTCTAACATTTATATGGAAATGCAAATGACCTAGAACAACCAAAACAATTCTGAAAAAGAATAAAATTGGAGCACTAGTACACTAAGTATCTGTGGGGGAAAGAAGGGCTCCCCCCAGGAGGGAAAATGGTCTGACCCTTAACTGTATGTCCTACTGGGAAGGGAGGTAGGTGGCTTTGGTATTTCCATTTCTGGGTAGGGGATTCAAGGCCACCAACACGCTGAGAGCTGGAGTTCAGAAACAGAAGTGGGGGGCTTCTCTTTGTTACCATTCTGCTTAGAAACCTTTATGGGTTGACTCTTGTGCAACCTATAGCTTGAGAACACACCCTGGATCCTGTCTTTTCCCTCAACCAGCTGTGGGCTGCCCCTCCTCACCCCCAGGACTGGAAGGTTAGAGGAAAAACACTATCATTTATACAGAGGGATTTAAAAAAGAACAGCTTGAAAAATTACACCTATATTAATCAAGATAATGTGGTATTAACAAAAAAACTGTCCAGTAACACAATTAAACGAAATGGAGGGTGCAGAAACAGATCTCTACATATCTGAATGACAGATTCTCAACAAAGGTACAAAGGCAATTAGTAAACAGGTATTCTTTTCAGCAAATGGTGCTGAAACAACTGGATATCCACATGCAAAAAAAGTGAATTTTAATCTAGACCTTATACCATATTAAAAAGTAACTTTAAAATGTATCACAGATATAAATGTAAAACTTAAAACTATAAAGCCAAAGAAAATATGACAGGAAACATTTACGACCTTAGGTTTGGCAAGGAATATTGAGTTATGACACCAAAACCGTAATTCACAAAAACGTAAATTAATAAAGAGGCTTTGTCAATATTAAAAACATCTGCTCTTCATAAATTCCTGTTAAGAGAACTTAAAGACAAGCCACAGGTTAGAAGATACTATTTTCAAATCCCATATATGACAATGGATTTCTATCAGAATTCATAAACAACTCTGAAAATTCAACAATAACAAAACAATGTTTTTTTTAAAAAAATAAAGCAAACGGATTCGAACAGACACACAGATACACAGAAGAGGAATATATAAATATCACAAATAAGCATATGAAAATGTGATCAACACCACTAGTCATTAATGAAATGCAAATTAAAATCGTGAGAGATAGCTACCTACCTGTTAGAATTGCTAAAGTTAAAAATACTGACCATACCAATTGTTGTTCATGTGAGTATACAGTAAGAAGAATTAGAATTCTAATATACTGGGTAGAAATGTAAAATGATACAATTGCTTTGGAAATTTTTTTGACAGTTAAATGTACATATATTGTCTTGGTCCATTTGGGCTGCTATAATAAAATACCATAAACTAGGTAGCTTATAAACAGCAGAAATTTATTTCTCACAGTTCAAGAGGCTGGGGAGTCCACAATAAAGGTGATACGTTCGACATCTGGTGATGACCTACTTTGCAGTTCCTAAATGGCAACTTCTTACTGTGTACTCACATGGTAGAAGGGGCAATGCAGCGCTCCATGACATAATCACTCCCCAACAGCCCCACGTACTAAGACTGTCACACTGGTGATTAGGTATTCACAGACATATTTGAGGAGAATGCAAATATTCAGACTATAGCACTCACTAATTTATCCAGCCATTTCACTGCTAGGTATTTACCTAGAAAAAAGAAAGAAAACAAACGTTCATACAAAGACTTATACACCATTTTCAAAGTAGCTCTATTTATAATATCACAAAATTGTAAACAACTCAGATATTTATCCACAGGTACATGGCTATAGTTTATAAATAAAAAGAATTAACTATTGACATATACTATAATTTAGCTGAATCCCAAAATAATTATACTGAGAGAAACCAAATGAAAAAAGCACACACTGTATTATATACAACTCTAAGAAATTAAAACTAACTTAAGAGCATGTTTGGCACCCAGATTTCATTTCTATATCAGTTTCCAATAAGAAGAATCAAACTTCTTTGGATAAATGGCTGATTCTACAACTAGGGCAGGATATATACAAGAAGAGTCTGTTGCATATTGTAATACCAGAAAGTAAGGAAGTGCACGCACACACACATACACTCAATAAGAAGAGTGGGTCAAGGGGCACAGGAGTAAACTGAAAAGGCTCCCAATGCCAAAAACTGCAACAATTTGAGCAACAAAGTATTCAGGAATCCACACAGACGTAAATAAAAGACTAAACAATGGAGTAAATGGGGGAGAAGAGGCAAATTTTCCTCACGGAATTCCAAATCAATTATGTAGATACTCCATTCCAAAGGAGGGCTAGCATAACCCCCTACTCCCCCACACGTCCTCATAATGACGCATAATGACTTCCTTCCAAAGAGTACAGGGTATGGAAAGAGGGAAAAAAGAGTCACTATGCAATGGAGAAAGCTGACAAACCCTACTTCAGCCAGGTGATGGAGAACATCATTAACAGTCTAAGTCATGTTGACAATACGTAACCTTCGTAGGATGTAATAAATATGGCACATTACCTCTTTGATTCCCCCCAACCCCTGCCAAAACCTGTAAGAGTCTACTCTTGAGGATACATCAAATTCCAATAGAGGGGCATCCTGCAATATACCTCACCTGTACTCTTAAGGACTGTGAAGGTCATCAGATACAAGGAAAATCTGAGAAACTCCCACAGCCAAGAGGAGCCCAAGACATCATAACCATTAAATGTGGTGCCCTGGATGGAATCCTAGAAAGGAAAAAGGACATTAAGTGAAAATAAAGAAAATCTAAATGAACTATGAATATTAGTTAATAACATATCAGTATTAGCTCATTAGTTGTAACAAATGTACCCTATTAATTTAAAATGCTTACGGAGAAATATATACAAATGATATATGAGCATTCTCTATATTATCTGCTCAATTTTTCTGTAAATCTAAAATTGCTCCCCAAAGTAAAATCTATAACTGTGTGAAATTAGCCATCAGGAAAATACAAATAAATCACAGTGAAATACCACTTTGCACACTTGGAAGGCTATAACAAAAAAGACAGATAAAAAGTGTTGTCAACGATGTGAAGAAATTGGGACCCTTATATACTATTGGTGGAAACGTAAAATGTACAATCATTTGAACCAGAGTCTGGCAGTTCCTCCAAAGACTAAACCTAGAGCTACCATATGACCCAGCAGTTCCACTCCTACGTATATACTCAGGAGTAAGAAAAATATATGCTGGACAAAATCGTGTACATGAAGGTTCATTAGCAGGATTTTTCATGGTAGCCAAAAGGTGTAAACAACCCAAATGTCCAACAACTGATAGAGATGGAGAAATAAAATGTGGTTTATCCATACAATGAAATATTTGGCAATAAAAAGGAGTGAAGGAGTGAAGTACTGATTCATGTGGAACATAGATGAAACTTGATCCAAAATAGGCAAATCACAGATACAAAAATCCTATTAGTGGCTGCTGGGAGAATTAGGGGGAAATGTCGAGTAACTGCTAGTGGGTATGAGAGTTATGCAAATGTTATAAAATTAATAGTGTGATGGCTGCACAACTCTGATTACATGAAAAATCAATGAATTGATACTTTGAGTGAGCTGTATAATATTGGAATTATACCTCAATAAAGCATGGTAACTGTTCTAAGAGACTGGAAAGAGAAAGCCCGAAAACAGTAATAATGATATTAATATAACCAATTAGTTTACCTCTCTACTTTCATAGACTTCTGTACCCACAATTACTTTTCCTCTATTCATAATGGTCCCCTTGCAGCTGCCATAGTATATCCTGCTATTTGATTGCCTGTGAACATGCTACACCTGCTTCCTGGAATTCTCTTTACCTTTCCTCTACCTGCCTAACTCCCACATATCTAAGATTAACCAGAGTAAACTAATTGGTAGAACAATCAACTCCAAATCCTAATGACCTAACAAGATAAAGGTGTATTTCTCACTCATGTAGCTTCTCCCCAGATGACTGAGAGGTCCAAGCTCCTTACCTCTAATGGCTCCACCCTTCCTGGAGTCTTCTTGTGTATCCTCTAGACATGGTTGAGATAAACTGTGAGTCATTAGCACAGCTAGACCTTGAGGCCCTATAAGAAAATTTGCAAATCACTCACTCTGTTTTGAACAGGGTATATTTAAGATGATGTCAAAATATCCAAGAGTCTTGCATCAAATATAGTTTATGACTCTGTATCTAAAATATATATTGCAATATTCTTTCCTTTCTCTATGGACTCCATGAATTTAGAGGTGATTCATTTTATAAGCTCAAATATAATTATTTTTCAGACTAAGAATATTTAGGGGAAAAAGTATTTTCAACATCTCTGCTGAGGATCTTACAATGTAGCACAGGGTATAAGCTGGAGCTAAAGGAAGCTTTCCTTGAAACAGTATTTACTAAAAATTGGAAGACATTCCTTAGGACAAATAAAAGTATGGCACACAACATCCAAACTTCCATCATAGATGCAGAGTTGTTACTATCTCGCACTCCCAAATTTGTTTGTCACATTGAGGATTACTCAAGAGGAGCAGGACATGTTGGTTGCAGCAGAAGAAACTTGAAAGCACTCACTTTTATGGAATTCATAAGGGACAGAATCTCTTAAAGTATTTAGAATCTCTTTGATACATTTATTGTTTTAAAACATAATGTAGCCAAATGTCTTCCTCTGTATTAAATCTTTACAAAACTGAAATCCTAAAATGGTGATAAAAATTCTACTTCTGGTAGAATCTATTCGTTTTTCCAATAAGATAGGGCATAATTCTTAATTTGCAGAACAAAATATAATATGCTTATGAGATTCCATCCCAAAGAACCTGCTATTCAGAGTAGCATTCATAATAACGGGTGGAAAAGCCAACTCCAGAGTTTCAGATCCTACCCGTAATTGGGGTAGGGAGGGGCTTTGGGCGGGGCCTCTCTAGAGGAGGAGGCGTTGTTAGAAAGCTGTCGGGCCAGTCCAAAGCTGTCACTAATCGGGGTAAGCCTTGTATATGTGCAAGGACTCTGGCGTCTGGGTAGCACTCTCAATGAGAACTAGCTTCACTTGTCATTTGAGTAAAATCTGCAACCGGAGGAGGCTAGAGCTCCCTCACTGCTGGGAACTGAGATCTTCAGAAATGACTGGCACCGGCTGTAGGGAGCCGTGAGAAGCACGACCTTCCCTGAGAGAGGTCCGACTGGCCCCAGGGTTTTAATGAGAAGTGCAGTGGAACTCAGCGAGGGATTGAGAACTTCACAGCATGCGCGAGTTTGATGCCAGAGAAAAAGTCGGGAGATAAGGAGCTGCGTGTCCCTCGATTGCCATCGCTGCCGCAGCCACTCAAGTGCCGGACTTGTGAGTACTCTGCGTCTCCAGTCCTCGGACAGAAGCCGGAGAACTCTCATGGAGAACTCTCCCAGTTAAGAGTCGAGATCCCTACAATAACTACTTTTTCTTGCTCTCCCCACTTTTTGCTCTCTGGGACAAACGACAGCTACTATTCTCCTGACGACACGATGGAAGCCAAGGGCAGGAGCTGACCAGCGCCGCCCTCTCCCACCCCCGACCCAGGAGGTGGAGATCCCTTTGGTCCAGCCACATTCAACACCCACATTCCCCTCCCTCTCCCCCTATATTCCCCAAAACCCCCTCCTTCTTCGCTTTTCCCTCCTCCCTGGAGACGGGGGAGGAGAAAAGGGGAATCCAGGTCGTCATGACTGAGCTGAAGGCAAAGGGTCCCCGGGCTCCCCACGTGGCGGGCAGCCCGTCCTCCCCCAAAGTCGGATCCCCACTGCCGTGTCGCCAAGCTGCAGGCCCGTTCCCAGGGAGCCAGACCTCGGACACGTTGCCTGAAGTTTCTGCCCTACCTATCTCCCTGGACGGGCTACTCTTCCCTCGGATCTGCCAGGTACAGGACGCCCCCGACGAAAAGACACAGGACCAGCAGTCCCTGTCGGACGTGGAGGGTGCATATTCCAGAGGTGAAGCTACAAGGGGTGCTGGAGGCAGCAGTTCTAGACCCCCAGAAAAGGAAAGCGGACTGCTGGACAGTGTCTTGGACACTCTGTGGGCGCCCTCAGGTCCGGGGCAGAGCCAACCCAGCCCTCCTGCCTGCGAGGTCACCAGCTCTTGGTGCCTGTTTGGCCCCGAACTTCCCGAAGATCCACTGGCAGCCCCCGCCACCCAGAGGGTATTGTCCCCGCTCATGAGCCGGTCCGGGGGCAAGACTGGAGACAGCTCCGGGATGGCAGCTGCCCATAAGGTGCTGCCCCGGGGCCTGTCACCCTCCCGGCAGCTGCTGCTCCCGACCTCTGGGAGCCCTCATTGGTCCGGGGCCGCAGTGAAGCCGTCTCCGCAGCCCGCTGCGGTGGAGGTAGAGGAGGAGGATGGCTCCGAGTCCGAGGACTCTGCGGGTCCGCTTCTGAAAGGCAAACCTCGGGCTCTTGGTGGTGCGGCGGCTGGCGGAGGAGCCCCGGCTGTCCCGCCGGGGGCGGCTGCAGGAGGTATCGCCCTGGTCCCCAAGGAAGATTCCCGCTTCTCAGCGCCCAGGGTCGCCCTGGTGGAGCAGGACGCGCCCATGGCGCCCGGGCGCTCCCCGCTGGCCACCACGGTCACGGATTTCATCCACGTGCCCATCCTGCCTCTCAGTCACGCCTTATTGGCCGCTCGCACCCGGCAGCTGCTGGAGGACGAGAGCTACGACGGCGGGGCCGGGGCCGCCAGCGCCTTTGCCCCGCCGCGGAGCTCACCCTCCGCCTCGTCCACCCCGGTCCCTGGCGGCGACTTCCCCGACTGCGCGTACGCTCCCGACGCCGAGCCTAAGGACGACGCGTACCCTCTCTATGGCGACTTCCAGCCGCCCGCCCTGAAGATCAAGGAGGAGGAGGAAGGCGCGGAGGCCTCCACGCGCTCCCCGCGTTCCTACCTGGTGGCCGGTGCCAGCCCCGCCGCCTTTCCGGATTTCCCGCTGGGGCCACCGCCCCCACTGCCGCCACGAGCGCCCCCATCCAGACCCGGGGAAGCGGCAGTGACGGCTGCACCCGCCAGTGCGTCCGTCTCGTCCGCGTCCTCGTCGGGGTCGACCCTGGAGTGCATCCTCTACAAAGCGGAGGGCGCGCAGCCCCAGCAGGGCCCGTTCGCGCCGCCGCCTTGCAAGGCACCGAGCGCCGGGGGCTGCCTGCTCCCGCGGGACGGCCTGCCCTCCACCTCTGCCTCCGCCGCCGCCACCGCCGCCGGGGCGGCCCCTGCGCTGTACCCTGCCCTCGGCCTCAACGGGCTCCCGCAGCTCGGCTACCAGGCCGCTGTGATCAAGGAGGGCCTGCCACAGGTCTACCCGCCCTATCTCAACTACCTGAGGTGAGGCCCCGGGGGACGCATCCCGCTCGTCAGTGAGTAGCGGTTCCGCGGGCTGCAGCCGCCAACCCCGGCCCCAGCCCTGGGGCAAAGCTGCGCTCCCCCGGGCGGCCGGAGACGGTGGGCAGCGGGATACCGCACAGGAGCGCTTGCCTCCCTTCTTCTCCCCTTCTCTCCTCACTCTTTCGGGGACACCAAGTTGGGCGCAGAATGTGCTGTTTTGGGAGCAAGCCTCCCCGAAAGCTTTTTCTTTTTTTAACCTTCTGAATCTTCCAGATTCCGAAGCAGAACCAACCCCGATTTAAAATGTGCAGCGTCACACTCGGTCCGCTGTAGCCCAGCGGAGCGGGAAGTGCGCTCCGAGTCGGGGGCTTTGTGAGATGTTTCTTTCTTAGAAGGACGTTGACCAGCAGTGCCTGTCTCAGAGAGGAATTAGGCACCGTTCCCCCGGGAAGGGTGGGACTTGCGAGGTGGCGGGCCAGAACCGAAAGCAGCACGATCCTAGGGATTTGAAAACTTTAGCGGCTCAGTTGTCTTAAGACTCTCAAGATTAAAATTAAGCTCACGTGGGAGATGTTTAAACTGTGAATTTAAACACCAATCAGTGCATTGCACCGTTTTCTAATTATTGCTTGCGATTCACTACCTTTTTTCACACAGGTTTAAAAAACACTTTAATTTGCATACTGAAGTAATGGGATGTAAAATAAAAAGAATGCTCTGTTTTGAATCTTTTGTGTGTAGGCAAAACAATGTCAGTGTATTGAACAATACTTTAAAATGACAAGCACATACTTGTTTAAGTAAGCAATGATTACAGGGTTGTGTTTTAAAAACTCAAAACCAAAACATTGCAAAGTGCCATCGAACTTTTAAAGCCAAACTATGTTTGTTTTGACCCAGCATACAGACAGGAAGAGCATAACATTTCATTTGTCAAAGACTAAATTGCTTCTATATAAAGAGTTTTGTAGAAAGATTTCTTTTTAACCGACTTTAGCTTTCCAGAACATATTATACATTAATTACTCTTTTATATTGGTGCTACTGATGACTGACTAATCATTTGCAAGTCTAGTGAATTCAGTTACAAATTGTCTATTACCAAGTTTGCATGTCTTTTAAGTGTATATATGAAGTTCTTTTTTTAAAATCTCCTTTCACTCTGTTAATGCTGGTTTAAGAAACCTTTAGTATTAGATAGTGGTGCACTTAAAAATAAACGGAGTAATTTGTTTTGCATTTCAAGGCCGGATTCAGAAGCCAGCCAGAGCCCACAATACAGCTTCGAGTCATTACCTCAGAAGATTTGTTTAATCTGTGGGGATGAAGCATCAGGCTGTCATTATGGTGTCCTTACCTGTGGGAGCTGTAAGGTCTTCTTTAAAAGGGCAATGGAAGGTAGGTTCCTTTCTTCTGATCCTTTATTATTGGTTAAATTGTAAATGGAGACCATCTATTGTATAGATTTCAATTATTCCTTGTTTCTTCTAAGAAGTGGTTATTTTCCATGTAATTTAAAATATGTGATGACATTTTAACAATGTTTTTATTTATGATACTCAAAATTGAATGTGGTTGTTATTGTAATTGCATAGTCTTTAACACTTTTAATATTAGACATAAGTCATAAAAATCTTGAGGACAGTGCTACTACTGTTCCTTAACTACTTAGCTTTCAGGAAACAGCTTTGTTCTAATACTTTTATATATCTATAATGTATGCTATATCTGTAGTACTTTAAAATTTTGATTAAAAAAATGGTAGTTGACATTATATATGTACATATGTATATACATATTTGTCTATACATACACAAATATATCACAACCTATAAATGATGCAGTTATAGTTTTCTACATGATAGTCTTTTAACTACATGTAATATTTACATAATAGTAATTCTAAACAAATTTTTGAATTCTTCGTTCAACATATTTTTGTAAGTGTATAAGAGGACAAGATTAAACAGTTTAAAACATAAAAAATTTGGGCATCACAGTAACATAATTTCTAAAGAAGTATTTTGCTTTAAGTAAAACTTTCATATTTTTAAACTAATTGAACTTACATGCTTAGTGATTTCATATTGACTTGCATGGTGTGTTTCAGGCTTTGACTTTCAAAGAAAATAGTTTTTAATTTCTTTCTACCTAAACTCTAAGCAGCCAAATACCTTTACATTTGAAGATAAAATTGCATTTAAAGATCATTTCATATTTTAATACTAGCAATAAAATTAGCAATAAATGTAAAGTATAACTATGTAAAATGGAGTTAGGGTTCTATCTGGAATGCTGAGATCACACCTAGACAATGAGCCAAAGATCTGAATGTTAGCTTTTGTTTCCTGTTCTGAGGTTTTCTGTTTGTTTCAAGAGCCCTCTCCTGACAAGCAGAAGAGCAGGGAAGGGGAAATTTCACTTTAAGGCTTTCGAAAGAGTTCTTCATAACAAATATTTGCTTCGTATAATTTTAGAACATTTTTTTTTCCAGAAAAGATGAATGTATTTTACTGATGTTGAGCATATTAAGCTTCAGGGCATTTGATTGCATTTTAAACTAATTGAGGCACTGTTAGAAGTGGTACTTGAGAAAACAGGGCAACTGAGAGTGGCACTTTATTTACAGTTACAGATGGAAGTTCTTCATGTGGAAAAGTCAGTTTTCCAACGAGTAATTGGAGTTACCATTTTTATTTGACTTTGGTTATGGTTTCTTAAACATTTCCTTCTATATTAATATGATTTCCTCTATTTGTAAAGTCTCGTAAGGATAGTATAATTTTATAAGTGAATGACTCCCTTAGAATCCCCTGAAGGCCAATTTGCCCTACTCCATCTCCTTCTTTCTAAAGATAAGCAAATCTCAAATGCATAAATCTGAGTTTCCAAAGGTCACACAGCTAGTTAGTAGCTGATTGTTAGTAAACATAGGTTAAATATTTTTAAATTGCAGTGCTTATAAAGCAGAGATGATATGCAAAAGTAGATTTATTATAAGCTCTGTTTGATTCACAGAAGTTACTTCAGAAAGTGCATATGTAGAACAAAGAGCACCCTAACTGTAAAATACAAATACTTTCTCATAATTATTATTAGAATGGCATCCAAAACTATAGAGGAAGTCTTTCCAAATGTACTCTTAGAAAGCATTTGTTGGACTCCTGCTGTTGGCATGGTCCTATAGTCTTGAGTCATGGAATTGAAGCACCTTTATTTAGCAATATTTACAAAGAGTAACTTAAGATTGATGCAGATAAATCATTCATAAAACTAGAACAAGATTATGAACTATGTTACTGAGTTTCTTCATTCAGCAACTATTATATAACTTTTATAGTTACAGTTATAGAAAAGATAGCCTTTCCCTGACTTTACTTTTCCCTGCCTTGAGATAAAATGACGATAAAAGTGGCAATTTCTTAGAGTTGCTATAGAGATTAAATGAGTTGATACTTGTAATGTATGTCAAAGAAGGCCTGACATATTGTCAGTTTCCACTAGCATTTCTACTTTCAAGGAGCTTATAATATAGGTAGGGAGGTAACATATACACATAAAACATCTAAATAAAGATTCTCAGTAAATGCCCAGGTATGCAATTCTGTAATGTATATGAGATCTATGTGGTTTGTGAGTTTTTGTATTTGGGCAGAGTGAGGTGGTTGTGGGCTGGAATATGTATATTCTTGAATGATGAGGAAGGCTTCATGGAAGATATGAACATTTGATTAGTAAAGGACAAATAAGATCTGTAGGCATTGAGGAGAGCTTTAAGTGTATATAGTAAAAGAAGATTGCAAAAATTAAGTTTACTCTGACTAAGTGTTGAATGTTCACATTGGAAATTGAGAGAGTTAAAGCTTGGGAAACTAAGTTGCTAGTGTTTGAGTACATTTGGAAAATCAGAGATTTAAGGGAAGAGAATAGAGAGAAGGTTCTAGGAGTCTTCAGGAATGAGGAAGATAAGTAGAAGGACTTAGACCAGGTTCAAAATCTTGATAAAGCAATGCTGTGTGATGAGCTGATCCAAGGTGGTGATATTTGTGGATGCCAATATGGCCAGAAGTTTAAAGTCAACAGGAAACAATATGGATACTAATGTTGCCAAGGATTATAATAAAAATGAGGGCATTATAAAGTACTTTCTCTATACCAGTAACTATTTCAGTGCTTTGCAGGTTTTACTTATTGTTATAATGTTTGTACTATTATTTTTATTCCCACTTTACAAATGAGGAAACTAAGGCCTATAGATGTTAAGCTGTCTTAATACAGTTAGGAAATGGTAAAGTCAGGTTTCAAATATGGTAGTATGACTCCAGAATCCTGGCCCTCAACCACTATGCTTCCTTTCTCTTTTTCTTTTTTCTTTTTTCTTTTTTTTCTTTGAGACAGAGTTTCACTCTTGTTGCCCAGGCTGGAGTGCAGTGGCATGATCTCGGCTCACCACAACCTCCACCTCCTGGGTTCAAGCGATTCTCCTGCCTCAACCTCCCAAGTAGCTGGCATTACAGGCATTCACCACCACACCTGGCTAATTTTGTATTTTTAGTAGAGATGGGGTTTCGCTATGTTGGTCAGGCTGGTCTTGAACTCCCGACCTCAGGTGATCCGCCCCCTCGGCCTCCCAAAGTGTTGGGAACCACTGTGGCCGGTCTGTGCTTCCTTTCTTGTAATAGAAAACACGGTCAAAGAAAAGCAATAGAGGGCAAGAAGGAAAGGATGTGAGCCAAATGATGAAACATCTGGGAAAGTAAAAGTGAATCCTAGAGGAGAATGCAAGAGCAGGGGTAGTGAGAAGTGTTTGAAATAAAAGGATGGATCATTTTAGCTTTACATTTAGGGCAGCAATAAGAAGACATAAGCAGGAGCCAACAGTCAGCAGTCTTTACCAGCACTCTTCACCTCCTGCCCTTGTTAGGAGTGGGAGGTGATAAAGCCTGTAAAGTCACTCTGGCTGACTGGGTTTCCCTTGATATGAGACAGAAAAGAGAAGAGGCAAAGAAAAAAGATACCACTCAGGAAATGGGAGAAAGGAGTGGGGTGAGATGATTTCTTTTAAGCTAATTGAACCGTTTAAGATACAGCATTGGCCAAAAACCAGTTGGTTGGATAGCTCATTGCATTCTTTTACCCAGACTTGTAGGTTTGGAATGAACCAGGAAATGGTCAGGAATTGACTTGATGCCTTCCGTGGAGAGTAAGTAATAATGACCTGCCAGTCCTACAAATGCAGACTACTGACCTGGTGTGATGAAGAAAAGGACTATTTCTCAATGGCTTATCTTTCCCAGTGCATAGTGACCACCCCAGAGCTAGGAATATACTAGGTACCCAGTAAATAACTATTTGCTACATGATCCAATCATCATAACTGATAATGCCACACTTTTATTTTTGGATGCTGTATTCAGTGACAGCATTTGTGGTGAATACATTTGATGTAATGTGATTAAACACATGTTATAATACTGTTGAAATGTATTACTTAGACACTAAGCTAAGTAGGTATTGATGGATTTTCAATTGTATTGCAATATCATCCTCATTCTTTTATTCATATATTATTCATGAAGTAATTCCCTTAATTACGTTAGTTATGTATTAATTTATTGAGTACCTGCCAGGCACTAGGTTAGGTGCTAGTAAAACAAAGGAGACCTTGCTGGCTGTTGCCCTACTAAAGTCTATAGTGTAGTGGTGGAGAGAGACATTTTACCGATTTGTGTCCACAGGACTAGTTGCACGTGTGGTAAGCGATTCTTGGACAACTAGAGAATTGACCCCTCTATCAGAAGCTGGGGATAAGGGGGAAAGTTTTTTAGACTTAGACATCGCAATAATAGACTACAGAGGAAACTGGACAGAAATGAAATACTTTTATGAATAAAGTGTTTCTTTCAGTAGTTGAGTATGCTTGGTGTCATAGGCTAATAATGAAAACTGATTTCGTAGCATAATTCTCCTTGATATAGCATCAGAAAGAGAGATACTGAACATCCAGTTTTTCATTAGCAACTTCTATGATTTATTCTATATTTAGAGCTCTGTAATGCTTTCTCCATCTTTTGTAGTGTACAGATTATCTAGCAATCTCTTCCACTATAGTCTATTTGAATAATATTTGGGTTCTGAGAAGATATTTTGCCAATAATCTTATTTAATTTCATTTACTCTCCAGTAGGGTCCACCCTATAGCAGCTTTCACATTACCCTAAAAATAAATATGTAGTAATTCACTAGACTTTATTTCAAAACTCTATATCCAGTTTCTTCTCAATCTGTGGTCTCTCAGTTTAATATTTAGCATGGATAATGATAGGCTGGTTTTAAGTACAATTTTACATTATGACTTAGTGAAGTAAGCTTCTACTGTACTGCAAAAGAAATGGTTAAAAAGATAGCATTTGGTGTCATCTGTTCATATTTGGTTATTTATGGATCCCAAATTATTAATACACTTTCAGAACCTGTACGCTAATACCACAACCAGAACGAGAGGAGAAGCAGTGGTATTAGCTGTGCATGCTAGTGCTAATAACTGCTCCTGTTCTAGCCATTGAGACATTGTACTTTAATTACTCAAGTAACACAACAATTCATCTTCTTTAAAAAATGAAAATGTTACCAATAAGGCTTAAGTTCTCTTTGATCAATTCCTCTAATCTGTTTCTTTGCCTACCATTTTTCTATACCTTTACCTCAGTTTTCTATGTGTGTGTGGAATATGTTCTCTGGGGTGTGTTAATATATAAGTGATCTCTTATATCATAATTTATGCATCATTCTTCATGTCATTTTATACAAAAATGACTTGGAGCTCTATTGTTCATATATGTAGTTCTAACTTGTTTTCCTATTCACAGCATAATACTTCATAATAAGAAAATCCTTATATTTAGGCATTATTAATTACACTGTTACTTGAGTAAACCCTTTTTGTACTTTTCTCCTTTGGTACATGCCTTGCTCCTCTTTCCAGAATATATTGAAGTATTTTGATACAGTTTTAAATGAACTAGGTGATTCGATTTCTACCTGCTGCTAAGATGATTTGATTCACTAATTTATTCACTTCAGATCCATGTATTGATACTACATTTAAAAAGCTGCTTGTGCTGGGACTATCAAGATGAAAATGTATACAGTCCCTGTCTTTGACATATACAAAACCAAGAAGAGAAAAACAAAACAACACCAAAAACCTGTAGTACAACTAGTGAACATGAGAATACCTTGATACAAGTTATGCCGGAGCCATGACTGACACACTGTAGTATTCAGTTAGACATGTGGAGAAGGGTGGCAGTTTATCCTACTAACATATCTTGATGTTGTGCAAGAGACTTATTCATTTAATAGTCACTTAACTAGCCTTGACTATGGCCCAGGCACTGTTTTAACTGCTTCACTGATTTAGCTCAATTAGCCCTTGTAAGTGTCCTATGAGGTGGAGGTTCTGCTAGTATATTTTACAGATGGGTATAAAGAGAGGTTTCTACTATTCAGGAGGTCTGACTCTAACTTCTGTATCTTAATTACTGTTTCTATCCTGTTTCCCCAGACTGTTTTGTATTTGAGCAAAATTAATTACCTTATACTTTTTCAGATAAATGCATGGTCTCTTATAGGAGACTGATTTTCAAATTGTGCTCCTTACTCAGTCACATTCCTTCTGTTCAGAGCAACTCTGTGTTTCTTTATTTGGTTTACATTTCCACTTAAGATTTTTATTGGGACAAAGGATTCTCAGCCAACCTTTTTTTTTTTAAAAAAAAAAAAAACACTCCTTTATAACAGAAAACTCTTAGATCTCAATCAGGTGTTTATTCAAGTGTTTGAGTGACTCCTAAGAAGTTTTTTGGCTCTATTTGCTGGTACCTTTTTGGCATTTGTGCAAAGATGGAATAGCCATTTGTGATCAAGATTTAAAGTTCAACTGCTCACTATTCTAAGAGAATATCCACATTATAATTTGAATATCACATCTCTTTTTTTGCCAGCAAAAAACAAAGTCACTCCAGGGAATTATTTATCAGTAATTGATTTAAAGGATTGATTGAAATAATTGATATTTAAGACAGACACTAAAAAATAGGCACACTAATTAGTTACACAAGGGATTCCCAATCCCTACAAAGTGGATTGGTACCACAGCCAGTACATGGGAAGTGGGGCACACAGCAGAAGGTGAGTGGTGGGCAAGAAAGCACTGCAGACTGAACTCCACCTCCTCTCAGATCAGTAGCAGCCTTAGATTCTCATAAGAGTGAGAACCTTATTGTGAATTGTGCATGTGAGGGATCCAGGTTGTGCTCTCCTTATGAGAATCTAATGCCTGATAATTTGTGGTAGAACAGTTTTATCCGGAAACCATCCCAAACCATCCACAGAAAAAAATGTTTTCCACAGAACTCATCCCTGGTACCAAAAAGATTGGGGACTGCAAATTGTGGCATACCCTTACAATGAAAAGCGTGAGTTAGCGGTCTTTAATACATATGTGAAAAAGTCTCTACAAAGTTTTTGCTTTTATAAAAAAGCAAGGAACAATATGATTCTGGCTGTAAAAATGTAGCTATTTGGTTATTATTATGTATAGAGAGATATCGGAAAGAAAATAACTAAGTGCTTACTGTCAGGATAATGAGACACATCCAATTTCTGATGACATACTAAAAATACACACAAAAAATGCACCGGACACGGTGGTACACATCTGTAGTCCCAGCTACTCAGGAGACTGAGGCTGGAGAATCACTTGAACCTGGGAGGTGGAGGTTGCAGTGAGCCAAGATTGTGCCACTGCATTCTAGCCTGGGTGACAAAGCAAGAAAAAGCATGTCGGCTGGGGTTGGTGGCAGCTCATGCCTGTAATCTCAGCACTTTGGAAGGCTAAGGCAGGTGGACCACTTGAGGTCAGGAGTTCAAGACCAGTCTGCCCACCAAGAGACAGTGAAACCCAGTCTCTACTAAAAATACAAAAATTAGCTGGGTGTGCTGGTGGGCGCCTGTAATCCCAGCTACTAGGAAGGCTGAGGAAAGAGAATCACTTGAACCCAGGAGGTGGAGGTTGCAGTGAGCTGAGATTGAACCACTGCACTCCATCCAGTCTGGGTGACAGAGCTAGACTCCATCTAAAAAATAAATAAATAAAAAAAGAAAGAAAAGCAAAGAAAGAAAGAAAGAAAGAATGTCATCAGAAATTGGAAGTCTCTCATTATCCCGACAGTAAGCACTTGGTTATTTTATTCCAAGTTTGCTATCAGGCACTACCAGTCCTAGGGATTTGTGGATTATTACCTGCAAAAGGGAAGTTCTCACAGGCATCCACTCTCCTTGAGCCTTTGCTTCCTGCTCCATTGCTAGGCCCTTTAGTTTCCTAGAATTCCCTGATTTCTATAAAATAGTACATAGAGAGGTTCAGTTCTTCACACTTTCATCCCCCCCCACCCCAATCCAAAGTAGCCTCTGAATGGACCTTTGCACAAACACTTACTCACCGAAGTGCTCTGCTTAACAAAAAATAAACCACTGTGGTCTCCACTGTTAATTACACAAAAGCTGCCACAAACTTTGAAATTACAGGAATTTTAAAAGTTTAGTATTTTTCATCTAATGCTTAGTCAGGATTCAGATTTCCCCCTTCCATACCAGCATTAAATACCAGTGTTAGCTCTCCCTATCCTATACTTCTACAATTCTCAGTTCACACCTCTCATAGACATTACCGGACTGCATTTCAATAATGTGTTGATGTGCCTTTCTCCATAAGTAATGAATTTGGCTCCTTCATTTCTCAGTCTAAATACTGAACAACGCAAATTCAGGCACAAAAAGGCATTATTTGGGGTATGAATAAATGAACAGATGATTGAATGAAATGACAAACTAAAATATCTCAATTCTGAAAAGTTATTCTGTACACAAAAGATATTATTTCAATATCCTGCTGAGGATATTATGTAGAATATAAGACAAACAATTTGAAATTAAACTACATCTCTGAAACCGTGTTATCCATTTCCTAGCTGTTCTCTCTGACATCAAGCTATCTAATCTCTTGTTCAAACACATTCTGCATGGTGCTTTGTGGATAATCCTCCCGAAATATTACTTTCAACATCACTCCTTTACTGAGTAAAATAATTATGTACTTCTGATTTCTGAAGGTAATTTCCCCCACCTCCACAATTTTCTTGTGTCGCTTTCATCACCCTTCTCAACTGCTAAATCTAATGGGCACTTGTCAGTCCCATGTTACTTGACTTTTTGGTAGCATTTGACAATTGATCACTCCACCTTCCTGGACATACTTTATTCACTTGGTTTTCAGGACATGGCCTTCTGTTGATTTTCCTCACTGGCTCCTATTCAAACTGCTCTTCTCCTTTAGTTTTTTCACATGAGACGTTCCAGTGCTGTTACTGGACCCCTTCCCTTCTGTTCGTATACTTACTTCCTTGGTTACTAATCCAGCCTCAAAACTGTGGATAAATCATCCATCCAATCACTTCCAAATTTCTATCTCCATCCCAGACCTTTCCCCTGAACTCCAGACTTGTATGCCTAATTGCCTACATGATATCTTCATACTATGAGTACTGAATACCTCAAACCAACATATCCCAAAGGTTAGCTCCTGATCTAGTTTGAATTTTGTCCGGTAAGCCAGTGTTCTTTTGATCTTCAAGCTGTCTCCTCAGAATCACCTGGGTACTGGTTTGAAATTATTTCTGCACCTTGCCCCAGATAAGCCAAATCAAAATATCTAGGAAAGGGACCCAGAAATGGCATTTCAGCTAGCTGTTTGGCTGGTTCTTAAAGTTCTGCTTGACTCGGAGGAGAGCCAGATACAAAGCTGAGAGTGACATGGTCAGCTTTGTCTTTGAGAAAGTTAACTCTAGAAGCAGTGCGGAACATAGGCAGAAGGTCATGCCAGGGAGATCAGATCTAAGATTATTTAAAATACTCTTTGATCAAGATCTTGGGGCCTTCAATCTTTTGCTGAGAAAACACTACTTTTTATTACCTAAAGTAGTGAAGCTGAAATGTAGAAGGAAGGTAGGCTGTGTCTCCTGCAAAGAATGCTCCCTTCTCTAGGAAGAATTCTAAAAAATGTGAGAGTCTAGGGAGGGAGGTTGGAGACTTCCACCTTTTGTGTCCTTACTATATACCAGGCACTATAGTAGACACATTGTATGTATTTGCTTTAGGCATACCTCAGAGATATTGCAGGCTCTGTTCCAGATCACTGCAATAAAGCAAATATTGCAATAAAGCAAGTCACACAAATTTTTTGGTTTTCCATTGCTGAAAAAAGTTATATTTAAACTATACTGCAGTCTATTAAGTATACAATAGCATTATGTCTAAATAAACAATGTACATACCCTGATTAAAAATACTTTATTGCTAAAATTGCTCTAATGATCATATAAGCCTTAAGCAGGTTGCAATCTTTTTGCTGGTAGAGGGTCTTGCCTTGATGTGAATGGCCATTGACTTATCAAGGTAGTGATTGCTGGAGGTTGGGGTGACTGTGGCAATTTCTTTAAATGAGACAACGGTGAAATTTCCCACATTCATGGACTGTTCCTTTCACAAAAGATTTCTCTGTAGTATGCAAGGATGTGTTTTACCCACCGTAGAACTTCTTTGAAAACTGGAGTCAGTTTTCTCAAACCTGCTGTGGCTTTATCAACTAAGTTTATATAATATCCTAAATCCTAAGTCTTTTGTTGTCATTTTGACAATGTTCACAGCATCTTCACCAGGAGCACATTCAATCTCAAGAAACCACTTTCTTTGCTCATCCATGAGAAACCCCTCATGCGTTCAAATTTTACCATGAGATTTTAGCAATTCAGTCACATCTTTGGGCTCTACTTCTAGTTGTAGTGCTTTTGCTATTTCTGCCACATATGCAGTTACTTCTTCTATGAAGTCTTGAATCCCTCAAAGCCATCTATAAGGGTTTGAATGAACTTCTACCAAACTGCTGTTAATGCTGATACTTTGACTTTCTCCCATGAACCACAAATGTTCTTAATGACATTAAAATGATGAATGCTTTCAGAAAGTTTTCAATGAACTTTGCCCAGATTCATCAGAGGAATCACAATCTATGGCAGCTATAGCTTAATAAAATGAGTTTCTTAAATTCTAAGGTTTGAAAGTCAGAATTACTCAGTGATCCATGAGCTGAGGAATGGATGTTGTGTTCGCAGGAATGAATACATAAACCTTCTTGTGCATTTCCATCAGAGCTCATGGGAATTTTTTTTTCTAAGCAGCGGGTCTCAACAGTGGGCTTAAAATAGTTATATACAATGCTGTAAGTAGATGTGCTGTCACTCAGGCTTTGTTGTTCCATTTCTAGAACACAGGCAGAGTAGATATAGCATAATTGTTAAGGGCCTTAAGAATTTCAGAATAATAAATAAGCATTGGCTTCAACTTCAAGTGACCAGCTTCATTAGCCCCTAACAAGAGTCAGCCTGTCCTTTGGAGCTTTGAAGCCGGACTTTGACTTCTCCTATGTAGCTCTGAGAGTTCTAAATGGCATCTTTTTCCAAGAGAAGGCTGTTTTGTCTACATTGAAAATCTGTTGTTTAGTGCAGCTACCATCATCCACGATCTTAGCTAGATCTTCCGGATGACCTGCTGCAGCTTCTGCATCAGCACTTGCTGCTTCGCCTTGCACTTTTATGTTATGGGAATGGCTTCTTCGCTTAAACCTCATAAACCAGATTCTGCTACTTTCAAACTTTTCTATTACAGCTTTCATCCCTCTCTAACCCTTCACAGAATTGAACAGCGTTACGGCCTTGCTCTTGGTTAGGTTTGGCTTAAGGGAATGTTGTGGCTAGCTTGATCCTCTATCCAGACCACTAAATGTTTCTCCAGGGTTTTTTTTGTTTTGTTTTGTGTTTTGCTTTCTTATCATTCGTGTGTTCACTGAAGTAGAACTTTTTAACTTCCGTCAAGAACTTTTCCTTTGCATTTACAACTTGGCTAACTGGTACAAGAGGCCTAGCTTTTGTCCTATCTCGGCTTTTGACATTCCTCCCTCATGAAGCTTAATCATTCAGCTTATAATTTAAGGTGAGAGATGTGCAACTCTTCCTTTCATTTGAACACTTAGAGGCCATTGCAGGGTTGTTGATTGGCCTGATTTCAATATTGTTGTACACTGGGAATAGGGAATCCCGAAGAAAGAGACAAGGACAGAACGGCCAATTGGTAGAGCAGTCCAAACATACACATTTATCAGTTAAGTTTTTTGTCCTATATGGGCAACGTTTGTAGCACCCGAAAACAGTTACAGTAATAGCATTAAAGATCTCTAATCATAGATCACCATAACAGATATAATAATGAAAACAGTCTGAAATGTTTTGAGAATGACCAAAATGGGACAGAGACAGAAAGTGAACATATGCTGTTGGAAAAATGATGCCCATAGTCTTGCTGGTTACAGGGCTGCCACAAACCCTGAATTTGTAAGACAACATTTGTGAAGTACAATTAAGCAGATCACAATAAGATAAGATATGCTTGTATCTCCTTTAATTTTCATTCAGAGTTGTTTGAAAAGTTACTACCATCTCCTTTTTTCAGATATAAGAATTAAAACAAGGAAGGAAGTTAACTTTCCTAAAGACACCCAGCCAGATAATAATGGAGCTGGTAACTAAACCCAGTTCTGCCAGACTCCAAAAATTAAACTGCTTTCACTAAAGCACACCACTGGGCACTGTGTTTGAAGTACAAGATGGTACTAGCAATTGATTGAGAGGGTTTTTTTTTTTTATTATTATATATTTCTTGAGATGGAGTCTCGCGCTGTGGCCTAGGCTGGAGTGCAGTGGTGCCATCTCAGCTCACTGCAACCTCCACCTCCTGGGTTCAAGCACTTTTCTACCTCAGCCTCCTGAGTAGCTGGGATTACAGGCACCCACCACCACGACCAGCTAATTTTTTTTTATTTTTAGAAGAGACAGGGTTTCACCATCTTGGCCAGGCTGATCTTGAGCTCCTTATCTCATTTTTGTATTTTTAGTAGAGACGGAAATTCACTATGTTGGCTAGGCTGTTCTCGAACTCCTGACCACAAGTGATCTGCCTACCTTGGCTTCTCAAAGTGCTGGGATTACAGGCGTGAGCCATGGCACCTGGCTGGCTCAAATCTTACATGTTTGGGTGCCTCAGCGTAAATAACATTTAGGAAAATGTTAATTATCTGTATGGTTCTACCTTTTTTTTTTGTTATTTTACGAAGTCAGTTTCAAGTGAGACTGGGGAGATTCTGGAAAATTATAACAGAATCTTAAGTCATTTGATATGCCTAAACAGAGTTTGAAGAAATAATGAAGTTGAACATTGATAAATTTAGGATTTCTATAATTAGGAAAAAAAAATAAACTGCACAGATATGAGGGGAGGAATTGACCATTTGGATGCAGTAACTTATAATCTTGCATCAGAGTAGCATAATGACTTAAACAACCTTGTTGACAAATTGTTTTGTAATTTTTAAATTTTTTTAATGTAGCTGTCTTAAATTCCTTTCTCGGTGGTATATGAGGTCAAATGATTGTGGCTCTTTTAAAAATTTTACATGTAATACATAGTTATTTACATTCTCTAAATGCTTACTGTTGGCTAACTATATTATTATGGATGTTGGATATAACTAGATGCCTCACACAATTTCATGTTTTATGAATTGGAAGACATGTGAATAATTAGGGCATTTGGAAAAGATCCAGAGGGATTGTTTTATGTAGAAAGAGAGGAGTAGAGCAGCTCCAGGAAAGACAGATGAAGCTGATTCACAGTCAGAAAGAATTCTATTTAAGAGAATTGACGGGAAGAAAAAAAAAATGGACTATGCCACCAAACAGTACTCTTGCTTCTCCTTCAGAAAATATCCAGAACCTGACCTCTTATCACTACCTCCACTGACCACTTTGGTTCAAATCACTCTTATTCTTCTTTGGACATAAGGCAGTGGTCTTCTGGTATTCTCATTTCTAACCTTGCCCTCCTAGAATCCAGAGGTTGAGAATGTGCCCTCAAGCTAGAAGCCAATTTAATACTGTTAAAATATAAGTCAGATCATGTTACCTCTCTGCTCCAATGTCTCCAGTGGCACTGTAAATCAAAGCTCTTACAGTGGCCTTCAAGGCTCTGTACAGGATCTGAGTTCTGTTGCGCTCTGATTGTACTGTCTACTACTTTTTTCCCTGGGCTAGCCAACTCTAGCCTTACTCGGCATCCTCAACCTTCGTCATCTCTTAGCATCTTAGCAATTTCTTCTTTCCTCTCTAATTCCTTTCCCTAACACTCCCTACTCCTCTCACCCATTTCAGCTTCCATGAATATCCTGAAACCTACCAAACCTCGGTGACTGCCAGTGTCTCACTTAACACATCCCACCCACCCCCAGAGTGTTGTCAAGTTGTCTCATTTAACATTAGTAACATTTAACATCAGTAACTGGCAGATTCAATCTTAGGAAAAGTATACCTAAAATGTATTTGCTAGAAAAAAAAAAAGAAAAACTTGGATAATATGCTTTGAATTATTACAGAAACAACAGTATCTGTGAAACAAGACTGGGTGTCATAAAGAAACAACCAGATTAGTAAAAGCTTAACTGGATGAGACAAGAAAATACCGAAGGATGATCCAAAATGGAATAACAGAGTTAAAATCCACATTGGCAGTCATAAAGAACAGGGAATAACACCAGTTATGTAGAGTTTACATTTAAGGAGTTACTTCAGAATGAAGGGAAGACGGTCAACTGGTAAAAATTACATGCTATGATTTATTGTTTTTATTATGTGCCAGTCATTGTGCTAACATTTCATCTATTTTAGCTCATTTAATCCATGTAACAGCCTTGTAAAATGTGTATCTGTGTAAGTGGGAAAACTGAGAATTTGATTAAATAATTTTATCATGGTGCAGAGAATGATAGCACTGAATTTGAATGAAAGTCTATTTGACTCTAAAGCATATGGCTTCATCACTATGCTGTGGTTCAACAAATGTGATGAATAGAGAGCACATACGCAACCCATAAATATCCAGTGATCATGAAGAAGAAACTAAAAAACAAGGCAAGAAAAAGTATTAATTGATTATAGAAAATGGCTCTTTTTTATGTATCACTTTTACAAGATCATTTCTATATTGTGTCATCAGCCCCTAGAACATGTTGGTGCATGGCAGATTTTCAAGAAATACTTGTTTATTGAGCTGTCATAATTACTACCTATTAAGCATTTATTCTGTGTCTGTCATGGTGCTATGGATTTTGTATACATTATGTTACCCACAAAGTAACTTTTAAACTGTTATTGTATAGATGAAGATAATGTAGCACCCAGAAGTTAAATGATCCATTCCAGGTTACATAGCTAATAATAGGTGGTAGAACATAGATAAAGAAGTAAGTTTAGCAGTTAAATGAAAAGTTTTACTTTTTAGATGAAAAGGACTCACTGCATCCCAGGTAAATATAATTTTAAAAAGCTAAAACTTTGCATATATTGGTAATTTTTTAATTATTTCATAAAAAGAAAAACACCCTATATGCATTTAAGTAGGATTAATAAAACTGGTTAACTACTAAGACATAAAAATTGGGTGGATATTAGATTTCCTCTTTGAGTACTAAATGCTGGGATTGGCAAAAACTCCATCAGGTTGAGTTGCTATTCTTGGATGAAGACAACATGAATTCTTACATATGTAAGAGGTTAGAAATATGCCCAGTTTCTACCAAAGTACTTGTTTGATGGTTGGACTAACTTGGGATTCCTCTAGTGTACTGTAGTTCAGGGTGAAGTTTAGTAACATACTAGAGTAAAAGACAGGAGGTGCTATTCTCTGCCCTGCTGCCCACCAGTGTGCCGTCACCCTCCCCAGGATCACCTTCAAGGTCTCAGATGCTCACATCTCATCTTCAGTGCCCAGTGGTCTGTTCTCTAGCCAGCATATTCTCTATCATCTTAGATTCTAGTCCAAAGACTATTTAGATCTGCTCTATTCTGGGGAATTTCCATGCACTTTACTGTTTCTTCTAGAGCAGGGGTCCCCAACCTAGAACAAGCCTATGATTTGTGGGTCATAGCATACTGACTTTCACTATTTCATTCCTTAAACTACTGAACACATATTATCATTTCTTCTGCCATTCTCCTTAGCTGCTGCTCACCTCCTGCTGTGAATCAGGCCACACAGTGCGAGATGAGCTGCACCTACTGTCAGACTAGTGGTGGCATTAGATTCTCATCAGAGTGCAAACCCTGTTGTAAACTGTGCATGCTAAAGATCTAGGTTGTGCTCCTTATGAGAATCTAACTAATGCCTGATAATCTGAACTGGAACAGTTTCATCCTGAAATCACTACTTCCCCCAATCCCACCACCACCCTGGTCTGTGGAAAATTTGTCTTTCATGAAACCTGTCCCTGGTTCTAAAAAGGCTGGGGACTGCTGTTCTAGGGAAAATTAAATATTTATCTACTTTGTTGTAAGATTACATGAAACAAACCAGTTAAATGCTTAGTATATTGGTCTCTAATATGCTCAATATGATTTTGTTTCCTTCCTTCTCTCCCTTCCCCAACACCTTTTTCCTTCACTTTTATCAAAAATCCTTGGATTCTCATGAAGATATTTTAAAACTTACTGGTTTGTTACTGTCCAGCTGTCTTTCACACTCTGCTAGATAGTCACTCTTTATTTCATTTTATATGACTGTCCCCTGACTTACTAATGTACAAAACTGGTCTGAACCTTTGTTTCATTCTGCATGCATCTTCAGAGTATGCTGGATTCCAGGAAACATACAAAAAACTTTAAGGAATATACAGTGAATATCTATAATCGGCGATTTGAAGGTGAGTTGCAGACATCATGACATTTCCCCTCTTAAAACTTCAAAATTCATGTCCTAAGGACAAGAACATCTTCCATTATGACTACAATATTGTCACACTCAAAATTTTAACATTGGTAAAACAATTCTTCTAATTTTCAGCCAGTATTAAAATTTCTTCGGTTGTTCCCAGAATGTTCTGTGTTTGGATTTTTTTTTTTTCATTCAGGATCCAGTTGGGAATTGTGTATTTTACTTGGTTAACAACTGTATTTAGTTTTCTTAGATCTCCCACCTTTTGATGTCTTTCAGGACATTGGCATTTTTTAGGAGTCCAGGTCAGCTGTTTTGTAGAAAGTTTCATCACCTGGATTTGTCTAATTTTCCCCCCACATGATTATATGCCAGTTAAACATTTTGACAAGAACCCTACACAGGCCAGCAGTTCTCAGACACTGATCTCATGACCTCCTTATATGCTTAAAAAGTGCTGCAAGCCCAAAGAGCTTTTGTGTATGTGAATTATATCTCTCAGTATTTACTGTGTTAGAAATTAAAACTCATGTTTTAAAACTTTTTATTAACTTGTTAAAAAGCAAACCCATTAGATACTAATTTTTCAAACCAAAAAATTTAATGATGATAATGACACTGTTTTACATTTTTATAAGTCATTTTAATGTCTATCTAAATAGAAGATAGCTGGGTTCTCATATCTGCATCTACAGTCAATCTGTTACAGTTTGTTGTTTTGCTTGAAGCATAGGAAGAAAATGTGGCCTCACACAGCTATGCAGTTGGAAAATGGAGGAGAATTTTACTTGTCTTTTCAGAACTGACAAGTGGTGGCCATTTTCTTAGTAATTGCAAAAGGATGATTTTCTATTTCTATTATCCCTTTTATCAGCTATAAATATTTTTAATAGTTCTCTCTCTTCCAAAAGGCAATTTGATAATCTTAAAATACAATGAATAATGGAAAGCCTAATAGATTATTACCTTTTTACCTTTAATTGTTTTACCTTTAATTTTTAATTTTCAAAGTTGTGAGTTTATGCCCTAGTAATCTCTAGTAGTTTCCAGTGAGTTCCTTTTCTTTTTCTCATTCTTTCTCTTCTTACACATCATAATATACACAAGGATTTTTTTAAAAATATGAGTTCATTGTGTTTTAATCACTTGAACTAGTTCTTTTCGATGTCAAATGGTCTTAGTTTGACTTAATCAGTGGTCAGTGAGACACAATTTTGTTAGCCCTCAGTAAAAGCACATTATCTGTCACAGCAAAACATCCCAGGCTCAACTTGCACATTTCCTGCCCTAGTCCTGGATCAGTCATTTCTCCAAGGAGCTCTGGTTCCTTTTAGATGAAAATTATTTTAGATGTAAAAATCTGAATCACTGCTGGAGTTGGTTTTCCTTCTGGGCATTTTCAGTGAACAGACCTAGAAAATATCTTTTTGAAAAAGATACTTTTGAAAAATATCTTTTTGAAAAAGTAAGGGGATTATCAGTTTATACCATGATTTCTCAACCTCACACTATTGACCTATTGGGCCAGCTAATTGTTGTGGGGGGTGTCCTGTGCATTATGGGATGTTTGGCAGCATTTTTGGCTTCTCTGCAATAATACCTACCCTCTAGTTGTATAAACCAAAATTATCTCCAAGTATTGCGAAATGTCCTCGTGGGGGAAGGGAACAAAACTGCCTCTAGCTGAGAATTACTGGTTTACATTTATATTTCTAGCAAAATCAAAATAATTACTAATTGTTTTATCTATATGTATTGCGTGCGTGCGTGTGTGTGTGTGTGTGTGTGTGTGTGTGTGTATTCCAAATACTAGTATCAGCTTTATTACCTCTAACAACAAAACCTGCTGTGTAGGCTAGTTCTTCCATCTCCTGCATAAAATCTTGGGCCATTCCCATAGACTTTAATCAGGAAAACAATCTCATTTCAGTAATTGCATTAGTCTATTCTCATGTTGCTGTGAAGAAATACCTAAGACTGGGTAATTCATAAAAGAAAGAGGTTTAATTGACTCGCAGTTCCATATGGCTGGGAAGGCCTCAGGAAACTTACAATTATGGCAGAAAGGGAAACAAAAAAACATGTCCTTCTTTACAGGGCAGCAGGAGAGAGAATGAGTTACCAGTAGGGGAAATGCTAGACTCATAAACCTATCAGATCTCATGAGAATTCACTCACTATCAGAGAACAGCAATGGGGAGGAACCAGCCCCATCATTCAGTTACCTCCTACTGAGTTCCTCCCACAACACGTGGAGATTATGGTATTATAATTCAAGATGACATTTGGGTGGGGACACAAAGCCAAACTGTATCACTAATCAAAATGCCCAGGGAAACATTATAGCTAAGTTTACAAATCCTCTTCTAAATTTAGATTTCTTCTTTGCCCCAATTCAGTACTCACTGCTTTGGGCTTGAAGCCTACTGGGAAAAACAAATAAGATCTGCTTCTTCTCAGTTTACCCTGCTCACACTGATCCATTGACAGCTGATTTTTATCTTTCCAGGGCCAAGGTGTGGGAAGAGAGGCTAGACAGAGAGCACAGTTTTACACAAGAAGTAGGAATTTGACTGTCACTGGGATTATCCGTGTTTGGTGGGTGATTACAGGCTGCTCTTCCCCTAGTGGGATACTTTGGTGAGATTTATGGAGTTATTTTACTGAGAAGCTCTAACTGTAATCCTATAATCCAGGAGACACCTGTCCTCTCTGGACACAACTGTGACCCTCTGCTTGTGGACTTCCACTGACTGACCCTACACAGATTCTGTTGGATCACAATACCCTCTAAGTTGCCCTTTTAGCTGGAGCCATTTTTTAAAAGAAAGAAACTTTATTGATAAATATTTTCAGAAAAGCACTCAAATTAAAGATGTAGAGTTTATGGATTATCAGTAGGTAAATGAAACCGTGTTATTTTCACCCAGAACAAAAAGTTTAAAGAGCATTAGGTTCCCAGAAACTCCATTTTGCCCCTTCCAATCATTCCCCAAAGTAACCACCATCCCAATTTCTAACATCATAGATTGGTTTGAACTATGTTAAAACTTAATGGGGATGGTATGAACTATGTATGAACTAATACTAATGGAATCATATAGTATTTTTCTGTGTCTGCTTATTTTACACAACATTATACTTATGTAGTTCATCTACATTTTGCATGGAGCTAGACATTCATTCTCATTGCTGTATAATAATGCATTGAATTAATAAAACCATTTGCTTATACATTATGCTATAGGTGATCATTTGGGTTGTTTTCAGATTGAGGCTATTATGAATACTGCTGCTATGAATATTCTTGTACAAATCTTTTATGTTTTGCATGTGTACACACCTGTCCCTACAGATAAGTTTTTCATTTGCCCCTCGAAGGACCCTGGCAATTTCACTGGTCTTGTATCAGTCCTTGTTCCTTGGTCCAGGTCCCTGTACCATGTGACAGTGAAAATTCACCTTCCATTAAAGGCCAATATTCTATTTTATGTTGTTTTTAGTCATAAATTATTTTTTGTCCTCACCCTGAGTTTTGGACAGATTTCCTGGCATTTTCCTTATAGTGTTTTCTAGCTCTATTTTCATCACTAAGGCAGCCTTTTAAGGTTCTACATTTTTATGTATGTAGTTCAGTTCCTGCCACTCTCTTTCACTGGTACTGAAGTAACATATCCAATCCCTTCACGGGGGGCTTCAAACCCCAGTTCTTATCTTTTAGGCATTTCTTATATCTGTTTCTGTGATCTTTTTGGATCCCTGCAGAGTCCACTTAAGTTTGTTCCTCTGGCTTTCTTTTCTTTTTTCTTTTCTAGCTTTTAGAGATTTACCCACCTTTTTTCCCTGTAATTGTTTTCCCTGTAATTAAGCAACATGTTTCTATTATATTTTATCCAGTATTTCTGTGTGTGTGGCAGAAGGATTGCCCTCATATGCACCAGCTCATGTTGCCTCAAGTCCATGATTTGTAGGTCATACCATACTGACTTTCACTATTTTATTCTTTAAACTATTGAACATATATTATAATCATTTCTCCTGCCATATTATTCCCTCCTTTTCAAAATGTCATGAAAAATTGTGACCTTTCTCTGACCCAAGAGAAATATGTTCACTTGTGCTCATATTGAGAATCAATGCAAACAATATAGATTTCTTATTTTACAGTTAAGTCCCTTGTTTACAATAAAGATATTTTATTTCCTTTAAAATGGAATTTTGTTATTTATCTAAAATTTTTGCATGTCACTAGGCAAATAAAATGATCTACTCACATTTTCATAGTGCTTTCATTTTCACAGAATATAGTTTTTTAATAAGAGTAACACTTGGGAATTATTGTTAAAAATAAGCTTATTAGATTTCACATTTAATTATGGACCATTACTATAAAAACATAAGAAATTGCTGAATAAAAGGCATTCTTAAAAAAATTTAAAAGGGGCTAAAAATTCTGAAGCAAGTCACTATACTATATATGACAATAAGTGAACTATTATGTCTTATTTTGTAGAGTATAACTATATTTACAAATACAATAGGTATATTTGTGAAATAATAGGTATAATTGTGTATATACTTACCTAACAAATATTTATCAAACTGTATTCGACACAAAAGTTAAAGTATCAAATTAATTAGTTCCCACTCTCATAGAACCTAGTAGCTATAGGCACACAGTACACAACAGGAACACATTAAATGTGCGGTTGGTACACAGAAGAAATGTCTACAGCCTTTCTGGGAGCAGTCAGGTAAGACCAGATGAGGGGAGCAGTTAAGCCAAGGCTTCAAAGATGGATGAGATTTTCTTCAGTTGATAAATTGGAAGGAAGGGAGGCAAGTCATAGAGGCATGAGAGTTTGGGGGTAATCCAAGTATGTTAGTACTCTGGAGCATAAAGAACATGGGAAAGAGCATGTGATTAGAAAGAAAAGACATAACAGTTAGTACTCACCCCCTGCTTTTCCCACCCTAAAACAGATCAGTTTTGCAATGAGAAAGAGGAAGTGTAGTGCTCTATTAAGGGCTTCAGACTGCAGCTCCCCAGGTTTCAAAGGGGCAGATGATGCGTACATTAACAGAGAGAGCTAGATAGCAGCTCCTACTGGAGTGAACTCTCCTATTTATCATTATGCCATGTAACTTGTTTGTGGTGGCTTATAGCTTACAAGTGCTCATAAATGTCTTGTGACTCCTGGTGGTGACAATGTAGGTAAATAGCAAACATGGCAGCAAATGGAATGCTCTGAGTGGTTTTATTAAACTTCAGTGACTTGTTTTACGCTTGTCGAATAGTGACAACGTTTTATTGGACTGAGGAGAAGCAATAATATGCAATTGAGCCATCAACCCAAGATTTATGACACAAGAGCAAGTGGATCTAGACATGGATGTGTTTCTCAAAACCAGAATATAGACTGGGAACTGTTGTCTGAAGAAAAATGGTAGCAACTGATGTTATGTGAGATTTTCATCTTTTTCTAGATTTCTGGGGAAAATGTTGTGACAGGGATAATGCATTTGTGCCTGACCTTTCTTCACCTGCATATACAGCCAGGTACCTGATGGAGTGACACATGGATTGAGTGGCTCCCTCTGTATTCATTGCATTCTTGGTGGCTCTGAGTCCTTGGCATGCATTATGGTTCAGAGGCAATGCGTGGGCTCCATGCCAAATTATCTTGGTCAGCTCTAGTTGGAACTGGCTGGCTGCAGCATTTCTTTAGCCAAAAAATTGCTTGAGAAGATTAACCTCTATACCCCCTATGTTTTGTTTGCATGATAATGCATCTACTTGGAAGTTTTGATGGCTCATATAGTGTTAAAGATGATGAAAAGTTAGAGTGGATTGAGCTTCCAGATTTCTTTAAACTGTTCCAGTCTGTCACATGCAGTCAACAATGATATGAGTTGTGCCAACCCCTCAAGGTCGTGACTTTATGCCAGTGCCCTTAATTGTCAAAAATTTTCCTTCCCACTCAAACTTTAAATATCAGGCTTCAAAGTCCTTTTTTTCTTCCGCACTTATAAGAATTGCATTCTGTTTAGTAACTATAATTTCCTTATTTATACTTATGTTTAAATTTATTTGGTACTTATCATCAGTCTCTTCATACCAGACTTCCTACCTCATACATTCTCTGCTATAACTCATCTATTGTTGACTGGATTACATCTTCAGGAAGAGTGTACTGGGGCCTTATTTCCCAATTTTATGCATGTTTGAGAATATCTTTAAGTTGCCTTTAAAACTGAGTAACTTGACTAGAGACTCCTTGGACACATCTAGAAAAGATCTAACTATACTTGAGATTTAAGAGTGTGATAGTCATAATTATAGTAAACATTTGTGAAGTTCTTGCTATGTGCCAGACTATTCTAAGCTCTTACATGAGCTTGCATATTCTTTAGCTCCAATCCAAGGTACTAATGTTATCTTCATTTTAATTGCTAAATGTCATCCAGCTACTAAGTGATGAGATTGACATTCACACTTAAATAGTACTTCAGAGACCATAGGCTTAACTTTCTATACTACCTCTCAAGATAATGTTTAACTGTGTGACCTTGAGCATGCTATTTAACTTCTAGATGCTTCAGTTAACTCTCTATAAAATAATAATACCTCCCAAGGTTGCTTTGATGTTTAAATGAGTTAATACATGTCAGTAGCTTATAACAATGCCTGGCACATAGTACATGCTTAATAATTGTCTGTTGTTCTTTTATTATTTTTCTTTTGTGGATAGTAATTCGCAGATCTGAGCTTTGAACAAACAGTCTGGCCTCTGTAACTGTGCTCTTCAGTACTACAATATAGAATCAGCAATTAAGATGGCATTTTAATTTAGCAGGGAAAATATGGATTATGCAGTAAATAGTGTTGGGATATGGTAGATACTCAGTACTTGTTGAATGAATGAGAGTTTTATAAAAGTATACATATATTCACTTAAATATTAACAAATAGATATTAAGTACCATTTAGATTTGTATAGACAGTTTGGAAATATTTTAGTCTGTTCCACTACAGCAACAAAAATTCCTTAGACTAGGCAATTTATGAAAACAGGAATATTTTCTGACAGTTCTAAAGGCTGAGAGGCCAAGAACAAGGTGGCACAGATTCCATGTCTGGTAAAGTCTTGCTCTCTTCTTGCAAGATGGTGCCCCTTGCTATATCTTCACATGTCAGAAAAGCCAAAAAGGACCAAATTCGCTCCCTCAAGCCCTTTTAGAAGGGGTCTGATTCCATCCCTGAAGGCAAAGTCCCTACCTCCTAATATTGTTGCATTGCGGATTAAGTTTCAATATGAATTTTGAAGGGAATGCAAACATTCAAACCATAGCAAGAAAGAAGCAAACATTAGAATAGATGCATTGTTATCAAATTGTAGGTTATTTTCTGTTTTGAATTTCCTTGTTTTCTTACAGAATTTCTCTAATAATACAATTCATTATATAATTTCAACAGATAACCACTAAATTGTATTTCATATATATTGAGTTTGAGGTACCTAGAGAAATGACTGGAAGGTCAGAGCTCATACTGAGATTTGGGGACTGTCAAAAGATAATGAGAATACCCACAAGGTGTGTGCAGTGGCACACAACATATAAAGAATAAGCAAAGGAAGAGGGGTTAGCAAATGGAACTTATTGGAAAGATAGGTAAAGAGTCAGAAAAGAGAACCCCCAAAATATGAAGCAGTGGGACAGGTGGGGAAAGAAATAACCTGAAGCAAATGATTCGGAAGATCAGGAAAGAATTCACAGCATTTAGGAATGAAAAAAAATATTTGCTGCTGTTAAGCCATTTTATTTATTTACTTAATTGCACTTTAAGTTCTGGAGTACATGTGCAGAATGTGCAGGTTTGTTACGTAGGTATACACTTGCTCTGGTGGTTTTCTGTATTCATCACCCCGTCATCTACATTAGGTATTTCCCCTAATGCTATCCCTCCCCTAGCCCCCAACTCCCTGCTGTCCCTCCCCTAGCCCCACATCCCCCGACAGGCCCAGTGTCTGATGCTCCCCTCCCTGTGTCCCTGTGTTCTCATTGTTCAACACCCACTTATAAGTGAGAACATGCTGTGTTTGGTTTTCTGTTCTGTGTCAGTTTGCTGAGAATGATGGTTTCCAGCTTTATCCATGTCCCTGCAAAGTACATGAACTCATCCTTTTTTATGGCTGTATAGTATTCATGGTATATATATATATATATATATATATATATATATATATATATACACACACACACACATATATGCCACATACAAATCAGTACATGTGCCTGATTTTTTAATGGTCACCATACTAACTGGTGTGAGATGGCATCTCCATGTGATTTTTATTTGTATTTCTCTCATGACCAGTGACGATCTTTTTTTCACATGTTTGTCAGCTGCATAGATGTCTTCTTTTGAGAAGTGTCTATTCATATTCTTTGCCCACTTTTTGAAAGCGTTGTCAAGTTTATAGATGCATACATGTTTAAGAAAATAATATTTGTGCTTTTCCAGAAATACCCGAGGTCAGGAACCTTCTTTTTATCAGCTGTCACAGAGGTAGGCCTTTTGGCATTTTTACCCTTTGCCATTTAGGCTGATCGTTTCCCCTGGTTAAGTACATGTTTTAGGTACCTCTGAATTCCTTTACTACAAACTTTGGCCAGAAGACTCTTATTTTAATCTTAACTAATGTAAAATACTATAGGAATACTCTATGATCTTTTAAAATTATTTGTCACACTTCAGAAGTATAAGTAGGCTGAAGTAGGCTGATGATATTAAAAGACTCACAGTTTTAAATGAATTTATTGGCAAAAAAGAGTGTCGACAAAAGTAAATCTTCCAGTTAATTCACATTTACATGTTTAAGCTGAATTATTTTTCATTTTTGCTCAATATAAATAAAGTATATTGTTCTATGCCTTACTAACATATCTGTGGTTGAAAATCATTTTTGTTGGATATTACATTTATGTGCCAGGCCTTTTTAAAGGCATATGTAGTTTCCTTTACACAAAGTGACCCAGGCTGATGTGCGATGGGTATTATCTGTACTTCTATAAGTCTTCTATTCTTTATTGAGTACTTCTTTCTGTTTTAGTCTGTTCTTCCTTTATCATTATTTCTGTTCAAGGTATTTTCTCATGTGTGTACAAAATAAAACAGGCGTTAAATTCAGTACAATAAATGACTTTTTTTTTTACATGCTCTTCCCAAGCATTGACTCCTTTAAGACAGAACCAACTCTGGAATTTTCCAGTAGAACTAAGCATTTAGATTTTTTTAAAAGTTCTACTTCGGAGGCCTCTTCAGTTCTTTAGTCTGTATCTGTTTTCTTGAAGGCAAAGATGGCAGAAAGAAAAGGTTTTACTAGAACTTGACCACCTCATGCAAACAATGCTTGTAAGTAACATGTAATTAATCTTGAAATGACATCTAAAGGCAATCTGATACTGACACCATTAAGAAGATGGACAGAAATCTTGTGCAAAAGATTTTTAAAGCAGCCCCAGGATTGATTCTTCAGCTATGTTCACCTCATTTAGGCTCTAAAGGCACAGGTAAAGTACTGAGCAGTTTTATAGCTTCACCGACATTCAGCCATGCCAGGCAGGAAGCTGTCTGAGTCACATGCTTGCTGATGTGTATCTAGTCTCTGTTTCAGTTGTCACTGCATAGAATTTCCAGTGATTCTTAGATTTAATAAATAATTTTTACTCATTTCGGTTCTTTTAGGGCAGCATAACTACTTATGTGCTGGAAGAAATGACTGCATCGTTGATAAAATCCGCAGAAAAAACTGCCCAGCGTGTCGCCTTAGAAAGTGCTGTCAGGCTGGCATGGTTCTTGGAGGTAACTCTGATGTATTCATCAGTAATATACTGCGTAATCTTTATACTGTAAAACTGCGTGTCAGAAAATCGTAATTTCTTATTCATCTTGGTTTTGTTTTATCCGTCTTGGTTACTGGCAGTGACTCTGCACATATGAGTGTCTGAATGAAGCAAGCAATACCATTCCATTAACTTTACAGGATTCCAGCACATTGCGGTCTGTTATGAGAAGAAAACTCCATTCATCTATATTACCTATAAGTAGAGGTTATGGGCAATGCACTGACCTGTCCTTAAGTAACATGTGTTGAAGTCTAGGCTTTGCCACCCACGTCCTGTGTGACCACAGCCCTTCCTGGGCATTAGCCTACTTATCTATAAAACAAGAGCATTAACGTTCCTTTCAGCTCAAAAACTGATTCTCCAAGTGATTAATTAAAGCAAGATTACTGGAATTGGGGTAGGAATCCATCTGATGAAGAGTTATATTAATAAATCCCTTTTCCCATATTTTTGTTATTATTGGAATCTCTAAAACTTACAGTAATATAGCACACATTTAAAAAATTAATGTCAGATAATCACAGACAGTTTGAATGAAAACATAACAGAGTAAGGGACATCAAGCAAGCCACGGTTATGCAAGACAATCCTACTCCCTGCGTTTTTTCACTTACCAACACCCTGCACAACACTGTCTTGAAATGGTGGCTTTTACATCCAGATAAAACTTTTTAAAACATAATAGGCCAGGCGCGGTGGCTCAAGCCTGTAATCCCAGCACTTTGGGAGGCCGAGGCGGGTGGATCACAAGGTCAAGAGATCGAGACCATCCTGGTCAACATGGTGAAACCCCGTCTCTACTAAAAATACAAAAAATTAGCTGGGCATGGTGGCGCATGCCTGTAATCCCAGCTACTCAGGAGGCTGAGGCAGGAGAATTGCATGAACCCAGGAGGCGGGGGTTGCAGTGAGCCGAGATCGCGCCATTGCACTCCAGCCTGGGTAACAAGAGTGAAACTCCGTCTCAAAAAAACAAACAAACAAACAAACAAAAAAAACATAATAAAAATATTACATAATCGTTAATGCTAAAAATGTTTCTTCAGTGCACCAACTATAAACAGCTTGTGTTCCATAACGTTATGTGTATCTTCCTTTGGGAAATGCTATACTTAGACCAATGCTTGTCAAGTTTACAGAATATGCAGATGTCATCTCTGTTTTTGCAAACATGCTGGGCCAAAATTAATCATCCGGGTAACATATTGGGCATTTTATAGTAATTCATGTAATTAGATCACTCATAGAATTTTATAATTTCTGGATTAAAGATTTGTTTTCCCTAACTTAAGGGCAGTGATTAGGTTGGCAGTAGTGCCTGGCTTATGAAGGTACTCAATAACGTTCTATTAACTAAATAAACCCACACTCTCAGCAGATTAAAATTGTTTTTGAGGCCTACACCTCAATTACCATCTCCTTGTATTTCTGTTTCCACTCAGAAGTCTTAAGGAACCACCTAAATTTTAGAAAATACAACTTTCTCACAAAAATCACGTACCTACTCAATGTAGGAGCTGGAAGAAAGACCTGAAGGTATTGTGGCTCTGGCACAGCCACTGTTTTCTCCTCAGCATGATTGCCTTAGAAAATAGCAGAGCCTCTAATGCTGAAACTTAGATTCCATTAAGATCTTTACTCTTTAGTGTTTTCCCAAGGACTTGAAAAGACTCCAATTTTATCAAAGAATAGAAATGGTAGAGTTCTGGATAGAAGCTTCAGAATATTCCTGGGGATCAACAATACAACCTAGAGAATATTATGTTATCTCATAATATTATAGAGCTTTAGCATATTATTTATTTATTTACTTATTTTTGAGACAGAGTCTCACTCTGTCACCCAGGCTGGAATGCAATGGTGCGATCTCCGCTCACAGCAACCTCTGCCTCCCGGGTTCCAGCAATTCTTCTGCCACAACCTCCCAAGTAGCTGGGATTTCAGGCACCTGCCATCATGCCCGGCTAATTTTTGTATTTTAGTAGAGACAAGGTTTCACCACTTGGCCAAACTGGTCTGGAACTCCTGACCTCGGGTGATCCACCTGCCTCAGCCTCCCAGAGTGCTGGTATTACAGGCGTGAGCCACTGCATCCGGCCTTCAGTACATTGATCAAGTATCTATAATCCTTTATTATCTTCTCTAACCAAACTGCTTGTTATTTCAGCCTGTTATTCCTGTGCTTCTCAAACCATACTCTGCAGATTTGACAGCTATTGCTACATTCTCAACCTTTTATATTACTTATTTGCTTAACTCTAATCAATCAATCCTTCCCTCCCTCCCTCCCTCCCTCCCTCCCTCCCTTCCTCCCTGTCCCCCTTGTCTTCTTTTCATTTCCCTCCCTTCCTTCTTTCCCTTCCTTTTTCTCCTTTCCTTCTTTCCTTCCTCCCTCTATCACTTTCTAACTTGCACCCCATCCCTCTTCTTCAATAACTGTATACTGAGCCCTTTCTAGTTAACAGATGGTATTCTAAGTTCTGGGCATATAGCCTAAAACAAAATGGACAAAATTCCTGCCCTCACAGATCTTACACTGTGGGAGGAGGAGCAACAAATACACATGTCAAATCGTGATGAGTGTTGTGAAAAGATGCTAAGCACAGTTAGTTAGCAGGCATATCAGGAAGGGGAATCACTTCTGAACTCATTTGTCTAATGAACATTTTTGTTTTACTTAGCTTCTTCCTAAGCAACAATATCTCTGAAATCATGGATTTGATATGCCATTTAATGTCTTTTTCTAAAAGACATTAAGATAAATTCTTAACTATTTAAATACATATTTAACATATCACCTAAAAACCGTGTGTGTACCATAAATAAGTATGTGTTACACTCTGGGAAAGAGTGTATTAGATCATTTTTTTCCAACTATCACAGCTATGTTTGTTTTTTTCAACTTTCATTTTCGCTTCAATGGGTACATGTGCAGATTTGTTACCTGGGTATATTATGTGACACTAATGTTTAACGTGCATCTGATCCCATCACTGAGGTACTGAGGTACTGAGCATAGTTTTTCAACCCTTTCTTCCTCTCCCTTCCTCCTCTAGTAGTTCTCAATTTCCACTGTTGTCATTTTTATGTTCATGAGTTCTCAATGTCTAGCTCCCACTTATAAGTGAGAACATGCAGTATCTGGTTTTTGTTCCTATGTTAATTTGCTTAGGATCATGGCCTACAGCTACATCCATGTTGCTGCAAAGGACATGATTTTGTTCTTTTCATGGCTGCGTAACATTCCACGATGTATATATACCACATTTTCTTTGTTCAATCCACTATTAATGGGCACCTAGTTAATTCCAGGTCCTTACTATTGTGATTAGTGCTGTGATGAACATGTGAGTGCATGTGTCTTTTTGGAAGAACAATTTGTTTTCTTTTGAATATATACCTAATAATGGGATTGCTGGGTCTAATGATAGTTCTAAGTTCTTTGAGAAGTACTCAAACTGACTGCTACAGTGGATGAACTAATTCACATTCCCACCAACAGTATATAAGTATTCCCTTTTCTCCACAGCCTCACCAGCATCTGTTAGGTTTTGAGGCTTTTTTGGGTTTTCTTTTTTTATTTGGACTCTCACTGTGTCACCTAGGCTGGAGTGCAGTGGAACAGATGATGGTTAACCGCAGTCTCAATCTCCTGGGCTCAAGTGATCCTCTTACTTCAGCATCCTGAGTAGCTGAGATGATAGGCACGCACCACCGTACCTGGCAAACTTTTTATTTTTTATTTTTATTTTTTGGTAGAGATGAAGTCTCACTATGTTGCCCAGTCAGGTCTCAAACCTATGGGCTCAAGTGATTTTTCCCACCTCAGCCTCCCAAAATGCTGAAATTACAGGTATGAGACACCATGCCTGGCATAAGTTTTTAAAAATATTCATTCTGACTGGTGTAAGATGGTATGTCATTGTGATTTTGATTTGTGTATCTCTAATGTTAGTGATGTGGAACAGTTTTAAATGTTTGTTGGCTGCTTGTGTATCTCCTTTTGAGAAGTGTCTATTCAAGTATTTTGATTTTTTTTTTTTTTTTTTTTTTGGTGATACTGTTTTTTTGTTTGTTCAACTGTTTAAGTTCCTTAAAGATTCTGGGTATTTGACGTTTGTTGGATGCATAGTTTGTGACTATGTTTTCCTATTTTGTAGGTTGTCTGTTAACTCCATTGATAGTTCATTTTGCTGTGCAGAAACTCTTTTGTGGAATTAGGTCTCACTTGTCAATTTTTGTTTTTGTTGCAATTGCTTTTGAGTCATAAATTATTCCCCAAGGCTGATGTCCAGAATTACATTCCTTAGATTTTCTTTTAGGTTTCCTATGCTTTAAGGTGTTATATTTAAATCTTTAGTCCTTCTTGAGGTAATTTTTGTATATGGTGAAATGTGATGGGAGGGGCTGCTGTGAAGATCTCTGAAATGCCCTGGAGACATTTTCTCCATTGTCTTGACTGTTAACTTTGGCCTTCTCTTTACTAATGCAAATTTCTGCAGCAGGTTCCAATTTCTTCCCAGGAAATGTTTTTTTCTTTTCTACCACATGGCCAGGCTTCAAATGTTACAATTTTTTTTTCCTCTGCTTCACTTTTAAATGTAAGTTTCATGTTTAGATAATCTCTTTTTCATGAATATGAGCATACCCATTTAGAAACAACCAGGTCACATACATCTTGAATGTTTTACTGCTTAGAAATTTCTTCCACCAAATACCCCAAATATCCCTCTCAAGTTCAAAATTCCACAGATCTCTAGGACAGGGTCAAAATGCCACCAGTGTTTTTGCTAAAGCATAGAAAGAGTGACCATTATTCCGTTCCCAATAAGTTTTTCACTCCATCTGAGACCAACTCAGCCTGGACTTCATTGTCCATATCGCTGTCAGCATTTTGGTCACAACCATTTACCACGTTTCTAGGAAGTTCCAAACATTTCCAAATCTGTCTTCTTCTGAGCCCTGCACACTGTTCCAACCTCTGCGCATTACTCAGTTCCAAAGTCACTGCCACATTTTTGGATATCTTTCTAACAGTGCTCCACTCTCCCAGTACCAGTTTTCTGTATTAGTTTGTTCTCATACTGTTACAAATAACTACCTGAGACTATAATTTATGAAGACAAGACATTTAATTGACTCACAGTTCTTCAGGCTTAACAGAAAACATAGCTAGGAGGCCTCAGGAAATTTAAATTATCATGGAAGGCAAATGGGAAAGAAGCACATCTTCTCACCAGGGCACAGCAGGAGAGAGGGAGAGAGTAAGAGGGGAAGGGCCACCCACTTTTAAACCATCAGATCTCCTGAGAACGAACTCACTATCACAACAGCAGCAAGGGGAAATCTGCCCCCATGATTTAATCACCTCCCTCCCCAAACATTAAGAATTACAATTCAACATGAGATTTGGTTGGGCACACAGAACCAAACCGTATCAGGCATTTAGACCACTTACATTCAAGGTTAATTTTGATATGTGAGGTTTTGATCCCTTGTTTAGTTGTTAGCTGTTTGCTTCATTGTTTCTGTTGTGTTCTTGCTTTGTAGAGTATGCAGGCTATGTGCTTAAGTGTGTTTATGATGAAGCGGGTATGGTTCTTTTGTTTCTTTGTTTAGAACTCCCTTGTATGTATCTCTTGTAAGACTGGTCTAGTGGTAACAAATTCCTTTAGCACTTGATTACCTGGAAAAGATTTTATTTTTCCTTTTCTTATGAAGCATAGTTTGGCAGGATATGAAATTCTTGAAATTTCTTTTAAGAATGCTGAAAATAGGTCCCCAATCTCTCCTAGCTTTTAACCTTTCCACTGAGAAGTCTGCTCTTATCCTGATGAGGTTCTCTTTGTACGTGATCCTCACTTTTCTCTAGCTGCCTTTAAGATTTATACCTTGGTGATGTTCATTTTTATGGTATCTCACAGATGTTCTCCAGATTTCTAGCAAGAATAGGAAAGTTTTCTAAAATTATTCCCTCAAATATATTTTCCAGTTTGTTTGCTTTTTATCCTGCTGTCTCAGGAATGCCAACAACACTTTATATAATCTTACATTTCTCAAAAACAGCTCATTTAAAATAATTATTTTTTATTTTTATTAGTTTGAATTAGTTCACAAGGTCAGCCTGCAAGCTTTAAAATTTTTTCTTCTGCTTGGTCCAGTCTACTGATAAAGCTTTCAATTATATTTTGAAATTCCTTGAGGTTTTCAATTCCAGAAGCTATTAATGATTTTTTTAAGATGTTCATTCCTTATTTTCCTGGATTGCGTTGTAAGTTTTTTTCTGTTGATTTTCAACCTTGTCTTGGATTACACTGAGCTTCCTTGCAATTCATGCTTTGAATTATTTATCTGTCATTTCTGAGTGTCCATCTTGGTTAGGGACCATTGCTGGAGAGCTAGTGTAATCCTTTGGTGATGTCACTACAGTCAGATTTTTCATTATGCCAGAATTCTTGCACTAGTTTCTTCTCATCTGCAGACACAGGCACTTTGAATTTTTGTAATTATTTTCATGTGGGTAGGAGTTTTTCTTTTTCTTTCCAAAAATAATTATTTTTTTGTTTCCCTTTTCCCTCTTTTCTAGCGGTTATGCCTCTAAAGAATGTTGGGTAGGGTCTTTTCACTTTGATTCTACAGCCCTATATACTTCTTTCAGCAGGTCATCCCACAAGCCCATAGATGGCACTTATAGGTAAGAGCTGGCTGTGACCAACATGGCTAGATATATACTTGATCCTTGTTTACTAGCAGAAGCTCTCCATTGCCTCAGGCAATGGGCTGATTTGTAGGATGCACAGTAGTCTTAACTCCCTGGTCAGCCTAGGGAAATGGGAGCCACAAAGGGCAGGTTTGGACCAAGCAGGTCCACCTGCTGGTGACCTGATGGCAGGCACAAACACTAGTGCTGAGAAAGAATATAGTGGGTGGCCACCAAGCACCTAGGGTTGTACATAGACATGAAGCTGGGAAACCTTCTCATCTCCAACTGCTCTGCATGGGGTGCATCCTAAGCTCCTGATCCAGGAGAGCAGGTGCTCCAGATGGCTAGAGATCTGCATTGGCATGGAATAGAGAGGGTCCCCCTGCACCAGGATCTCCTCACAGGAGGGGTAAATGACTATTATGAATAGTGCTGCAATCAACACGTGAATGCAAATATTTCTTCAATATACCAATTTTCTTCCTTTTAGCAGTTCTAAGTTTTAGGAATCTCCCTGCTGTTTTCCATAGTTGCAATACTAATTTAGATTACTGCCAACAGTGTATGAACATTCCTCTTTCTCCATATCCTCACCAGCATTTGTCTTTTTAGTAACAGCCATTTTAATTGGGGTAAGATGATATCTTATTGCGGGTTTGATTTGCATTTCTCCAATGATTAGTGATGTTGAGCATTTTTTCATCTATCTATTGGCGTTTATGTATCTTCTTTTGAGAAATTCCTGTTGAAACATTTTATCCATTTTTAAACGGATTACTTGTTTTTTGATATTGAGTTGGGTTCCTTACATATTCTGATTATTAATTCCTTGTTAAATGAATAGTTTGCAAATATTTTCTCTCATTCTTTAGATTTTCTCTTCACTTTGTTGATTTTATCCTTTGCTGTGCAGAAGCATTTTAGCTTGATCAAATTCCATTTGTCAATTTTTGCCTTGATTGCCTATGCCTTGAGGTCTTACTACAAAAATATCTGCCCAGACCAATGTCTCGAAGCAGTTTCCCAAACTTCTCTTGTAGTACTTTTGTAGTTTGTGGTCTTTGACTTAAGTCTTTATTCCATTTGATTTTATTTTTGTATGTGGTTGATAGTGATCTAAGTTTGGTTTTCTGCATATAGGTAGTCTGTTTTCCCAGTACCATTTATTAAAGAGATTGCCCTTTACCCAGTGTATGTTCATGGCACCTTTGTCAAAAATGAATTGACTGTTAATGCATGGATTTATTTCTGGGTTCTATATTCTGTTCCATTGGTCTGTCTCTCTTTTTATACCAAAACCATGCTGTTATGGTTGAGAATTCTCATTTCTGACAAAGACCATTTTAATAACAAAAGATAAAACATGACAGAGTATTAGAATGCTTTTAAAAGATGTAATAAAATCTTACAGTAGGCTAATAGAGCTCATAAATATGTTTTGACATGTCATGACATAGATTTTGTTCAGAGCAGTTTGTTCTTATCTGCTTTGGTGGCTATGTTTTGATTATAAAAATTATGTTTGAGTTATTTGATTTCTTCATTGCATATGATTCTTGTTTTTAATGAATCACTTCCCTACCTTCAACAGGTCACAGTGAACTTTTGCTTTAGTTCACTGCTGTACAGCACTGAGTGGGAAGATAGTTACACCCTTAAAGATGGTAATATATCTTCTACTTTAGGTGTTCTGCTTCCATCTTCTTTCCTCTAGAAAACATTTTTGTTTGATGACTCACAAAAATATTCTGAAATGAGTACAGTTTTATATTTTGCAGTTGTAAAATGCTAAACTAGTATAAGCTCTTTCAAAAATAAGTAGCTTTCTACATAAAAGAATAATTAAATGAATAGTTATCTTTGTGGAAATTTTTTAAAATCCACAGTTACAGGTTTTATGAGTTTTTCTTTTTTTCTGTTTTCCTTTTTGGTATAGAGCCTTATCTTCACATTTTAAAAGGTCGTATTAGAAAGCCAGTTTCTCTCCTCCCCTTACCTCCTCCTCCACCTAGATTCAACCACTTCTCTTGACAAAGAGAATAACTTGCTGGGCTAGAGAGTATGGGTTGTGTAGTAAAGATTTTTATTGTTTTTTGTTCTCTTCTCCTGCACTTGACAGCCAATAAGGCTACAAGTCTTCTGAAGAATTGCAAAATTCTTGAATTTAGGACATAGTACCTTTTCTGGAAGTATAGAGTCCTGCTCTGTGCCTTTAATACTCTATGAACAGAAGTCATTTTCCCTCTTTAAGGCATGATCTACTGTGGGTGATGGCTACCACTTACTTCTCTAGACCTCTCATAACCTTCCCCTTATAGGCATCACATTTCCACCCCAATCCTGGCCTTTGAGTCAGCATCTCCCAGAAACAGCACCTCTCACATTGCTCCCCGAGTTTACTGCATGCGAACCCTACAGCCAACTGGTGTCTTTCTCATCAGTCTGGTCGTTTACCCTAAATACCATCTCACACATGCTAAGCTGGAGATAGTCCTCAGAGTATTCATTCTCATTTCTTTGCTTAAAATTTTTCTAGGTTTGTATGGGACATCTTTTATGGTTGCCAACTAGAACTTTTCAGTAGTATCTACAAGTATCTGTGTTCTAGACTCAGTGAAAAGTTAGAATTGAGGGGTTCAAATATCTCCTCCATTGCAGTTCATTTACTTGAATAATGGAGACATATACTTTTAAAAAACCATTTCTAGTTTTTTTAAAAAAAATACCGGATTTCACTTAATAATTCCTGTTGTCTAGCATCTTTGTTTTCTTTGAAGTATATATACAAAGGCACACTTTGTTTTTATATGGAAATTGGAGGTGAACCCTGAAAAAGGGAAGGCAAACTCTTCAGTGCTATAAAGGACTGTTAAAGTACAGTGCCAGTGGACTGATCCCAGCACTGCACAGTGGTCATCATTTCATTAATCGGAAGTAGGAGCATGCCTCTAGACATCTTTCCATAATTTTGTGCAGGTACTGTTACTATCAATTTACTTGAACCACAGAGATTCTTCTGATATAACACAAGAGGAATACAAAGATTCTTAAGGATGGGAATGCAAACACCAGCAAATTGAAAAGCAAAGCAGAACTTTCAAATTAATATATAAAGTTAACTAGAGAAAAGAAAATAAAGGGAAACTTGAGCAGGCTAGCAAAGAAAATGGAAAGGAGGTAATTATGAGGAAGTATAATATATACTGAACATAAAATGTGTTGAAAGAAATAAAAGCTTATGTATTGATTATTCTGCAATGTTAATAGACTAAACTGTCAAAGTCAAAAGTCAAATTGGGTTAAAAAAACAATTTTATTTGCAGTTTAAAAATAGTAATGATGTAGAAAAATTAGTTGAAAATACAAATATCTGTATTTCTCTTTTATTATATCAGAATTAAATAATAATTATGCCTGCCCCATTTTACCGAATTATTTTATTAAAAAACGCTGAAGAAGTTTAGAAGCTTTTCTTCTCCCTGCTCCCATTCTCTACAGGGTTTTTGCTGAGATATTTCAAAATTTTTTATTTTTAGGTTCTATTTAAGCTTTCACTTTTACTAAATCTCTTCTCTCTCAAGAACTTTTCATATCAGTTTTAATATAAATTCCTTCTCATATCATCTATTCAGATTCAGTTACATATATGTAAGAATAATTGTGCAATACTGTTTCCTACACTATTCATCTTATCTTTTCAACACATGCTATTTAAATAAGCCATACTTTTTTATTTTTTTAAATTATACTTTAAGTCTTGGGATACATGTGCAGAACCTGAAGCTTTGTTACATAGGTATACACGTGCCACGGTGGTTTGCTGCACCAATCAACCTGTCATCTACATTAAGTGTTTCTCCTAATGCTGTACCTCCCGTAGCCCCCCACCCACCAACAGACCCCAGCAAGTGTTGTTCCCTTCCCTGTGTCCACATGTTCTCATCGTTCAACTCCCACTTATGAGAGAGAACATGCAGTGTTTGGTTTTCTGTTCCTGTGTCGGTTTGCTGAGAAAGATGTTTTCCAGCTTCATCCATGTCCCTGCAAAGGACATTAACTCATCCTTTTTTATGGTGGCATAGTATTCCATGGTGTATATGTGAAACATTATCCAGTCTATCATTGATGGGCATTTGGGTTGGTTTCAAGTCTTTGCTATTGTTAATAGTGCTACAATACATATACATGTGCATGTATCTTTATAGCGGAATGATTTATAATCCTTTGGGTATATGCCCAGTTAATGGGATTGCTGGGTTTAATGGTATTTCTGGTTGTAGATCTCTGAGGAATTGCCACACTGTCTTCCACAACAGTTGAACTAATTTACACTCCCACCGACAGTGTAAAAGCTTTCCTATTTCTTCACATCCTCTACAGGAACTGTTGTTTCTTGAGCTTTTAATGATCAGGATTCTAACTAGTGTGAGATGGTATCTGATTGTGGTTTTGCATTTATCTAATAGCTAGTGATAATGAGCTTTTTTTCACATGTGTGTTGGCCACATAAATGTCTTCTTAAAAGAAATGGCTGTTCAGGAGGTGGAGGTTGCGGTGAGCCGAGATCGCGCCATTGCACTCCAGCCTGGGTAACAAGAGTGAAACTCCGTCTCAAAAAAAAAAAAAAAAAAAAAAAAAAGAAATGTCTGTTCATATCTTTTGCCTTCTTTTTGATGGGGTTATTTATTTCTTGCAAATTTAAGTTTCTTGTACATTCTGGATATTAGCCCTTTATCAGATGGATAGATTGCAAAAATTTTCTCCCATTCTGTAGTTTGCCTGTTCATTCTGATGACAGTTTCTTGCGCTGTGAAAAAGCTCTTTAATTAGATCCCATTTGTCAATTTTGGCTTTTTTTTTTTTTTTTTTTTTTTTTTTTTTGCCATTGCTTCTGGTGTTTTAGTCATGAAGTCTTTGTCCATGCCTATGTACTAAATGGTATGGCCTAGGTTTTCTTCTAAGGTTTTTATGGTTTTAGGTCTTACACTTAAGTTTTTAATTCATCTTGAGTTAATTTTTGTATAAGGTGTAAGGAAGGCGCCCAGTTTCAGTTTTCTGCATATGACTAGCCAGTTTTCCTAACACCATTTATTAAATAGGGAATCCTTTCCCTATTGTTTGTTCGCAACAGGTTTGTCAAAGATCAGATCATTGTAGATGCACGGTGTTATTTCTGAGGCCTCCATTATGTTCCACTGGTCTATATATCTGTTTTGGTACCAGTACTATGCTGTTTTGGTTATTGTAGGCTTGTAGTGCAGTTTGAAGTCAGGTAGCGTGATGCTTCCAGCTTTGTTCTATTTACTCGGGATTGTCTTGGATATACAGGCTGTTTTTCAGTTCCATATGCAATTTAAGGTCGTTTTGTCTAATTCTGTGAAGAAAGTCTTGATGGGGATAGCACTGAATCAATAAATTACTTTGGGCAGTATGGCCATTTTGACAATCTTGATTCTTTCTATCCATGAGCATGGGATGTTTTTCCATTTGTTTGTGTACTCGCTTATATCCTTGAGCAGTAGACTGTAGTTTTCCTTGAAGAGGTTTTTTACATGCCTTGTATTCCTAGGTATTATTCTCTTTGTAGCAATTGTGAATGGGAGTTCACTCATGATTTGGCTCTTTGTGTATTATTGGTATATAGGAATGCTTGTGATTTGTGCACATTGATTTTGTATCCTGAGAATAAGCCATACTTTTTAATATATTTTATTCATACAAAAAATGCATATAAAGCAAATAACATATAGAAACAATATAATTAATATCCACACATGTATTCAGTTGTCTTAGGAAAATGTAAATATTATCATTATCTTGAAATTGATTGCATATTTCTTCCTGATCACATTCCTCTTTCCCTTTCTCCAGAATACCTCTATATCTTTAATTTGGAATTCATCATTTTTAATATTATTCTACAGGTTCTTTTAATATCTATATGTTCCCCATCAATACATTTTTTAGTTTTGAGGTCTTTCTTTCTTAGAAATGGTATGTATATTTATGCAATTCGATGTTACTGCCCAAGATTGTGTGTTTTTAATTCTGATGTGCGATATTCTGGTTTTTTTTTTTTTCTGTACTGCATTATTTCATTCTATGGGGATCTACAATTTATCCATTTTCATGTATTGACATCTGCTTCCACTGACATTTTCTATATTTTACCTACAGTGTAATTGTGAACATTATTGCACATGTCTTCTGGTGGTTCATGTTTCAGAGTTTCTGTAGGTAAACTGCAATCCTGGGCATGAAACTGCAGACTGTAATACATTATCATGTTTTGCTTTACTAGATAATGCTAGATTGTTCTTAAAGTAGTAGTATACACTTCATGGCAGCTCTGTATTCTTTTGCATGTTTCTGTATTCTGTGTTCTTGGCATTTTAGGTAGATGTTGTCTCACTGTGGTCTTACTTTGCATTTCTCTGGTTACTAGTGAGATCAATCATATCGTTATATTTTATTGTCTGTATTTTTCTTTATCTTTGAAATATCTGTTTACTCCTTTTCTGATTTATTGAAATTCTTTATATATTCTGGATATCTATATCTATATATGTGTGTGTGTGTGTGTGTGTATATATATATATATATATATATATATATATATATATATATATATATAAAATAAATACCTATGTATAGGATAGACAAGAACAAGCTGTCTGATAAGGTGATATGCAGAAATATAAAGGAGGCGAGAAAGCAAGCCATGCAGATATCCAAGGAAAAAATCATTTTAGGCAGAAGAAACAGTCAGTGTAAGACCACAAGACAAATACATTTTAAGGGCAAGATGGTGTCAATATGGGTGGTGCATGAGGGAGAATAGAAGAGAGGCTATCTATGCAAGGGGAAGTTGGGCCTTGTAGAGCTTCATAGGAATTTTAACTTCATTTAAAGTAGAATCAGGAGTCACTGAAAATAGTAAGCAAGGAGTGACATAGTCTGATTTTACTCTTTAAAGTTGTATAGAAAATGGGCTACGAAAAGTGAAAGCTGGCAGCCAGCGTATGTTAGAATAGTCCAACTGTGATTGTGGGAACTTAAATTATGGTGGAAGCTATGGAAACAGGATTTGGATTTGGGTTATATTTTCATGGTCATCCACCAGGATTTGCTGATGTATTAGATATGAGGTGGGAGAATAAGTGAGGTATCAATAATGACTCTAGAGTTTGGGGCCAGAGCAGGTATGTAAATGAAGTTGAAAACATAGAAGGTGTAGATTTTGGGTCAGTGTATCAATACTCTGCTTTAAGCATATTAAATTTGAGGGGTCTGTTAGAAATACAAGTGGAGATACTGAGAAGACAGTTGGATTGTTGAGTCTAGAGCTTTGGAGAAAAGCTGGGACTAGGACTATACATTTGGTAATCATTCGTGTCTGGATATTAGGGACACAGGACTAGATGCAGACACCTAGAAAGAGAGCATAGATGTCTAAGAGAAGTCTGTACACTGAGCTCTGGGTACTCAAAGATTTAGAAGTTGAGAAGATGAACAAGAGCTAGCCAGAGAGACTCAAAGAGTAACTACAAGAATGAAATGTGGACGCCAAATGAATAAGAATGTTACAAGAAGAAGGAAGTGATCAATGTGTCATGCGCTTACCTGGGTTAAGACCCGGACTGAAAACTGACCATTGTTTTTTGACGTTTGGAAATCTTTTTTTTTTTTTTTTTTTTGAAACGGAGTTTTCACTCTTCTTACCCAGGCTGGAGTGCAATGGCGCGATCTCGGCTCACCGCAACCTCCGCCTCCTGGGTTCAGGCAATTCTCCTGCCTCGGCCTCCTGAGTAGCTGGGATTACAGGCACGCGCCACCATGCCCAGCTAATTTTTTGTATTTTTTTAGTAGAGACGGGGTTTCACCATGTTGACCAGGATGGTCTCGATCTCTCGACCTCGTGATCCACCCGCCTTGGCCTCCCAAAGTGCTGGGATTACAAGCTTGAGCCACCGCGCCCGGCCGACGTTTGGAAATCTTTGAAGGCCTTGCCAAGAATAATTTGGTTGGAATCAGAAGAGGAATAACCTGATTGGAGAAGGTTCAAGGGAGAATTGGAGGAGAGGAAATGGAAAGAGTGATGTTTCTCCACAGAATAGAATTATGTGTGAGAGGGACTATTAAAGGATGCAGACAAGAGGGCAAATAATTTCAGAGAAAAGTCCCTAAATGGGGGGGAAGGAGTAAGATTTGGTACCGAAATGTCCGGAACAGAGGCAGTTCATGCATTGTAACATGAGGGAAGGCAGAGTACAGGGGTAGCCATACTGTAGATTGGCCACAAAGAAAATATTCTCCACATGGAGCTATTTTCCTCTAAACCTTCCCCAGATCATTACCTCTGTTTCTGATTCCATCCCTCAAAACCTTCATCAGCTTGAATAGGAGGCAACTATTCAGCCACCTTGTCCATTCACTTTCTTATCCCCACTTGTTCACCCCCAGCATCTGAGCCCAAATCTTTCCTCCTTCCAGCAAACAAGGCCCCCATGCCTATCACCTTCTCATGTTGATGCAGTGGGCAAGGGAATGGAGGACCACTGACCCCCACACACCTACTCTCTGCTTAGATTACCCAAAATACCAGGTGTCATTATTTTTCAGAGATGCAAAAATATAATTACTACGGAGTCATTGTAAACTGTCACTGAATTCTGAGTACTTTTTGCCATTGTCTATTTTCTCAATCAACAAAGGCTAAAAGAAAATTATATGAAGTTCTACAGATTTATTTGTTACTTGCATTACTTAGTAGTGGTTCTTACATATAAAGGTTAGGAATAACTTCTTTGAACAAATATTGTATATAAAAAAACCAATAAATCAATTTTTAAAAATCATATTGCTGTTCACATTCCCATTTTAATACTCTCTTCTGATATCCTTATTTTAAGCTATGTTAGGTCAAAACAACTACTTTAATAACCTAGCAAATATTTATCGGGAGTTCACCGTGCAGTTAGCAGTTTATAAAGCTTCAAGTCTACCTGGTGAATAAAATGGACCTAGCCCGTATTGTTATGGGGCAGCAAGCCTGGTGGAGGAAGGTATGTAATCTGAAGGAAATAAGCAGAGGGATACCTTTTGAGAATTCTGTCATGAAGTAGGCAATTTTATCAATCAACATCAGAGAGTGCATTTACACCAACTTAGATGGTATAACCTACTACACACCTGGGCTGTATGGTATAGCCCCTTGCTCCTGGGCTACAAACTGGTACAGCACATTACTCTAATGAATTCTATAGGCAACTGTAATGCAATGGTAAGTATTTGTATATTTAAACACATCTAAAGATACAGTACAGTAAAAAAATACTATCTTTTGAACACTATCATGTATGTGGTCTGTCACTGACTGAAACATCATGTAGTGCATAACTGTACAGCAACAGATAATAAAGACAAGGAAGCTATTCAGAGTGGGAGATGGAAAACATGTAATAATGTATTCTTGTATTCATTTAGCAGACTTGTATTGCTGAAAGACACTGGAAAAATAAACAAAGATGACAAACAAGTGGTACATTTATTCAAGAGCATAGTCAAGGACAAGGAAACTTTTTCTTTAGCCCTCTTTTTAACATTACCTTCCCTTAGACACACACACACACACACACACACACACACACACACACACACACACACAGTTCCTGGCATACAGTAAATACTCCTTAATTGTTCCTTTCCTTCCATTTGTGATTCATTACTTCCCCCAGAAAACTCGTTTGATCTCTGCAAATAATGTCGAATCCCCTCTGTTTATTAACCATGGCAGTTGTTTTCCCATCTCCTATAAGTTCTCAAGCTCTAGCTCAACTCCTTGGGGTTTTTTTTTTGTTTGTTTGTTTGTTTGTTTGTTTGTTTGTTTTTTGAGACAGAGTTTCTTTCTTGTCACCCAGGCTAGAATGCAATGGCACAATCTTGGCTCACTGCAACTTCTGCCTCCCAGGTTCAAGTGATTCTCCTGCCTCAGCCTCCTGAGTAACTGGGATTACAGATGCCTGCCACCATGCTCAGCGAATTTTTGTATTTTTAGTAGAGATAGGGTTTTACCATGTTGGCCAGGTTGGTCTCAAACTTCTAACCTCAGATGATCTGCCTGCCTTGGCCTCTCAAAGTGCGGGAATTACAGGCATGAGCCACTGTCCCTGACCATTCCTTGCAGCTTTATAGACCAAGTGTAATACTTTTTCTTTATGACAATACCCTTTGTTCAGAAATCACAGGGACAAATGTTTACAGAGACCAGATAAATAAGTAGATTGAGTGACAAGACTTACGAGACCATTGGCTTACTACCAGTTCATGGAAAGTTTGCTATTGCAAACTGCAATATTCATGCCCCATCCAAAAGCAACCACTGCAACTAAACTTTAACAGATTTTGTCACCTAAGTAATTCACAGATGTTCTCATATCTCTGGTCAGCATTGTCTGAGCCAAACAAAAGATTTCTGTGGGCATGATCAGATACTAGAGCTAGCAGATTGTAACCTCTGCTTAGATAATTGCAGGAATCAGGCTTCCCTTAGCTAAGCAGTCACTTCATACTGATAAGTAGCCCTTGCCTGGCACAAAGCAGGTGGGGCTGAATCCACCTTGACCTCCTATCACCAGGACTTTCTCTAATTCTTTCTGAAATAATCATCCTTTCTTCTTCAATCATTTCTCATAAAGCAGATTCTACGCATCTCCCCATCCTTTTTTTCCCCTAATATACCAGAATTTATCAAAGTAGAAACGCTAGAAATTATCTAGAAATACAAATGTGATCTGACCAGCACAGTGTGTAAACTTTCTCTTCCATTAATTTAGAAAAAGGATTATTAATTTTGAGTCTTAAATCTATCTCATAAAAGTGGAGGTGGATTGACTTTAAGGGATCAGTGAACCCATTAAAATGGTATAAAAGATTTTTCAGGGTTTGCAAATAAATGCTTATCTTTTAATATATTCTTAAAAGAATAAAACACCAAAGAAGATTTAACAACCTCTACAGACTAAGTTTCAATTAATGTAGTCTGTAGCATTAGCTTTTTAGAAGGCAGTTCTGTCAGTATATGGACCAGTCCTGAGCTTAGTCTCTACTAAAAACTCTCTGTCTTTTCATTTGTATCTTCTCCTACAAAGCTCCATAACCCCTGCAGGATACTGGTACAATTACCCACACCCCACCCACCCAGTGATTGTTCATGTAACTAATTATTTAATCCAAGTCTGAGGCCTAACCTTTTTTTACCTGAGAGTCACATGTTTTTATTTTTTTTAAATTTTAGAATCTAACATCTTTATTCTATTTTATTGGATTGATGCTAAATGCTATGATTTGAACACTTAGGAAAAATAATACTATACTGGGATATTGAGTTCATATTTACATGAACTTTTTTTTTCTTTTCTTCTTTGTAGGTCGAAAATTTAAAAAGTTCAATAAAGTCAGAGTTATGAGAGCACTAGATGCTGTTGCTCTCCCACAGCCAGTGGGCATTCCAAATGAAAACCAAGCCCTAAGCCAGAGATTCACTTTTTCACCAACTCAAGACATGCAGTTGATTCCACCACTGATCAACCTGTTATTGAGCATCGAACCAGACGTGATCTACGCAGGGCATGACAACACAAAACCTGACACCTCCAGTTCTTTGCTGACAAGTCTTAATCAACTAGGCGAGAGGCAACTGCTTTCAGTAGTCAAGTGGTCTAAATCACTGCCAGGTAATAATAATTTTTATATACAGCATGCAATAAAAAATGTACTGTGTTCGTTGTGCTAGTAGATTGTTAAATAAAACTCTATGCAGTAAATTAACTACAACATAAAACAGCATGTGATACTATTTGTTTCAGCAGTTCACAATATTTGTCTAGGACCCTAATATGTGTTACAGAAATATCAAAAAATAGGGAACACATTGAGTCTGATTGATGAGTCAGAAATTACATACATGAAACTTATGCTAATAAGAAATAGCTCAGGTTTATGTGTTTAACCACAGATATTACAGTAGCTCAGAAATGATAAATTGACCATTTTTTAATAAATGCCCAATTCATTTTATACCTTAATTCAATTAACCTCATTTGGTTGAAAATAAAACTGAGTTTATAAACTCATATAACTAATCAAAATAGTTTTCAGAGTACAGTAAGTTGTCAAAAGTCAGTTAAGAAAACAAAATTCCTAAACAGAAATTACTTTTAAAAATAATAGCACACAGAGAAAAGCACCTCTAGTCACTCTTCCTCTAATTTATACCCAGACAAAGGGAGTATAGGCCAGCAACAGAGAGAACTTGGATTATATCATCACAAAAGAATTTCAGTCACTTTACTTATCAGCTATTTTTGCTTCCTCACCACAGCTCTGAAGGAGCCAAGTACTTGAAAGAAGAACAAGGATGAAATTCTCACTTGGTTAAATCTTAGACTGCAGAGCCAGGAGAATACATGTATAGCAATTGTTTGTGACGGCGTTACTCTAATAATTAGAAACAGAACTTTTTAAAAAATTATACTCTCTTCACATCTGTAATACCCTTATACTGCTATAGACCAAATTATTTTTCTAATCCGATCAAGAATTAAACCTATAATGTCCTTTTAGTCCCCAAGTAAATTCAATAGCATTTTTAGAAAAAGAATTTCTTCCCAATTTGCCTTAATATGATTCTGTTATTATTCTACCTGAAAGGTTTGAAATACAATAGGTGAATTGTAACTGAAAATTCAATTACCTGAAACACAAAGAAAAGCAGATACTTGTTTGTTGAATCTTTTTAAAAAGTACATATTGAGAAAATTTAATAGAATTCAGTATTCTACTGGAAATGAAGTAATTTTATAGAAAAATCAAAATGCCCAGATTCTCAATGGTTTTAGTCTCACTGAAAGGCCTTAGACAGATAATATTTTTGAACATTCTGAATGTTTAAGATTTGTCATATAGTGGTTATCAAATCTGATAGAGCTTTAATAAATAAAAATAACCCAATAGCATTGATGAACTTTTTTTTGTTTAAAATGAATGTTTAAACATGGATTTAATTTTTCTCCATTGTTCTTTTATTTGGATAATGTGATATGATTTTTGTTGATATAGTTTATATTCCTTTTGTTTGCATTTTTGGAGGATCTTTACTCTTTAAAAAGATTCTAGCATCAGCTGGCAACGTTAGAAAATAACCAGTTATAATTGAAAATAACTTACTTTGGATAAAAGCTAAGTGAGCTTTAAAACTGGAAACAGCCAGCTATCAGGATTTTTTGACCCCCACACAACCTCAGAAAAAGAATGAGAAAAAAACTCCTTCATTGAATTTGGTGGAAACTTTTTTAATGTTGTAAAATATAATTTTTGTGTAGTAAATTAGAATAATGGCAACATTAGTAATACCCACACTAAGTCCACGGGCCACAAGATGCATATTTTCATGGTCTGCATTTTAGGAATAGCACTATTGAATGAATTATGAAAATGGTCAATGAACTAGAGTGACTGACCTCTGAGAAAGGACTTAGAGGGACACATGTATGAAAAGTAATTTAGTATCATTAGCTACTTAAAACTGATTTCAATTAACTTTAAACTTATAGTTTTTATTCACTTATTCACTCAATAAATGTCTATTCTGTACCTGCTATGTGTAATACCTAATAATTAAACAGTGCTTTAGAAAGAAAAGCTACAAGGCTGGGCTTACGGTGTGAATGCATTTTGATGCAGCACATACTAGCATCTGGTCATCAGTTTTGCGTGTAAAAAAAAGTTCATTTCATTAATTCACTCATGTGTAATAAGACTAATAAATCTGTGGAAGACAGACTTTTGTTAAGTGAACTTCACTAATAAGCCAGAATGTCAACTAACTTACTCATTTACAGTGAGATACACACACACACACACACACACACACACACACACGCACATACACAATATAAATATACATAATACTTGTATTGCTAGGAAACTATATTAACAGATCATATCATTCTTTCACAATAGGAAACTGTGTTTGGGAAGTCACATTAAGATCTGATGCAGAATGACCATCGTAACAAAGGTGACAGCATTTATGAAGCCATGTAGGCATATATCTGTAGGTGCCCTGAGAATTCTTATTGCCTGGTCAGGGCTTTCTCATTTCTCCTTTGTTTATACTCTTCCATTATCTTAAATCTGTTACAATAATGGCAGTTTCTTATATTTCTCCAGAAATATTTCAGATATATCTTTTTTTTTTTTTTTTTTTTTTTTTGAGGCAGGGTCTCACTTTGTTGCCCAGGCTGGACTTCAGTGGCATGATCTTGGCTCAGTGCAGCTCAGTGGCATGATCTTGGCTCAGTGCAGCCCAGACCTCTTCGGCTCAGATTATCCTACCACCTCAGCCTCCTGATTAGATGGGACTACAGGCATGCAACACCCTGCTCAGCTTATTTTTTAATTTTTCATTGAAATTGGATTTCACTGTGTTGCCTAGGCTGGTCTCGAACTCCTGGGCTCAAGTGATCTGCCCACCTCGGCCTCCCAAAGTGCTGGGATTACAGACATGAGCCAAAACACCCCACCCCTTTTTCTTAAATAGAGACTTGCAAAATGCCCTGGCCTTATGACAGCATATTTATAAACCATTTCTTAGGATACATTGGATCTGACATTTAGCATCTATGTAAGAATGATTTTACATTGGCTTTATCTGTAGCTTTAGTGGGCAGTATTTTCTTATTTGAAATGTAGAGCAACACAATATTTGAATTTTTAAAAAAATGAACAAGATATATTCCCTCTATTAAGGAACTTTCACTCCAATAAGAGAGAGAAGATACCCAAACAACTATGGTGTTATGTTAAAGTCATGTAAGATACAGATATAAGAAAAGTGGGGGCAGAAGAACATTTTTGGCTTCAAGGACTAAAGAAGACTTCAGAGTCAAAATGTCAGTTCAACTGCATGAAAAACAAGACTTTGATAAATCATGAGAAGAGAAAGCATTCTAGACAGAAGGAACAGTGTGGCTGAAATAAGAAAAGCATGAGATATGTTTGGTGAATAATACATTAAACCAGCATGTTAATAGTTCTCAACTTTTTCAAGTGTGGGAGTTCATTAGTAACATCAAAAATTTTATCATACAGTCTCCCCACAGGGTAGTAATTAAAGCTTTTAGTAGCTACTGATTGAGAAAACACATTTGTACAGATGGACAAATAGCCTCAGACACTGCTACACTAAGTACTGGCCTTCAAGAGATTAAATCACCCAAATGTTAAGAAACCACTGACAATAAATTTATTTTGAATTGAATAATAGAAAGTAAACTTAGAAGCCTAAGTTATGGGCTCATCAAGGAGGGTTTTAAAAATTAACTGTAGATGTTAGAGTTTAAATTAAAAGTACTCATGTACAAGTCAGTATCACCTTTAAATTATCTTCATCCTGTACATCAGTACTTTGCAGTGAAACTGATGTGACAGAGGGGTATGAGGGAAAGATTTCCATTGTACAAATTTTGTCTTGATATTTTAGTTAACTTAGTGAAAAATTCATTTAGATCAGTATTTTGACATTTTTAAACCTTGAATTTTTTAGGACATACTTTTTTGTGTGTGTCATTTCACCAGACTACTTGCAATTATTAGGATCAGAGTACTGGAAGAGCACTTTCTCTCATTTTTCTGCTTTTGAAGCATGCCAAAACAACTTTTGAGTCAGTGACAGTCACTGCATCTTGACAAAGGATTTCATCTCTTTCTTCCCAAATCAAAAGAGTAAATTAAATTATTGCTCCCCAGAAAAAAATGATGAGAGAGAAATGGGAGTAGTCTACTGAGAGTAAAGGTCTTAATAAATGTGTTGATAAATAGTAAAAAATGGTTTTTCTCACAACCTATGCTACTGAAATTACGATTGCCAATGGCAAAAAAAATTTTGACTTGTCAAATCACATGACTATTTGCAGCCCTTAATGTGCTTCACATGCCTCTGGGACTACTGGCAAAGCAACTATTTCTTGCTAAAACTCTTGCTTAGTCATTTGTCACTTCTCTTCCAGGTAGATATGTTTCTCTCCTGTGTACATTTCCTGATGCCTGTGTGGATTTGTTCTTCCACCCACACTATAAATTTATGTCCTGGGTTCTCTTTCCCAGTAATTTCTCATTCTATACAGTCTGCATAAGCTTATTTACAGTCTTCTCTTCAACTACCACTACTTTTTGATGAGTCCTAAAGATATATAGTATTAGCCAGACCCTCCACTAAACTACTGAACTTTCAGCTACTTATTACACAGCTCCACCTAGATAAACTTCTAAGTTAACATGACCTCATAAACCTAAAGCCTTTTTCAGTATCTTGAAATGACACCTCACCCACAATTTTTGGTATTATCCTTGGCTCACTTTCTCCTTCACCCCTTACCCACTAAATTGTCAAATTCTATCAACTCTACTTACTATGTATATGATTCTTTATACATTCTACTTCTGTTGCTACTTCCCCAACTTAGTTTGTTTTTTTGTTTTTTGTTTTAACTTGGATTCATGTTGTACCCTCCTGACTGATTCTATTACCACCAATTTTACATGGCTCCCAAATGATCCTCTATTCTACCCCGAGAATGACCTTTCTAAAATGATTATAATCAATCATATTTTCCATTTCTTTTTCAAAATAGTATCCAAACTCCATAGCCTTAATATCCACGGGCTTTCTGTGATCCGGCTGCTAAATTGGCAGGTTATCTCTCATCATTCCTCTTCACACGACTCTAGAATCTAGTTCCCTAAATGCTGTTTGCTCAAATTTCAGCCCCCTTCTCTGGCCCATATTATTTTTCCTACCTGGCAGCCCATCTCTATCCCCACATCTTCCTTTGACTGACCTGTAACTATCTTTCAGGATTCACATCACTCGTTACTTCCCCTGGGAAGATTTTTCTGAGCTTTCCCAGACTGGGTGAGGAAACGTTGTACTCTCCCACGTCTTCTTTGTGCTTGTCAACCATAACACTGTGATTCGGAGTTACAGTTGTGTTCTACTTTTCTGTCTGTCTTACAAGACTGTAGAATTAAAGGCAGAAACAGCATTTTTAGAACACATGGACACAGGGAGGGGAACATCACACCTCGGGGCCTGTCGGTGGGTGGGGAGACTAGGGGACAGATAGCAGAGGTGGGAGGATGGAAAAAATAAAGAAAAAAGGGAAGACAGCATTTTTCTAATCTTAATTCTAATTGCAAGCATAATGCTTCCTCCCAAATATTTATATTTACAGAATTTAAATTACAGAATCGATATACAAAGAACTGTACTACCTTAGATTGTTAGACATTAAGTTCTTAAATCATCAAACATGTTGGTGATGATACTCATTGTATGGAAGCTTCTTTGTGCTTCTCAACATTGGTATTTTATGAAAGTTAATGCTTTGTGTCAGAAGGTGCTAAGATATTTAATGCTCTGCCATTGTTGTAGATTATCTGTTTCATTACATGACATTTTTTACAGAAGCAAAACTTACATATTTTGTCAAAACTCTGGAATTATGAATGGAGAACTTAGTAGGTCATGCAGGCCATCTTTTTTTTTTTCTTGAGGTAGGTTCTCACTCTGTCACCTAGGCTGGAGTGCAGTGGCATGATTATAGCTCACTGCAGCTTAGAACTCCTGGGCAGAAGCCATCCTCCTGCTTCAGTCTCCCCAGTAACTGGGACTACAGGTGTGTGCCACCACACCTGGATAATTTTTTTAAATTGGTTTGTAGAGAGTGGGTCTTGGCTGGTCTCAAACTTCTGGCTTCAAATGACCCTCCTGTCTTGCCTCCCAAAGCATTGGGACTACGGGCTTGAGCCACCACACCCCAGCCCCAGGCCATCACTTTACTATAGACTTTCTGTTAATTTTTTAAGCTAAAATTGGACAGCTGTCACAGGGCTTTTGTCAGAAATTATCAGGTCAAGTCACTTAAAAGGAAAAGAGTGTTTTGTTTTTTAAACATTTGTTAAACACAATTAGTGATCATTCATCACTTCTGTATGTGGAGGTTTTTCATTTTGGTCACCTCAAATGTACTAAGTTTAACTGATCATTATCATTGTTGGGAATTTGATCTCAGTGTTCCCATCTTTGTTTCAGTATAAAGTAATGAATGATATTACAGTTAATAAGGAAAAACTAGCATTTCTATACTAGGTGTGTTCAAGTCAATTTAACATTGTACATTTATCACAGATAAGCACTGTAAAAGGTAGTAGAGTAAATAAAGGTTATTTTCTGAGTTCTATTCCATTTTGTCAAACAGAAATGCAGTTTCTGTTATAAATATTGGTAATTTTATAAATTTTAAGTTATTTTAATAAGATTTGCCCATGTTGTAATACAATAAAAGCCTGGATTTCTAGACATTAATACCCCCAGAATGCAAAACAAAGAAAAAAGCAACAAGATGAAAACAAAAACTAAGAGGAGGATAAAGTTAATGTCAACATCCAGATGTAGACAGGATCTATTTTTGGATATAGAACAATTTAATTGTTATATAATTTTGTGAAATTTTAAAAACTATTCAAAGGTTAACATAAAACAAAGGCCTGAAGTGAAAAATTATAGCATAGTTAAGTCAAATATTTAAATATTATAAATATTTTTTATAAAGTTATAAAATTCACCAAGAAAGAAAGAGAGTAATAAATGTATTCCTGGATATTATAGTGAACACTCGGTTAATGTTTTAAAACACCTGATTAATGAAAACTAACTTTGTATGAGCCTGCCCCTTTGTAGGAAATATATAATTTGTTATATATAACAACATACTTAAAGTGTATATTCTGGAAAATATATATTCCAGAATGAACACATAATTTATCTTTAAAATTTCTTCACCATTATTAACATTTATACTTTAGTTATAGGTTCTATAATATATAAAATCCCTCCTTTTTTATGCCATTGTGCTTTAATATTAGAGACTTCCCATCAGACTGACTGGTGGATTTCATATTAGTATTACTCCAATGAGCAATTCTGTTGCATTGATAGACTAATAATAAATATCTGCGTATTCTACAATATGAATAATTATCCCATTTGTCTCTTAGCAACTCATTGAGTTAGTTATCATTATCATTGTGATTTTACTTATGAAGAACTTTAGATCCAATGATAATAAATGATGTTTCCAAAGTGGCTGTTCGTAAGTGGTAGAGCCAGGACTGGAACTTGAGTCTTCTGTCCTGAATTCCTTCCAACTTGTTGAGTCAGATCAGCAATAGGGAGGTTTATATGTGCCTCCCTTTAGAAAGTCTTCTTTCTCAAAAATTAAGATAATTTCATTGGTCTCTGGTCAGATAATTCTAAATTTTATCACAAAATTACCCATTTTTATAGTCTCTTAAATATCTGACTTACAAGCAGCATTTATGTATTAGATTTATTGTGCAAAGCTTTATAATTTTCCAAAGTTAATATGTAGAGCTATACCGGAAGAGGCATTTAAATCATATGCAAATAAAATAAAGAATTACAAAAACTGCATGCCAAGATTTTTTTTGGCTGGTTATTTAGAGAGTCTTTCTGCACCTGAGTAAACCAGGATTCTTGCATGCCAACAATAGAAATCAACTATGTTAATTATAAAACAAACAACAACAATGAAAATCCTATTAAAAACAAAAGAAAAAAAAATAATGTACTGAGAGGACACCAGGAAATCAATGAATAGAAGCTGACGGACCAGCTTAGAACGTGGGCAGAAGCCAAGGCACCTCTGAAGGGTTAAAAAGCGAGCATCACAAATCTTCCCATTGGATCTCATTATCTGGACACCACCACCATCAAGAATAATCATATCTTTGTCTTTGCTTTACTATTTTCTGATTCAAATTCCTGTTAGTATATGTTCCATGGCCTAAACTTATGCCCCAAGCCCAGAGAAGGAGAAGCTTTACTCAGCTTTCTCAGTGGGAAAGCAGGAAAATAGGGCACTTATTCTCACAAAACTACAACCAATGGAGAACTCTGTCCATACAGAGACAGGAAGGAGGGAAGCAAAGTAAGATGGTATTAGGGAGCAGGGAATAAGAAGAGAGCAAAGAGGGAGGGAGGGAGGAGAGGTGGAAGGGAGGGAGGGATAGAGGGAGAGAGGGAGGAAAGGTTAGTTAGACACTGAAGAGCATACCTTCTTAATAAAAGGTAAAGGCTCACTATGGCATCTCTAATTATGAATATGCATTTGAGTTGTTTTTGGTCTTACTGAGGTTAAGGAGTTCTAAGAAGAGAAAAGCAATTTTTCTCTTATTTACATGAAGATGGGACAATCAGAAATGTATGAAGAGAAGAGCTTTCTTTTTTGCTACCTACCTCGACATGATTAACATTGTCAGGAAATAAATTTCTTTTGCTATTGATAGGTAATGAATTAAATTTTGCTTTGGTTTTACTTTTGAAACAGACTATTTGTAAGTGAACATCAGTGGATTTTTAGAGAAAACAGATGTCTTTAAAATAGCTTTATAGAAAGTGATTGATGTTCTCAGCAAAACACTGTTTTTCTCTATACGTTTAATTTTAAAAATGATCTTTCTTTTTAGCTATGCTCAGATACAGATAACTTTCAAATTTACATTAATATTTTTAGCCCAGATATCTCTCCATGCTTCTAATTTCTATGTCCAGCTGATATCAGGATGTTGACCCCTCAATCTTATCCAAAACTATTTTCTCCCTAGCAAGTTTCTTCTCCTTTATTTTATCTCAGCAATGCTGTTATCATCATCTACCATTCAAGAAAAGTACTATAAGATATACTTGATTCCTTCTTCTTCCCATCTACCTATAATCACTTGACAAATGTCTTTGATTTTTCCCTTTAAATATTTTTCTGATGTACTCTCTCCTCTTAATTCTAATGTGTTGACTTGACTTACTTCAAGTTTTTATCATCTCTCATCTGGGCTTTGACAGTATCTCTCAACTGTTCTAACTCCAGACTTACTCCCTTGAATCCACCTACCACATAGCTAAAACAGATCTATCTACAATGCAAGGCTCTGTCACTCCCATTGCTCCTTAATAGACGTTCAAGACCTTGCATGATCTGACCCCATCCTACATCTCCAAACACATCTTTGCTTCTCCCACCTTTACTTTATTCATTGTCGTGCTGGTGATCTTCCCTTGACAATTGGGAAGACATGGAGAGACTCCTGATGATTAAATCAAGATTCATTTGCTCTTTTCCTGCCATCTTCCTTCTGCCACCAACACCAGAGAACAGTCTAAAAGATGATGAAAGACCAAAGCATTCACACACACACACACACACACATACACACACACACACTGAGAGAGAGAGAGAGAGAGAGAGAGAGAGAGAGAGAGAGAGAGATTTTCTAAATCTCTTAAGCAACATGGAAGTTTAAAACAAGACTGGATCAAGTTTCAGAGACTGAAAGTGACCTGACAACTTTGGAATCTACCCAAGACAAAGTTAAGGGTTGTTAAAAGAAAACTAGGTATTACACAACTGAAAGCAGTGGTTTTACAAAGTAAGACCAGTTTATGTTTAAAAAGAACTGAGATTTTAAAAAATGATTATTCCATTCAGGCATTATCTTTTTTTCCCCCTAGGAAATTTTTCCTGACTTGCCTCCCGATTAACTAATGCACTCCCTTTAGCACTCCTGTGCTTGTCTTTCGAGTTGTGACCTTCTTTGGAGGCTAGGATTGAGTCGTAGTCATCTTCGTAACTGCAGCATTTTTATACAGTTCCCTGGCACATGAATGATTCTCATTAAATGGGTGTTGCATGAATGAGTGATGGATATGGATTCACTTGGCGAATTCCCAGAAATGCTAAATCTGGGACTAATTTTTAAGTGACTTTCAAAGTTGCTGATATTTTAGGCTGTATTATTTATTAATGTTTTCTGATTTTCAGTGTAAAATAGGTTGAGATTGAAAACAGTATCCCTACTTATACCTATTTTTGAATGTATATGTATTTTCAGTGTTTTTGACATAATTCAGTCATTATTATGGGTCACTGTATTTTTACATTTGTTTTGTAGGTTTTCGAAATTTACATATTGATGACCAGATAACTCTCATTCAGTATTCCTGGATGAGCTTAATGGTGTTTAGTCTCGGATGGAGATCCTACAAACACGTCAGTGGGCAGATGCTATATTTTGCACCTGATCTAATACTAAATGAGTAAGTAGTAGCTTTTGTTGTTTTTGTTACTATAAGTATACATATAGGATAATTTTGAAAGTTATATTTTAATAGATGATCACATATTTGGTGTTCTTGATATGATGATATTAATAAGATTATGTCATTTCACTGTAATTTGATAATTGGAGGTTTTTTCCTCTTGTTTCAAAATATATTATAGTTGTGTCAAATCCAATTTTTTTACATGTCAAGAATGTATCAAGAAATATATTTAAAGATAAATGTTTCATTTATCAATTTAAAATTTCATAGCTTGGTACTAATGACAATAATAAAATAAATACTTTTTTTGTTATTGACTTAACATTCAAAAAGTAAAAACATCTTTCTTCCTACTGGACAAATTACACTGGTAAGTTATTTTTAAAATTGAAAGATAAATATTGCAATTTGCTTCATCATATTTAGATAACTATAATTAATTTTCTACATATAAACTTTAACTGAATAAGAATCTTTTCAGGATAATATTTATATTGTTCTAATGGTGAATGCTGACTTAGAAGTATATAACAGTAACTTACACTTATATAAGTCTTTATAATTTTTAGATAATTTTCATGTGTCATTACATTTTATCCAATAATTCCTTGAAATAAGGAATCAGCATCCTTCATTTTACAGTTTAGAAAATTGGGTCTCTGAAGAATTATATAATCTGCCAAATAATTTGAATTACAGTGAGATTCTTATCTCTTTTGAGTAAAAATATAATTGGATTATTCTTGTTAGCTTCATTTGACTAATCTGGACATTATAAAACGACACAAGGTTGAGAAAATACCTTAATTAAATTTTTTCAACCTTCAGCACTTGTGTTTAACTTTGTCAATTAATTAATGTTTGCCAATGTTCTGTTTTACTCTTTTCTGTGTCAGTGTATATTTCTCTAGAAAAGTTCAAAATATGGTAAGCTCTGTGAACTGAATTCTCCTATTTAATTGCACACATTTTATAATTATATGTTTTCATAGAAAATAATTTGTAAGTAAATAAAAACATTTCTAAGCATTCTTAACTCGTAACCTTTGCTATGTTTTCTTGATTTAGGTATTTGAAGTGTGATAATAAAAATGAGAAACAATGTTAATCTTGGTCAGTGTGTATTTCATATAATTTTCTAATTTTAAGATAACCTCAAAAATTCAGTATTGTGAAAATTGTAAAAGTTATTTAAAATTCCAATTATTGGATTTGTTAAAAGTGATAGTCATGCTCAGTAATATGTAAGTTAATTACCAAAATCATATTCCCTGATAAATTACCTAAACTGGCTGAGACACTATTTTTTTTTCCTGTTGCTTTTTCTTTTGTGTATTGTGTCTGGTGCAAGACAGCGGATGAAAGAATCATCATTCTATTCATTATGCCTTACCATGTGGCAGATCCCACAGGAGTTTGTCAAGCTTCAAGTTAGCCAAGAAGAGTTCCTCTGTATGAAAGTATTGTTACTTCTTAATACAAGTGAGTGAGTTCAAGTAACTTAATACAAGATATTTAGTTTCTTAATTCATTATAAAGGTGTAAACAATAATATGATTACATAGTTATATATGAGGTAGAAATCTTAGATTATAAGTATAAAGAAATACCCAATATACTGTTATAGACATTAACAAAATTACCTCATTGTTTTCATCTTTTACCTACCATATAATACTAAAATAGCTTCATCAATTTTTTATTTTAGATAAAAGATGATTATCTAAAAGATGATTACTCTTTCATATTCACCTAATTAAGTACTATAAACTACAGTCATGTGCCACATAACAATATTCTGGTCAGCAACAGATCACATATACAATGTTTCCCTAAGATTATAATGGAGCTGAAAAATTATCATCACCTACTCTCATTATAGCCATCATAACATCACAGCACAATGTATCAATCACATGTTTGTGGTGATACTGATGTAAATAACCCTACTGTGCTGCCAGTTACATCAAGTATAGTATATACAATTTATGTATAGTACATAGTACTTAGTAGTGATCATTCTTACTTGTTTATATATTTACTATATGATACTTTTCTATTGTTAGAGTCACTACTTCTACTTATTTAAAAAAAAAAAAAAGTTAACTGCAAAACAGCTTCAGGTAGGTCTGTTAAAAGGAATTCCAGAAAAAGGCATTGTTGTCCTAGGAGATGACAGCTCCATGTGTGTTTCTAGGAGTTCAGGTGCAGCCTGAGCAATATGTGAGACCCTGTCTCTAAAAAGAGAAAGCTGTACAATGTGTTTTTATTTTAAACTAAATGTTATTACAAAAGAGCCAAAAAGTTTTAAAAAACTAGAGTTTATAAAGTTACAGTAAGCTAAGGCTAATTTATTACTTAAAAAAAAACATTTTTATAAATACAGCATAGCCTAAGTGTATGTTGTTTATAAAGTCTATCTGAGTGTACAGTAATGTCCTAGGCCTTCATATTCTCTCACCACTCACTCACTGACTCACCCAGAGCAACTTCCATTCCTGCAAGCTCCATTCATGTTAAGTCCCCTATGCCAAGTGTCCCACTTTTTATCTTTTATATTGTTATTTTTACTATGCCTCTTCTGTGTTTAGATACACAAAACACTTACCATTGTGTTATAGTTGCCTACAGTATTCAGTATTCACATGCTGTACAGGTTCATAGCCTAAGTATAGCCTAGGTGTGTAGTAGGCTATGTAATCTAGGTTTGTTTGAGTACACTCTGAGAATTACACAATGATGAAATCGCCTAAGGACACATTTCTCAGAATATATCCCATCGAGTGATACATGACTGCAATTAATACTGCATAAGCACAAACCATACTCTCTTCTACCACCATTCTCACCCCATCCCCAAAGTATTTACTACATAAAATACTAATTGTTTAGAATTATTTCATCAAGATAGATTAGTTGTTAAAACATATAACTGTAAAGAACAGCACCTTAATGTAATAGCATTTTTTTGTTGCCCCTTGTTTTGTTTTTTGTTTTTTGTTTTTTTAATCACAGACACAGTCCAATCAATTAGCAAGAAACACTCAGGCTCCTTCTAGCCAGTGGCTCCACCCTTTTCTAGTGGCTTGCAAACCTCTATTGGACATGACTAGAAATGAGCACTGAGTGAGAGAGGTTTTGAGGGCTAGGTCTGAAACTAACATACATCACTTTCACCCACATTCCATGGCACTTCAGCTGCAGGAAAGGCTGGGACATACAGCCTAGCTATCAGCCCAGAAGAAAGAGGAAATGATGTTTTATAAAGCATTGCATTGATCACCAGAAGGACAGGTAAATATCCATTCTGCTTTTTCTTATATGCAAGGAACACACTCATCTCTGCCTCAGTGGATCCCCCAGGGTCTGGGTGGGAAAAGTTTAAAAAAGAAAAAGAAAAAGAAACAGCAACAGCTTTGACCCTTGCATATGCAGGATTAGCCCTCGAATGTACAACCTGATGCTTTCTTGATTGACTGTGATTTGTATGAGAACCAAAGGGAAGTAAAACAGGCATCCCCAAACTACGGCCCGCGGGCCACAAGCGGCCCCCTGAGGCCATTTATCCGGCCCCCCGCCGCACTTCAGGAAGGGGCACCTCTTTCATTGGTGGTCAGTGAGAGGAGCACCATATGTGGCGGCCCTCCAACGGTCTGAGGGACAGTGAACTGGCCCCCTGTGTAAAAAGTCTGGGGACGCCTGGAACTAAAATGTCAGGTAGAGGATAAGCCTAAGGTCTTTCTCAGCAACATCTTTACAGTGACTTCTTTCTAGAGGCACAAATCTCAAATGGCTGGTAAGTGCAGATCAGGAGGAGGGGTAGGAGAGCTAAGCCCTGAAATGGAAGCCTTCCTCATGGAATCTATGCAAATACAGGGACCAATACATTTCCCATGTCCCCACTCCTGAGAATTCTGTTTGGATGAGGGATTTCAAGCCTAATTTGGTGACAGAGCATAGAGTGGACAAAGGATATTCACATGGAACTGGCCCAGAGAGACAACTGGAATACATTTACTAATAATACAGTAATTAGCTCCTGCCCTTCTTTGCATGATAGTAATGAATCCTGTAGCACTTAGGTCACTGATAGTCCTAGAACTCCCAAACTGGCTTGTATGCTTAATAAATATCTGTCTTTATGGATAGGCAACATTATGCTGGGGAATTAAACAATGAAATTAATCAACAGGGAGGCTCTGCTCATTGTTGTCACTTAGAAACTTTGATGTTAGCATTTCGTATGAACCTGGAAACGATCATTCTCAGCAAACTGACACAAGAGCAGAAAATCAAACACTGCATGTTCTCACTCACAGGCGGGTGTTGAACAATGAGGACACATGGACACAGGGAGGGGAGCATCACACACTGGGGTCTGTTGGGGGGAAATAGGGGAGGGACAGCAGGGGGTGGGGAGTTGGGGGTGATAGCATGGGGAGAAAAACCAGATATAGGTGATGGGGAGGAAGGCAGCAAATCACACTGCCACGTGGGTACCTATGCAACAATCTTGCATGTTCTTCACATGTACCCCAAAACCTAAAATGCAATAAAATTAAATTAAATTTAAAAAAAAAAAAAAAAAGAAAGAAACTTAGAAATTTAGGTGATCACTAGAGCAGTGGTAAGAAAAGGAAGTGAGGTTCATGCAACTACTACTCACATACCATAGAGAGTAAGATTTTTAGCCACTTACCACTTCACAAAAAGGAAGAAAAAGAAACTATTTACTGAATAATACTTATGCTTTCCACAAATGCTAATCAAGATTCTAATGAGATTTGGGAAGGAGAGGGTGAACTTGACACACCTATTGAAAAATTCATCTTTAAAACTAGAAGAATAAATAAGCATTATAAAAATATGCAGGGAATTAGAAAGCTACTATAATCAATACAGCATGGGAGAAGAGATATAATGAACTGTTGGGCAAGTCAGATAAGTATATATAAGAACATAAACACTATAGTGGAAACCACAAATCTATGAGTATGAAACAAATATATGTTAAGAAAAATAGTTTTATATTTGGAAAAAAACGGTTTGGGTATGTAGCTCAAGTTACATTCTTAAATAAGTAACAAATAATTGAGTTAAATGTAAACACTCTAATAATTAAAAAACAAGCTAGAAGAAATATAAATTCTCTTCAATCTCAAAGAGAAAATACCTTTTATAAAATAAATGCAAGGAGAAGACTGGCAAAGGAAAACTTTGATGATTTTTCATTTATGAACTTAAACCTCTTATTTGCCTTTAAAAATGAAAATATAAACCTCCAGGAATAGAGAGTAGGTTGAACAAACATTGTTACCATTGTTCTCTCCAAAATTACACCTAAGAACAGATGCTGTGGTTCACATTTCTAATCACACTTTGGGAGGTCAAGCTGGGCTAATGGCTTGAGTCCAGGAGTTTGAGACTGGCATGGGCAACTTGCAAAACCCCTTCTCTAGGAAAAAAATACAAAAAATTAGCCAGGCATAGTGGCAAGTGCCTGTAGTCCCAGGTAGTCGGGAAGTTAAGGTGGGAGGATTGCCTCAACTCAGGAAGTCGAGGCTGCAGTGAGCCATGATTACGCCACTGCTCTCCTGCCTTGGTGACTGAGTGAGGCCCATTCCCAAAAACAACAACAACAAAAATGACACTAAAATCTTAGTAAAGGGATTTACTATGAAAAAAAATAAAGAAAGAATAATTTTACATTTATGTTTATGGCTGAGGGAAACATAGGGATTGGTTGGTAACCTTAAAGAGAGCTGTGAAGGTTTAAAATGTCTGCTCTTTGAAGTAGCTCTGGAAGATTAGTATAACCTCTATGGAAGACCATATGGAGATTTCTCAAAAAAAAAAAAAACTAAACTAAAAATATAACTACCATTCTATCTAGCAATCCTACCACTGGATATCTACACAAAAGAAAAGAATTATTATATCAAAAAGATACCTGTACTCATGTTTATTGCAGCACTATTCATGACAGCAAAGATAGGGAATCAATCCAAGTGTCTATCAACAGATAATAGGATAAAGAAAATGTGCTGTATTCACATACTCACACACACACACATGCATGCACACACACAATGGAACAGTATCCAGCCATCAAAAAGAATGAAAGTGTGTCTTCGGCAGCAACATGGATGGAACAGAAGGTTGTTTTCTTAAGTGAAACAGTTCAGAGACAGAAAGTCAGATACCACATGTTCTCACTTATAAGTGGAAGCTACATAATGCATATACATGGGCATAGAGTGTGGAATAATTGACAGTGGAGTCTTGGAAGGCTGGGAAGATAGGAGGGGGGGTGAGAAATTACCTAATGGGTACAATGTACATTATTGGGTGATATTATACCAAAAACCCATACTTTAGCACTATGCAATATATTCATGTAAAAAAACTGCACAGATATTCTTTAAATTGATACAAATTTTGGAAAGAAAAGAGGTTCTAGATATACATATGGCATATACATATAGATGTACATGGAGTTAAGTTTTCAGTTGACCACGTACATGGAGTGAAGTTTTCAGTTTTCAGTTGCATAGATATGCTGAATTGCCAGAATTACCCTTTAGAGTACCTTTTATATACAAAATCATGAAAACTCAAAACCAAAGAATTAACTTGTTTTTTATAAGTTTGTATCTCCGGGCTTCTTTTTCTAGGGGAAATAGAAACCAAGGTTTGATCTGGGTGCAAGGGATAAATACAGGCTTAAGAAATAGTAATTTTCCTCCCTGTTCTCTGAGGCACAACAATATTGGAATTAGGCTGGGCATGGTAGCTCACACCGTAATCCCAGCACTTAGGGAGGCTGAGGCAGGCAGATCACTTAAGGTCTCCTGACCTTAAGGTCCCTTCAAAACCAGCCTGGCCAACATGGTGAAACCCCATCTCTACCAAAAAGACAAAACTTAGTCGGGCATGATGGCACACACTTGGAATCCCAGCTACTTAGGAGGCTGATACAGGAGAATTGCTTGAATATGGGAGGTGGAGGTTTCAGTGAGCCATGATTATGTCACTGCACTCCAACTTAGGTGACAGAGCAAGACCCTGTCTCAAAAAAAAAAAAAAAAAAAAGAAAGAAAGAAAGAAAGAAATTAGGCCAACAATATTAGAATGGCCTCTCTGTTCCAGTAAAAGATATAGTTGCGACCGGGCGCGGTGGCTCAAGCCTGTAATCCCAGCACTTTGGGAGGCCGAGGCGGGTGGATCACGAGGTCGAGAGATCGAGACCATCCTGGTCAACGTGGTGAAACCCCGTCTCTACTAAAAATACAAAAAATTAGCTGGGCATGGTGGCACGTGTCTGTAATCCCAGCTACTCAGGAGGTTGAGGCAGGAGAATTGCCTGAACCCAGGAGGCGGAGGTTGCAGTGAGCCGAAATCGTGCCATTGCACTCCAGCCTGGGTAACAAGAGTGAAACTCCGTCTCAAAAAAAAAAAAAAAAAAGATATAGTTGCTAGCCTGAGGTAGAAATTATTAAGCTTAATGAGGAGGGCATGTCAAAAGTTAATACAGACTGAAAACTAGGACTCTTGAGTCAAGCAACTAGCCAAGTTTCAAATACAAAGGAAAAGTTCTAGAAGGACATTAAAAGTGCTATTCCAGTGAATACATGAATGATAAGCAAAACAGCCTTATTGCTGATATGGAGAAAGCTTTAGTGGTCTGGACAGATCAAACCAGCCACAATATTCCCTTAAGTCTAAGCCTCATCCACAGGAAGGTCCTGATTCTCCTCAATATCAGGAAGACTAAGAAACGTGAGAAAGAAGCAGAAAAAAGTTTGAAGCTAGTGAAGTTGGTTTATGAGGTTTAAGGAAAGAAGCCATTTCTGAAGCCGCAGCAAGTTATCTGGAAGATCTAGCTAAGATTATTACTACTTATGAAAGTAGCTGTGCTAAAAAACATGTTTTCAGGGTAGATGAAACAGCTTTTCATTGGAAGATGATGCCATCTTAGACTTTAATAGCTAGAGAGAAGTCAATGTCTGCCTTCAGAGCTTCAAAGGACAGGCTGACTCTCTTGTTAGGGGCTGATGAAGCTGTGACTTGAAGCTGAAGCCGATGCTCATTTGCCATTCTGAAGATCCTAAGGCCTTTAAGAATCCTGCTAAATCTATTCTGCCTGTGCTTTGTGAATGGAACAACAAAGCTTGGACGACAACACATCTGTTTATGGTGTGGTTCATTGAATATTTTAACCCACTGTTGAGACTTATTGCTCAAAAAAGAATACTCCTTTCAAATATCATTGCTCATTGACAATGCACCTAGTCAGCCAAGAACTCTGATGAAGATACACAGGAAATTAATGTTTTCATCCCTGCGAACACAACATTCATTGTGTGACTCATAGATCAAAGGGTAATTTTCCACATTCATGTCTTATTATTTAAGAAATATATTTTGTAAGGCTGTAGCAGCCATGGTTATTCCTCTGATACATCTGGGTAAATTGAAAAGCTTCTAGAAAGGATTCACCATTCTAGATGCCATTAAGAACATTCGTGATTCATGGGAGAAGGTGAAAATAACAACATTAACAGTTTGAAGAGGTTTATTCCAGCCCTCATGGATGACTTTGAGGGAGTTCAAAACTTCAGTGGAAGAAATAACTGCAGATATGTGAGAAGAGCAAGAGAAATAAAATTAGAAGTAGAGCCTGAAGACATGTCCAAATTGCAGCAGTTTTATGGTAGAACTTGAACAGATGGGGAGTTGTTTCTTATAGATGAGTGAAGAAAGTGGTTTCTTGAGTTGGAATCTACTTCTAGTGAAGATGCTACGAACATTATTGAAATGACAACAAAGGATTTTGAAGATTACATGAACTGAGTTGATAATGCAGCAACAGTGTTTAAGAGGATTGACTGCAATTATGAAAGAAGTTCTGCAGTGGGTAAAATGCCATCAAACTGCTAGCATTGCATGCTACAGAAAAGTTATTCACAAAAGAGTCAATTGATGCAAGAAACTTCATTGTTACCTTATTCTGAGAAATTGTCATAGCCACCCCAACCTTCAGGAACCACCACCCTGACCAATCAGCAGTCATCAACATTTAGTGAAGACCCTCCAGCAGCAAAAATATTTTGACTCATGGAAGACTCAGATGATCATTACCGTTTTCTAGAAGTAAAGTATTTTTTAGTTAATATGTACATTTTTTATATAATGCTGTTGCACACTTAATACATTCTAGTGTAGTGTAAACATAACTTTTATGTGGACTGGGAAACCAAAAGATGCATGTGATCACTTTGTTGCAATATTTCCTTTATTGCATTGGTCTAGAACCAAACTGGCTATATCTCCGAGATACGCCTGTGTAGTGAAGTGGCTGGATATATGAGAAATATTTAAACATTAATAGCTTTCTCCCCTATCAACAGGAAAGCATTAGAAAAACTAATGAAGCAATTTTTAAAATTACAAGAAGATAAATTATCTAGGAAAAATCTTAATGACAAATACTTGAGATTTACATGAAGTAGATAAAAGTTTACTAAGAGATCCAAGAATTCATTAAACATAAGGGGAAAAAAAGACCCAAATTACATGCAGCTATAAGCTAAATCAAACCAAGTATTCAAGAAGGATGTAGAATAATGCCAGGTGCTCTTTTGAGCAAATGCTAAGTTAAATGCACAATCCATTGATACAGGCTAAAATAGGTCAGCTGAAATGTTCTTTAATATATCTATTAGTTCTTATCCTATCATACCAGTGAACTAGAAATTTATATGTCCTCATGCTATCAATAACTCTCTCCTATATAAGGTGCTTTTTTCTAGTCACATATCAGAAGAAATCATTATATAGACTCAGAAATGTGTGTTACAAATTGTTAGTGTTAAACACTAACGTTAAACATAACGGCCCTTTTTATTTGTCTTCTTACAGTTCCTTTGGAAGGACTAAGAAGTCAAACCCAGTTTGAGGAGATGAGATCAAGCTACATTAGAGAGCTAATCAAGGCAATTGGTTTGAGGCAAAAAGGAGTTGTGTCTAGCTCACAGCGTTTCTATCAACTTACAAAACTTCTTGATAACTTGCATGATGTAAGTATTTGGTTGATTCCAGAATATCAGTGATTATTCTCTGAATTTCTATAACTTTTTAAATGTTACATGTAAACTTAATATGATTTTCTCAGATTAATACTTGTATTTTATAAGTGTTTGGATCACACTGCTCAGACTTTATATTGTGTTTTTTTCATTTTCAGTATAGACCAGCCAAATATTCTTTTACAAGTATTTGTGTAATTTGAGAATAATTTAGTAGCTGGTAGCAATTATGGTACATTTCCTGAATATGTTTTAAAATATTTGTACCTAAAATTATAAAAGATTATATATACAATAAAAACAAATGTGTGTATGTGGAAAATAAGACTCATGCCATTTGAAATGGAATTATAAATAACATTGCTGATGGATAGGCAATCAGACAACATATAGCAGAAGTTAAAATTTGCATGCTTTTCAAGTTTCTATGTTTTAGGATTTATCTCAAAGAAATAATTAGGCAAATGTAATATGCATGCAAGGATGTTCACCATAGCAGAGGGAAAAAAAAGAAAAAACAAGAAATGCCCAACACCAGAAGTGGATAACTAAGACAAGATAGCTGTGGTTTGTCAAGATATATCAAATACAAGCTTTTATTGCTACAATGTTCAGATCACATTAAAATGACAGTGAAGGCATAAAAAAGCTATCTATTCACCAGGTCAACTTTTGAGATCTTACTCTTGAATATGAACAGACAATCAAGATTATGGACTATTTGAGTAAAGCATGTAAAATGAAAGGCAGAAAGCAAAATAAGAAGAAAAATACTTGAAGGAAAAAAACACCAGTGCAGAGAATAGAAGACTTCCAACATCCTCAGAGAAATAAGAAGGATATTGTGTTCATGACATGAGAACAGAAAATATTTTTAAAAGGGACATTTAGCAGGAAAATATTTTTGGATAATTAAATAAAGAAAAGCAGAAATTTTAAATTCAATAAAAGGGCTGAAATGGAAAGGAAAATCTGGGGAAAAAATAATTTAAAAGATAAAAAACATGAAAGATGAGAAAGAAGAGTTATAGTAAATTTAGTATCCAGGGGTTTCTAGCCTCCAGTTAATAGGAATGTCCAGAAGAAAAAATAGTGAAAATCAAGGAGAGAAATTTATGTAAGAAATCATAAAAGTTGCTGGAATTGAAAACAGGAATTTTCTAACAGTAAGGATCCAGGGTAGAGGTAGAGGCACTGCACAGTTCAACTAAGGTACATTATTGTAAAACTGCAGCATGCCAGAAATGAAGAGAATATTTTAAAGTCTACCAGTGATGAAAGAAACAGGTCACATAGAAGTTATCAGGATTATATCCCCTTCCCATGGAAGAAGAAAGAAAAGAAAGAATTTTTTAAAAAGCTATCGGGATTCAGAATGATGTTGGACTTCTTAACACCAATGGTGGAAGCCAGAAGACAATGGAGCAATGCCTTCAGAATTTGGTGGAAAACAAAATCTTCAAAGAATTTCATACCCAGCCAAACCATCAAACAAGTACAATAGCAGCATAAAAAAGTATTTTCAAACATGCAAGGTCTTGTAGAGTTTACATCAGATGAAACCTTTCTCAAGAACTGCTACAGGATGTCTTATAAGAAAACACAAGAATAAGCCAAAGATCTACCCAAGAGAAATGAAAATTGTTGTCCCAGTATAGTAACTGTGCAGAGCAGTCGTTAGTCTAGATGGAAACAGTAATACAAAGGGTTCTAGGATACCACCTCCAGGAAAAATAAATGGAACTGGGAGATTACCAGTAAGTATAACTGTAATTAAGGTGGTTTTTACAATTATGTCAGAGAATTTGACCATGGCTTTGTGACAGATACGGAGAAAACAAAGCAAACAAAAACACGAGGTGATTCACTTCACTTTTGCAAAATAAAAATGAGTCATAAGAATGGAAATGTAATCCAGCAGAAAACCATAAAAAATCTTTATAATATAAATGCTAGAGATTGACTTTAACCAAAAATTGAAATACAACTGGAGAGAAGAAAATGTGTATATAGTTGAGGAGGAGCGTGTCTAGCACAAGAGAACTTCATTTTCATTTCCCGTAGTAGAAACTAAAACTAACTTTAGTGGAAATACAGAAGTAAATATCAAAAGACGCAGGCTGCAAAAAGTTGAAAGTAGTTGTGTCTAAGGGGCTGGAATAGGGATGGGAAGAAGTCTATCAGGAAACTGCTGGGTTTTATTGATGCGGCTGCTGCTTTTATTTTTATAATCATGTAGTATTATTTGACTTTTTAAATTATACACATGAGTTACTTTGATAAAAATTAGATTAAAATAAGCTATGTTGGATTATTGGCATAGGAAGAATCAATATGTTGTTATATAAAACAGCCAGATTAGCCAATAGAATTTATAAAATCTATGTGTATGTAATGTTATGTGTATACTTGGGTATGTCTGTATATGTGTATAAAAAGAAAAAAAGACTTGAGTAATACACCAAAATGTTCACACAGCTTACCCTGTGGAATTATAACTTTCATTTCTTTAAATAAATCTTTCTATATTATCAGAATGTTCCATCACAAGTATATAATATTGTGCATATTATTCTAGAAAATGGTGGGAGTTATTTTCATTTTAGTAAAAGGAAAACACCTTGAGAAGTATTTCTATTACATATATTAGAAAAATAAGTTGCCATGTTTGAATAGCATATGAATTTATTATTTTTATTATATGTTTTCTACTCATTTGTTAAACCAACAGCTTGTCAAACAGCTTCATCTGTACTGCTTGAATACATTTATCCAGTCCCGGGCACTGAGTGTTGAATTTCCAGAAATGATGTCTGAAGTTATTGCTGCACAGTTACCCAAGATCTTGGCAGGGATGGTGAAACCCCTTCTCTTTCATAAAAAATGAATGTCAGCTTTATCTTTTAAAGAATTACATTTTGTGGTATATCTTATTGTTTTGGTCAGGATTATGAGGTCATGAGTTTTTATAATGTTCTTCTGAAAGCCTTACATTTATAACATATCATAGTGTGTACATTTAAGAGAAAAATTGTGGGGTTCTAATTGTTTTCCTTTATAAAATATAATTAGAATGTTGTAACTGTTTTGTGTACCCATATTTTTTTGAAGAATTTACAAGACTGAAAAAGTACTAAAATTGATTGTTAAAGTAAACTATATCTTATCCATATTATCTCATACCATGCAGGTGAGGATTTTAAACTTTTGCATCTAACAAGTCATCTACTTAAGAGAAAAAAATCTAACCTGTGATAAGACAAAGCTATTATATAAGTTATTTCTCAATTATATTGAGTTATGTCTCAATTATATTTCCAAAAAAATGAACCTTTAAAATGGCATGCAAAATTTTGTCTACATATTTGTGTGAGGAGGAAATTTCATAACCTTCTTCAGATTTTCAAAAGTATTTTTAATGCAAAAAAAAAAAAGAGAAAGAGTTGAAAACAGCTAAGACAGATTGATGTTCTTCAAACTAGGCCAAACAACTCGTATGTAAAACAATTTTCCAGATTGGAAACACAAATCTCTTAGGAAGTTAATAAGTAGATTTATATTATTATGCAAATAGTATTGTGGGTTTTGTAAGTTTTTAAAATAACCTTTTTTGGGGAAGGCATTGTCCTCTAATGAGGTATTACCAATGGAAATAAGAAGTCAGAAGATATTATGGCCTAATTGCACTTCTTACCACCGGTTGCATGTTGAAACTTAATCACCCTTACTGATTCTCAATTCTCTCACCTTTGAATGTAGTAAAGTATCTTTCCTGCCAATTGCTCCTTCTGCTCAGAGCTTATTAACATCTTTTCCAATCTAAGGAAGGAAGAAAAGGAGAGAAGAAAGAGGGAGGTATCAATTCACATACCTTTCTCCTCTTTATCATGAATTCGTCGTATGTTTCAGCCATGCAAATCTTTTTGCCATCAAACTTCTGCAGAATTTTCCCCTTTACACTAATTCCATGCATGTTTCAACCTTCAAGACTCAGCCACATATTATTTCTCCAAAGTCTTTCCTGAGTCTTCCAAGCAGTGATCTGCCTTCTCCTAGACTTAACCTGCCATTTTGTGCACAATTGAATTATAGTATCATGTTGTTTTACAATTCTGACTCGAGTCTGGGAGCCACACAAAGTGGACAATAGTGTTTGTTTGGACAGAGAGTTGAATGACATGTTCTCTCTGTCCTGGTGTTACCATAGATTTTGAGCATTCTTTGGTTACAACTCTGAATATTTCTGTATGCATGACTTTTATCACTTTCTTCTCCCATGCTTTCTTATCTCGATAAATTATCTTCATCACTTTTAAATTTTCCACCTTTGCTTCCTACTTTGTAAGATCTCTCACTTTATTGACTATAACATAGAAGAATATAAATGTATTTTATGTGTCTTAAGGACAATACTTTAGATTGAGAACAAGGAATAGAACAAGGAATCCTTGTTCTAAGTTTTTAAACTGAATGAATAGAGTATTATTTTTCTCCCTAAGAAAAATTCCACAAAAAATTATTTCTTATGTTTATGTAGCCTTAAATTGCTTGGCACTGTAAACCTCAGTATAAACTTTCTTCATTTCTAATTTCATTCAACAGATATTGATTGAGTACCTGCTATTAGCACAAGAAAAATGTGCTAATAAGCCTTATGAGAATTTGGAGCTGAAGAAAGACTATATAACTCAGGAAAGTTACAGTCCAGTAGTAGGTATCAATTAAAGTGCCTGATAAGTAGGCATTTTAATATTTGTTGAGGGTATGAATTTTCTCATACCCTCAACAAATACTAGATAGGTGCAAAACATTATTTACATATAATTTTACTGATACACGTGTAGCACAAAGGTACTAACTTTAAAGTAAATATTAAATTACACCTTTATTTAGGCATGTCAGTAATTCATTTGCGTTAAATCTATATGTACATTTATTGAAAAAGCTTTCAATATATTTTTCCCACAAATACCATTCCCAGAAAAGTATTTTTAACATCTCCAAAATATAATGGTTACAGGAAATCTACCTCTGTGAGAGTGACACCTCTCAAAATGGACTGTGTGACATAAGAAAATGAATGTAGGTCTGTCAAAAAAGAAAACCCAATAAACAAAAACAATATTTTTGGCCCTTTATGCTTAAGAAATGGACTCAGGGAATAGTTAATGTTGTGATCACTATCTGATTCTTGCTACTTTGAATTAAACCAGTATTTTGATGATACAAATCATTTTCCATCAGCATAGATTTAATTTCCATAATAGCTTTAAAATTTTATAATTCACTAAACTAAGGGAATAGATTGTAGTGGCCACAGGTTCGGCTTTTGTTAAGAATGTTTGATATATTCGATGTCGATCTCTGTCTGAAATGTAGATGTCTAAACACTAGGATTTAATATTTAAGGCTAAGCTTAAAAAACAAAAAAACCTTTTTAAAAAGAATAGTGCTTCACCAGAAGGAAAATATCTAATTTCTAAATGTTTTTCTCTACAAAGTCCTATCTACTAATGTCTCCACTACTACTTAGTCATCATAACCATTATCTTCATTTCACAGGTCATGTTCTTTCTGGTAGCTCTTAAGTGAAACCAAATCTTAAGAAGACAGGTCACATATCAGGAAAAACTTGCAGGTTACTGAAATAGATTCTTGAGTTAATGAAAATATTTTTCTTAAAAAGGTTTGAAAAGCCATTTGAGTCTTATGCATTAATGCCTCCATTATCAGTAGTTATGTGACAGTTTTGTGTGTGTGTGTTTAATGTTTAAAGACATGGCACTTTTTAAGAAGGCAATGCTATACTATTTTTTTCACATTTAACATTAATTTGTTGCTCTACAGATGATATGGAAATATGATTAACAGTATGGATTTTACCAAAACTATGCCTTGTAAGTAGCCATGGTAGATCAACCTGTACCTTCTAAATTATCCACAGCTAGTCATGAGTTTGATGATGGGCACCGTGGAGACAACTGATATAAAACTCTGCCCCCTTCCCTGCCACTCACTAGCTAGATAAGATTAAGCAAGTCATTTAACCTCTCTGATTAAACCTGCCTTTGCCCAATGCTTTCTAATGAATAGAAATGGATACCAAAACATTTATACCGGTGTTCAGAAAGAGTAGTTGCTGTTATTTTGTTTTCATTAAGCCATAGTTCTGACTATAATCTTATCAAACTAACAAGCTATATTCTATAGTGAAACCAGGATTCTAAAAAGTCTCATTGCTTTATTTGTGTCACTATGTACTATGATATATTTGACTAAATTCATTTGAAATTAGGGTTGGAAGTATTCAAGTAATTCTTCTGAAAAAATACAGTGTTTTGAGTTTAGAGCCTGTTTTATCAAAGATCTAAAGGGGCTATTACTCTTTAACTATGAATATTTAAAATAATGACCCTGATTTTAAGATTTTTAAGTGTCTTTTTAGAATAGAGAGCCTGACTAGAACACAGCCCCTCCAAAAACCCATGCATGCTCAAATTATTTTTACTATGGCGAGCAATTCCACAAAAGGGAACAGTGGGTCCAGAAATCACAATGAAGTCATCAACCAAAAAAACAACATTCCTATTCCTAAGAAGGTTATGATATAAAATGCCTACAAGAAATCTGTTATGTCTGCTTTAGTCTGTCTTGTATTCCTTTGGTAGGATGGCAATTACATTTTTAGTTTTTGCTGTGAATACCTGAGCAATCTCTCTCATCCATACTTATCCTTCACACATCAGAAGTGAGGATAGGATATGAATCCTTTTAAATACTTTTACAACTCCAGAGCCTTGTGCGGAAGAATCACTCAGAACTCACAAAAATATGTATTTTTTTCAAATTTAAAGATACTCTATTTTTATATTCAATAACTCAACAACTGTGGTCCCCACTAATGAAGTGAAGTGGACAGGAAGACAACTCAAGTAATGGCATAACTTTCTTTTTCCCAAAGTATGCCTGTTCATTAGCCATTGGATGTGGGAAATTTCTACATCTCTTACAATTTTACAGGAAATACATAGCCAGTTAGTCTAGCAAAAGTTTGCTAAGTCCTAAATTGCTTATCCGTACTACAGTAAGTCATAAAATGATTTTAATGAAAAGAATATCACCTAGGTTTTGTAGTTTTGGGTTTTTTTCTTATGGTGAAGTGAAAAGAACAATATCTGTTTCTCCCTAACATCTGCTGACGATGTAATGTACCATTATTCCACACTCTCTCATCCTTATCAAATCCAAAATTGAATGAAAAGCAGTAAAAGAACTGACTACTCACCCATATTATGATAAAATCCAAACCAGATTGGTCAACATCCATAAGATGAATCCAAGCTGAACTGGGTCTAGATTATTGAATTCAGGTTGGATCACATCCCTATTTATTAATCAACTCAGGAAAAAAGGTCTTACAGACCAGCTTCAGCTAACAGAACGTACACTTTTAAAGTTAGGCCTGAATCAGTGTGGCCTTAAAAACTAAAAAGCAGCAGCACCGTTTTTTAATAATTTGTCCACCCTGTCACTGGAGAAAATTTAAGAATTTGGGGGTGTTGGTAGTAAGTTAAACATAACAGCTGTTCATGGCAGAAATGATTTAATACATACATTCTCTGAATATCCTATAACCAAGGCAAAGAAAAACACCAGGGGGGCTTGTTCTCCTCCTTGAAGCTGACCGCATTCCAAGGCAGAGCTCAGGTCACATGCCCAGGGGCTGCGCCCAAGCCTGTCCACAGCCTTATGCAGATGTGGAGTCTGGAAGCCTGCTGCAGGACTGCTGGCCTAGTCCCAGAATGTCAGCCTCATTTTCGATTTACTGGCTCTTGTTACTTTGTGTCATGCTGACCTTATTGTTAAACACAGGTTTGTTTGCTGTTTTCCCCACTCATGGAGACATGGGAGAGGCACTATTTTTAAATCTGGTTGAAAGCTTTAACTGATAAAGCATTTTTAGAGAAATGTGAATCAGGCAGCTAAGAAAGCATACTCTGTCCATTACTTTAAAGAAAATGTACAGATTATTAACTCTGCAGTGTGGCATTAGTGTCCTGGTCAATATTTAGATAGGTATGAGTGAAATATTTAAATGATATTGTAAAAAGTTTTCAGGATATATGCCATAGCTTATTTTTATTATCTTTTGAAATTGCTCAATACATCAAATACTGATGTATTCAATTTATCAGATATAAATTATTCTAAATGAAGCTCAGTTAAATGTTTTTGTCTTGTCAGTTATATGTTAAGCTTCTGATCTCTGTCTATGATGTTTACTGATCTGAGTTTTTACTATTATGAATTATTTTAGACAGCAGTGGTTTTAAGCTTTTTGCCACTAAAAATACCTTTTATTTTCCCTCCCCCAGAAGAGTTTATACCTTGAAGTATCTATCCACCAAACTGTACTTCTATTAAGAAATATTTTGTTTTCTTAATGCTTTGTTATTCAAAGACATATCCATGAAAGCTGCTGAGCAGCATGAATAACAATTATATCCACACAGATTTGATGTATCTTGTATAGCCTTAACTTGATAGTATAAAATTTCATTGCTTTTTAAATAATAGCTAAATAGTCAATGGACTTCTTTCATAGCTTTCCTAAACTAGATTAAGATCCAGAAGTTTAGGATCATAATATATTCCATACAATTCTCTTTTTCTAGGGCTTTAAAATTCATGAAAACAACCAAAAAAAAAAAAAAAAAGGTGTATGGAGAGTTAATACAAACATACCGTATTTTTGTTGAAACAGCGATGTGGCTCTACTTCTTCTCCATCAGGTAGAAATACTCAGAATTTACCTAAACTAGTCAGCCCTGTATTTGTTATAATTAGGGACAGGAAGAGATTTTCACTGGCAGACTTTAGAATTCTTCACATTAGCCAATGAAGTATCTCCTTTTGATCTTAATAGTCTGTGTATTTTAACTTTTTTGAGATATGCATGTTTATAAGAAAAACCACAAAGGTTTTTCTTAAGTTAAAACCTTTTTACTGAAATTTGAAAGAAACAGAAGAAAATATCAAAGTTCTTTGCATTTTCGAAGAATTAAATATGATTTACAAAAGTTACATGGAGAGCTCTGTAAAACATTAACCTAAATTTTTTTGTTGAAAAGTCTTACTTAAGGTATCATTTTATTCCTCAGCAACTAGCTGTGAAGCCTTTATTATGTTATATGCCAGTTACTCTGCCAGATTGTGGAATAACCAGAGTTCCTGTCTTCTCCGAGCTTAGAGGTGGATGGGGAATAAAAACAGGTAAATAGATACCTACAATATTGACTGTGAGTGCTATGGTGGAGGAAGTACAGGGAACTACTAGATCACCTAAGAGGAGCACCTAGCTCGAATTTAGGGGTTAGCAGAGGCATCCTGAAAATAGTCAAGCCTAAGCCGTGATCTACAAGCAGTTTAGGAATTAGCAGAACATGCGGAGTTAGGAGATGCCAAAGGCAAGAAGAGAAGAAGAGTATTCCGAACAGGAGGTATCCCAAAGAGAGAAGAGTATCCCAAACAACAGATGCACAATCTGATGGGGAGAGAGAATGTGGAGTGGGGATGGATGACGAGATTGAAGAAGAAAGCCAGGTCCAGATAATCAGTGGCCGTGTACACCATGTTAAAGAGTGTAGCCTTACTTCTGCTGTAAACAGGAAAGTAGTACAATTCATATGAATATTTTAGAAGACTCCCACTGGAATATGGACAATAAAGTTGGAGATGACTAATCCTGAAAGCAGGGAGAACATTTTTGAGGAAGTTGCACTATTGGTGAAAATTATGGTCATAAACATGAAGAGCTGTAGGTGATCATGACCTCCTCTCTAATTTTCCAGAAGGTTTTTGGAAGATACACTATAGGAGCATTGACAGAACTGATGAAAGGAGAAATACATCATATAAATTGTCAAACACAATGCCAGGCATTTAATTATTTTGCCTATGCTTAGAAATTACAAATGTTTTATCAAGAAAGAAAATAAAAACTATGAAACTTAGTTTTACCTTGTCCCAGAATTCTATCTATCCAAACAATCTCTACCACTCCACTATATCCCTACCTTTGTATGTCTGTCCAACCTCAAAGTCCAGGTCTATACACAAAGGTAAGACTAGAGCAGCCCGACGTTCAGAAAATGAGAAAGAAAAGGGAACTGAGTTGTGCTGAACTCGTACAAAATAAACAGTCTTTGTGTAGATGCGTGGAACCTCAAGAGGAGAGTAATCCACCCAACTCATACATATTTGATGGTATGAATCGATGGCTGCACTCAGCTTTGAAAAGTCTTATCTAAGATTCCTTCTATGGAACAAAGTTCCATCAAAGTCCATTTAAAAGCCTACATTAAGCCGGGCGCGGTGGCTCAAGCCTGTAATCCCAGCACTTTGGGAGGCCGAGGCGGGTGGATCACGAGGTCGAGAGATCGAGACCATCCTGGTCAACATGGTGAAACCCCGTCTCTACTAAAAATACAAAAAATTAGCCGGGCATGGTGGCACGTGCCTGTAATTCCAGCAACTCAGGAGGCTGAGGCAGGAGAATTGCCTGAACCCAGGAGGCGGAGGTTGCGGTGAGCCGAGATCGCGCCATTGCACTCCAGCCTGGGTAACAAGAGCGAAACTCCGTCTCAAAAAAAAAAAAAAAAAAAAAAAAAAAAAAAGCCTACATTAAAAAAAAAATTCTTGCTGCACTGTATACAAATCAGCTACCGCTATCAAGCCAACAGATGCCATTATCAAATGGAATTAAAAAATAGTATACTCCCCAAAAAACCTAAATTCTTTGTGGAGTGTTGTCACTTCATGAGCCCTCCACAGCATGGGAGCTGATGAGGGAGCACTGGTGAGCAGTAGGTTGAAGAGAAAACCTGGCACTTAAGAATCTACCCATCTTTTTTTGTCTATAAGAGCCTTATGTTTGGATTACCTCATTTAATTTCCATCAAGGGCTGGATTTCCTTTTTAGTTCCACTAACCAGACAGCAGCTGGGAAGGAAGAAGCTTTCTATGTACACACGGTAGCTACGGGATGGGAGTTTCTCTGTGTCCTCACTGGCCATATGCAGGTCTCTTGTTAGTTACGTCTGGTCACAGAACCCATTGCTGTCATCTCATATTTAAGTCTTAACTTGTGAGTTTATTCTTTCCACTTGGCACTGCAGAGTGCTGGGACTTTGCTCACTTCCATTCCTTGCTGGTTTAGCACATTACTCGTTCCTCTTAGGCCCAGCTGTTTTATCATCTGGCTCTTTTTCCCATCTGGCTTCTGCTGTGGAGCCACCTTGCCCCTTCAGGAGAGCCATGCCTTACCACTGCCTGCTAAGCCTCCACTTAGCTACCACCATGCTAAACTTAAACTTCTCTAAGATGTTGCAGACTTCACAAGCAAGCATAAAAGTCTTGATTTTCCTGGACTCCCTTAACTTGTCTGGATATTCTGTTGTTCATCTCACCTCCTTCAAGTTTCAGTCTCAAAATACAGGCATTTGACCTCTTTGCCCTACCTCTTCTTATTCTGAATCATGAGAGCCTCTCACTTCCTCTTGCTGTGTGCTGGAAACTTCTGTCAGGTCTTAGAATGAGTTCTCATCTAGTCCTAGCAGCTCTCAATGCTCAAGTCCACCTTTTCAGGATACCTTTGAGATTTAGACCACTTTTTTTCTCTTGAGAAAGCCCTAATTTCCAGACTTGCCTTTCAATGGATTTCAAAGACCAGTTGAGGAAGTCAGGAGCTTAATGCTGACTTTCTTTGAACATTTCTGCTATAACAATTCTAATTCTCCTTAGAGCAATATGCCTGCCTCCAACTGATGAGGAGAAAGGTCAGGTGCCAAATAGAAAACCACAAAGATTAATTATTTTAATAAGCACATAGTTTGAAAGTGCTTTGGGAATTCATATGAGGTTTTCTGTCAAGGGGATGATCACTTCATCCATCCGTGTGTGCCTGACAGTTCTCCTGGCACTGGTTGGTAACAGATACAAAACTGTAAAAATTAGGTGAACATGGATTTTAACGATATTATCACATAATTACTTTCTACGTAATGTTTTATACTCCCCTAAAATACTTTGACTGTTTTGCATTTAGTAGATAGTCAGATTTTTTTGTGTTGAAGTTGATGAAATCTTCAGTGTTATCTGCCCCGTTGCTTGTTAGCAAAACTAGTGTTCATATGTGGCAAGAGATGCAGGGAACCTTTCTCATGACTCACGCCCTATTTAGCTATTATTGCTACTATCCTATTTTGAGTAAATAGTAGGTCACTAAGTACACTGTCCAGAGTTACACTTTTAAAGATATTTAGCCCCATATACTTCTTGAGTACTGAAGTCATACACTCTGCTCCTCATTTCTGAGTGGGAAAGACAGCATTTGGGAGTACATTGGAAATTGATCTGAAGGTTTTTGCCAAGAAGGTGAAACTGTCCTTTCAACTGTGTATGCCTGGGGCTGGGTCCCTGGCAGTGATGGGGTGACAATGCTAAGCTGTAAAAACTAGGTGCTAGTGGGCACCTAACAACATTATCATATACTCATTTTCAAGCTAATATGCAAAATGCCATCTCTTTTTAAACTGAAGGTTGATTTCAGAGAAAATATTTTGTGGTTCATATAAGCAGTCAAGCTAATATGCAAAATGCCATCTCTTTTTAAACTGAGGGTTGATTTCAGAGAAAATATTTTGTGGTTCATATAAGCAGTCTGCTCAGCTTGACAAGTGTTTTACGTTAAACTGGCTGGTGGTTTGAAATGAATTATTTTTACATAATGTTTTCTTTAAAAATATTGTGAACTTAACTGTAATTCTTATTGTTATTCTGTGTGATAATAAAGAATAAACTAATTTCTATATCTCTCTTTATTAGTGAATTATAGCATCTAATACCTCAGTACAATTATATACAAGACACATGTCAATCATCAGTACATTCTTTACCAGTCATTTTAAATTTATAACCAACATTTCAGTTTGCATAATACTGTATGTGGTATAAGATGAGATATTGATATGGAAGATTTGGCATTATAGAGACAATATCCTTGACTGTGTATGCATTTTAGCAAAGCAAAGAGTGATTCTTGGGCAATTAAGTTGAAATGAACTATACAGTGTTTTAATCATAAAGACAAAATATAATCAACTGATATCTAGTAAGATTCAATAACATACTGTTTTGGTTATTCACCTTGATACTGTTTTGGTTATTCACCTTGATTTATCAGTTTGATATTATAGAAACATGAATTTTCATATGAAATTTAATGCATTTGATGTTAAGGTGAAAGATAATTTACTTGTAATTACAAAGTATTTCAGACTATTGTTGAACACTGGTTTCACTACTAAGAGTATAATTTAGTATAGTCCTGGAAATACACAAATATCCTCCTTCAGTAAATAAAATAAATGCCTATAATGTATAAGGAACTGCTGCAGGCAAACCCCAAAATGGGGGCTCAGCTTGGGAGGATTCTTGGCTTAATTCAGAAAAGAATTCAAGAGGGAACCCACAGGGAAAGAAAGCAAGCTCACTGGAGCAACAGCATCCAGCAAAATGGCTACTCCATAGGCAGAGGAGTGCTTGCGGGTTGCTGGCTAGCTATATTTATACCAACTCTTAATTATATACAAAATATGAGGTCTGCTATTCACAGATTTTCTGGAAAAGTGGCAAGGAGTTCCTGGAACTATGTAAGGTAACTTCTGGGTGTTGCCATGGCATCTGTAAACTGTCATGGTGCTGATGGCAGTGTCTCATAGCATGCAGATACGTTATAATTTCTAGTCTTAGCTGATTTGGGCCAGTTTCTTAGCGACATCCTGTTTTTGATCAGCAGGGTCATGAAAACAAGGCCTGGTGATCTTTACCTCAGAACCATGTTGGGTCTTGGAGCCACAAAGATAAATGAGTAGAAAAGAATTATTGCTGTCAATTTGAGTTGATACAATGCTACATATTATTGTTTGAAATGTCAAAATATTTCTTATTGTATCAACTAGATTTGGAATAAACTGGAAAACTACTGGATCATTTGGCCATGAAAATGTTCCTATGACATAAATCCTTTTTTATTTATTCCTGGCTCATACTATGTTTTTAGTTTTTAAACATGCCACCATATTCAGATTTATAAATGTAAATATTGTTAAGAAACTTCCATTTACCTATGAAACAATACACTCATTTTTATAAATACTTGAATTTTATAGTTGGTAGAGTTTTTCTAATCAAAGTTAACTAATGAATAAAGAGAAAATGTAAGAAGTGGCTATGAATGTAAACCCACGAGACTCTTCCCTTGTGTCACTATGTCACTGTATGGAGTCACTATACCAAACTAAGAGTATAGGTCTCTCTACACTGATCATAAATAAATACTTAACATCTAAAGATCAACTTTTCAAAAGCTGTATTTTGGTTAAATGGCAGGAGGTTATATTTACCTGATCAGATGGAGTCTAATCTCGTCTTACAAATAATCGAATCCAAAAAGGAAGAATAACTTTATAATATGCAGAGATCTGTGACCAGTTACTTGTGAGCTGTTTGAAATTCATAAAGCTTAAACAACTTAGGTAGTCTATGAAAAAGAAAAGTATTTTTATGCCTGAATTATATCAGCTGACCATAATTATGCTGTGATATTAGAGAAGCAGTATAGCACATAGGGCATATGCTCTGGAGCTACACCCTCTCAATCTCTCTTCAGGCTACACCGCTTGCTAACTATGTGACCCTGCAACATACTTTTATGCTCTGCTCTAGTTTTCTTATCTGTAAAATTGATATAAAAATAGTGCCTGTTTCCTAGGGTTGTTATGAGGATCAAATCAGTATAAGAAAAATAAACTTAGAGCAGTGTGTGACATAAAAATCACTATTTTGGTGTTTCATCCAATTTAAGTGGGTTTTTCCTTAATAGATAAATGATTAAGGGTACAAAAGGTATTAAAATTTTATATAAACTATCAGTAAAAACCATTTTTAATATTTTAGGTTGTGGGAAATTCAGTAGCATAGTAATGATCAAAGTAAATTTTTTCAGCAAAGGAGATCAAGGAGAAACTGTTTCAAGTGAAAAAAATAGGATATAAATAAAAAAATTATCAGTCTGAATAGCCACAGTTTTTGTGCCTGAAGTAGTTTCTGCATGGGGCAGATTGGACTAACCAAATCTCTCTCATTTTTATGGATCTAGCCAAACTGTCTTCCCCAGTAAATAATGCTTTTAATTATATACAAAGAGAAAAAAAAAAGATTTTTTGAATTTATGGGATATACTGAATAAAAGAATAATGGAAAAGCTATTTATAAAATAGTTTAGATTACAAATCTAAAGTTTTATCTTGTTGTCACTGAAGGACTCCACTGTTTATATCTCAGAAATTACTGGCTGGGCGTGGTGGCTCTCGCCAGTAATCTTAGCACTTTGGGAGGCTGAGGTGGGCAGATCACTTGAGGTCAGGAATTCGAGACCAGCCTGGCCAACATGGTGAAACCCTGTCTCTACTAAAAATACAAAAATTAGCCAGTCATGGTGGCATGCACCTGTAATCCCAGCTACTTGGGATGCTGAGGCTGGAGAATCACTTGAATCCAGGAGGGAAGGTTGCAGTGACCAGAGATCATGCCACTACACTCCAGCCTGAGTGACAAGAGTGAAACTCCATTTCAAACAAAAATTATTATGGGAAACACAAAGTAAGATCTTTACTTTGAGAAATATTGTTTTGTGTAGTCCTTGTTTTAACACATGATTAACCACTTGGAAATGTAAAATAATTCTTTTTTTTTCCAAACAAAACTGGACTTGGATATGTGAATGAAATATGTTTAAAAACAGAATAAAATCCAATATTAATCATTTTTAACCTCTGTATATCATAATGTAGGTAGTATATTTACCGTTTGGTTTAGCATGTTTTATTTTTCTTTTCATGGCAGAAAACAATTGTCATTTATTTTCATTGATATTTTCAAATATTATAACATCTAAAACCAGAATGTATCCTATAACACGTTTTCATACAATGCTATGTCCCAAGTAGGAGTCATATGCAGTTGTGTAAAAACTTTTCATTGATACCTCCTGTTAAGATTAGAAGAAAGCACAAGCTTCATAGTGTCTTACATTCAATTAAATACAGTGTATGTATTCATTCTTGATTAATAGAATTTCATTTCTCCTACTTTTACCTTATGCTAATATCAATTCTTAATTATTAGAGATCAACAATCAATATGAAATCAGTTTTACTGTTTTTTTAGGTGTCACTGATTTGAGTACATACAATGCAGTAGGTCTTATATTAGAGAACGTTATATATATTTTCCCTACCCATATAGCAATCAATACAAGCTCAATCTGAGTCACATCGTACAGAAGTGTAAGTAGAGGTTCAGAGTAGTTCATGAAACCTGAAAAACACCAGGTGCGGTGGCTCATGCCTATAATCCCAGTACTTTGGAAGGCCTAGGCCAGGGGTCCCCAAACTACAGCCTGTGGGCCGCATGTGGCCCCCTGAGGCCATTTATCCGGGCCCTGCCGCCCTTCAGGAAGAGACACCTCTTTCATTGGTGGTCAGTGAGAGGAGCACAGGATGCATCCGCATCACTGGCGGTGTCACTCACGTACAGTACTACTTCCGGTGATGCGGGACGCCCGTGTCACAGCTCCGGAAGCACGTCATATGATGCACATCCGGTCTGTGGCTGTGGGGCCCCACGTCACCGGAAGCAGTGTGAAATAACAGCCCAAGTAGGAAGAAAGGCAAAGCACTATAACCTACTACACAGTACAATGGCCCCCATACTCCCCCAAATGTACAACATCATGGCCCCTATAACAAAGTCTCCCCCCACGTTACTACACACCGTGTTTCCCCTATTATAAGACCCTGTCTTATATTAATTTTACCCCCAAAAGATGGGGGCTGTCTTATTTTTAGGAGGTGCCTTATAATAGGGGAAACATGCAGCAGTGGGCTTCCCACAGAAGAGGCCCACCGCTGCTGCAGATGTCCAGGACGCTGCATATACAGTGTCACAGGCTGATCACCGCCATCCCTGTGTACAGCACTGGAGGCGGTGCTGGGCCTGTGACACTATATACCGCTGTCTGGGATAGTGGAGGCAGCAGCACTGGCTGTGAAGGGTGTCACACCTTGCATAGTCCGGCCCTCCAACGGTCTGAGGGACAGTGAACTGGCCCCCTGTGTAAAAAGTGTGGGGACCCCTGGCCTAGGCAGAGGGATCACCTGAGGCCAGGAGTTCAAGACTAGCCTGGCCAACATTGTGAAACCCCATATCTACTAAAAATACAAAAAAATATCCAGGTATGGTGATGGGGGCCTGTAATCCCAGCTATTTGGGAGGCTGAGCCACAAGAACTGCTTGAACCTTGAAGCAAAAGCTGCAATGAATGGAGATCATGCCACTGCACTCTAGCCTGGGCAACAGAGCAAGACTCCATCTCCCCCACAAAATTTTTTTAAGTAAATAAATAAACCTGAAAAACATTTTTTGAACGATGTTTTCTTCCAAAAACAAAAGAAGTTTTTGTCACAGAAAACTGGAAAGATGGGAGTCAATGTTTTGGGAAAATAAACTATAAACAGCACTAATTTCCCAACAGCACAGCCTGTGCCAAGGAATTCATCAGAGATCAAAAGAAACTCAACTCCTCTCCTACTAAATCTGAGATTAAAGATTGCATTTAGATTAAAGTCCTGGAAATATATTCAGAGATAGAACATTTTCTTGCAAGTAACTGACATGGTCGCGCAGTTGGGGAAGCTGTCTCTTTAGTGGCAGAAGATCACACTTTGTATTAAAGGGTTGACTGATAGCTCCTAGGTCTATAGAAATTACTGTATTACAGTAGTTTTTTTTTTTTTTTTTTTTTTTTCAAAAAAATACATATACATCTAAAAATATGTACCTTAAAATTTTACTCAGTGGTATTAGGAAATGCTATAAAAATTGTGATGAATATATCATTCTTGAAAATCAAAAGTTCCTCTGATTTAAACTTTAACACTGAATCATTTGGAAAGAAATGTTTTAATTTTTTTTAAACACTTCTTTAAATTTTTGTTAATACTTTAAGTTCAGGGATACATGTGCAGAATGTGCAGGTTTGTTACATAGGTATGCATGTGCCATGGTGGGTTGCTGCACCATCAACCTATCATTACATTAGGTATTTCTCCTAACGCTGTCCCTCCCTAATCTTCTATCCCCCAGAATGTTTTTTAATAGTTGGAACTCTCAAAATAAAATATTATTCTCAGTATTTTTATATTTATTAAATAGTTCTGATATAATTGATGACAATATCCTATTTTAAAGCGTCCTTATTTTATCTGAATGTTTTAATCTTTATGAAGCAGAAGGTTAAGATAAGTAACCATATAATCCTTACACAAAGGTAAGACAGATTTAGACACTAAGCATTTCTGTTTAAAACATTTAAAGTTGGGCCACATTTTAGACAAAGAGAAAACATGCAAAATTTATCACGTTTAAATTTTGAAGTTATATCACACATACACACACACACACACACACACACACACACACACGTCATTTAAATTTTACAGTCCTTAATTTGTTAAAAACCACTTTAGCAGAATTGTATGGTAGAATTAGTTGTTCCTTTTAAATAAGATTTAAATTACACCAACCTGGATGATACAGCAGAAATAAATATTTTTACTTGTTATATTTATTTCGATTTTCACTAATCTATACATATTTCCTAATGATCACAATGATTTTAAGATGCAGTGTTCTTACTGAAACATTACAAAGTAATGAACAATTAATCAAAGGAAAGAATAATTTTAACATGGATCAATGTCAAGAAATAGGTTTTTGAAAAATTTTAAGATTCACAAACCATTATTATGAACTTTTTCAAGTTTTTAAATGATATGTTATTCAAAATTAGGCATAGTAAGAAACATATGATCTAACTCCTCACTAAACTTGAAAAAATATAGAATAACTAAGGTAAAAATCTATATATTATGCAACAAAATTCAAATTGAGGGGGAAAACTGCTATGCAATATTTATATTCATTTAACCAAAAAATATTTACATATAGCTTGGAAAGATTTTCAAGTCTTGGTACAAGTGTTTGTTCTGTTGATTTAAGAAATGATAGTTATCATTAAGAATTTCTTTAAAGAAATAGAAAGCAGTAAAAACCTGGTTGATAATAGGTTACAGTATACAGGTAAAAATAGTGAAACAGAACATACATATCTGTGAACCTAAACAGAGATGGCCTATGTGCCAATTTCAGATACTTGTTAACAGCACCCAAATAAATATTTGCAGTAAAACATACAGCAGAACTTCACCCAGAGTTTTAAAAGATAGGCTTGTCACTATTTTGAAAAGTAATTCATTGTAATCTATCTTTAATTCTCTGAGCCTCTGCATCTTCATCTAACAAGCAGAGATAAATATTTTAATAAAGAGTTTTGCATTTAAATGAGATCATGCCTATAAAATTTCTTCAGACAAGAAAATTTTATACAAATATGATTTTTAGTAAGAAATAGATAAGTACATGGCTAAATATCCTTAATAGCTACAACATAACATTCTACATCATAGGTAGATGAAATTAATGAGTTTATAAATCAATAAATCTTGGGTCACCAAATATATGATTTTTTTTTAATAACCAAAATACACAAACTAAGGTTACCAATATAGATACTTATTAGTTGAAAAGCCCAACAAACCTATATTCAAAAAAAAAAATTAGAATGCTGATCTGGCTAGAAGTCAGAGCACATGGGAGGAGGCAGTTTGTGTGAGAGTGCATATGGTGAATGGCATTCCAGGACCAAACGGACCTTCAACTTGTGTAGCTGAACAAGTGGCTGTCAGTGTAAACCCATGCCCCGCAGGGGGAGATAGATGAAGAGCTGCTTCTTAGAAAACATGTCAAAAAGACTGGGCATGGTGACTGACGCCTGTAATCCCAGCACTGGGAGGCTGAAGCAGGTGGATTGCCTGAGGTTAGGAGTTCAAGACCAGTGTGGCCAACATGATGAAACCCCGTCTCTATTAAAAACACCAAAAAAAAAAAAAAAAAAAAAAAAAAAAAAAAAAAAAGAGCTGGGCATGGTTGCATGTATCTATAATCGCAGCTACTCAGGAGGCTGAGGCAGGGGAATTGCTTGAACCAGGGAGGTGGAGGTTGCAGCGAGTTGAATTCGCGCCACTGCACTCCAGCCTACACTCCAGCCTGGGCAACAGAGCGAGACTCCATCTCAAAAAAAAAAAAAAAAAAAAGTCAAAAAATGATTGTTTACACATACTCTGAATTTTTACATTTTCCAATCTTCAAATAGAGAATGATATTCATCACTATTATTTAAGAAGTCTTCAGTTTTAAACAAATATTGTGAAGAGAAAAACATTTTATATTTAAAGTTAATGCAAACCTTTAAAATAAATCTTCTTTATTGGTAGCTCAGTTAATAGAATACTTTCTGAACAGTAAATAAGCATACATCATGAGGAAACTGACTTAAGTAGAAGTGACCCAGGGACAGGAAGAGATTATTGTTTGTTCCCAAATTATCTGAATTGGCTATCTAAACTGGGCTGAATTCACTTTACTACGTAACTAAAAAATGTGTTTCTTTCAAGAACTCAGAAAATGCTGAACTTACATTCCAAGGCTATTCACACTTCACATCACTTTTATATATTTAAAAACTTTTTTCATAGAACTAAATTACATCTATCATGTGGAGCTAATTTTTTTAATAAGTTGTTATCCCAAGTGATTTCTACTTAAGTAGGACTTACAGTGAAATTATTCAGTGACAATAAATGGCTGTTCTTAACTCTATGAGTGTATATATGCATGAGTGAAAGCAATCTAGAGAAAGATAAAACCAGGTTGCTTTTACAAAAGACAGCAAACATTACCTTCCATGAAGGCTAAAATGTAGGGCAAAGAGTTTGGAAGCTGAAATGAAAAAACTTGTGTTCTAAGCTGTGTTCTGACACTTCCTACTGAGTTGGCATGAGCTACCTATAACCTTTCTGAACCTCATTTTAACCATCTGAAAAATGGGGGCATATAACATACATGTAATCTCAAAATTCAACATTTTTGGAAATTATAGTATTATTTACTTCATTTTTGATTATTAAACTATGCCTTATTCTTATATTGAAATCTGGGCAATAGTTTAACAGATTTTAATTTTTTAAATAAATTCTTAGCAATTACTGTATTTGTTTAACTTTATACAATTTGAACCTGAACGTTTCCATTGAATTACTGGAAAATGCAAGAAACAAACAGTTCTTTTCTATTTTCTACACATCTATCAATAATCTGAAGAAATTTATGGTACTTACAAAAATTCCCTCAAATAATTTTATCCTAGTTTTATCCATTTAATTATGGAATTGGATAATTATAGTACATAACACTAATAAATCTTAAAATATTGAGTTTAATTTGTAACACTTTCAAACCTAAAGCAGTTTTCCCTGAACTAAAACTTTTCATTTTTCCTATATTCTATTATCACTAAAATTTAACTACATTTTAAAAAGCAATTTTCCTTTTGTCTTCCTTTTCATTTCCTCTCTATTCACCCCCTTTAATAAAATCTTGGTTCTGAAAAACAAGTCATAGTTTCCACTATGCTTTTCTAAAATTTAATTTGACATTACTGTTCATAATGTTAATTTGCATTTTATTTTTTCTCAGCTATTTTCAGAAAAGCTCATGGTTTAAATGACTTTAATAATAAGCAAATAGGCCAGGTGCAATGGCTCTCATCTATAATACTAGAACTTTGGGAAGCTGTGAAGGGAGGGCCATTTGGGTCCAGGAGTTGAAGAGCAGCCAGGACAACATAGGGAGACCCCATCTCTATTAAAAAAAAAAAAGAAATTATTCAGGTGTGGTGATGCATGCCTGTAGTCCCAGCTCTTCAGGAGGATGAGGTGCGAGGATTTAAGGTCGAGGCTACAGTGACCATGGTCATATCAATGCACGACAGAGCAAGTCCCTGCCGCCACCTCCTCCTCCTTCTCCTCATTATGATCATAGTAATAACATTAATATTAACAAGCAGGCCGATCACGGTGGCTCAAGCCTGTAATCCCAGCACTTTGGGAGGCCGAGGTGGGTGGATCACAAGGTCAAGAGATCAAGACCATCCTGGTCAACATGGTGAAACCCCGTCTCTACTAAAAATACAAAAAATTAGCTGGGCATGGTGGCACGTGCCTGTAATCCCAGCTACTCAGGAGGTTGAGGCAGGAGAATTGCTTGAACCCAGGAGGCGGAGGTTGCGGTGAGCCGAGATCGTGCCATTGCACTCCAGCCTGGGTAACAAGGGCGAAACTCCGTCTCAAAAAAAATATATATATATATTAACAAGCAGATAGCTTCACACCATATGCTGCCAATAAACTAGTCAAACAGAAATATTAAAGTTTATTTTATCGTTAAAGCAGAATAGTAAAATCCTTGTAATGATTTTAACATGTCAATTTTAACAAAGTGCATGATAAATATGAAAATTTATTCTTTAAAAATTGTCTTCAAAATATGTATTTCATATCATTAAGGTCCTCCATATTAATTTGAAAGTTACTATGTTTTGATCTGCTTTTTGAATATTTTTCTATGCGGAACTTTTGAATGACATGTGAAGAATATGTACTGCTAAAAGATAAATTCGTCTTGTAATACACCACAATCTTATTCTTTAAAACATTAATGTTAAATGCATTGCTAGTGCTGATATATTTCTACATATCAAATTCATTATTTTTACCACATCCAAATACCACAGTCTAGTATCTAAATTGATAACTCTTATACCCAGATATGTGTTGCACTTAAAATATCTTATTGCTTATAAATATTCCTTTGCCAGTTTTTTTTTTTTGTCTCTCAGTATACTGTTTAAGCTTACTTAAAATAAAAATATGGTCAGAGAGACATAGGATGTTAGAGTTGCACCAGCCTCTAAAAATCATCTGGTCCATGGGTTCTTTGTTTGTGGCTCAACAACTGGTGTTGAGACAGTTTCTGTCCCAACACAGTCTATGCAGAATTTTAGTGTCTGTGTATGTACATATGTTTTCCACTGCTCTCATATCTGTCTCAGAGAGGTCAGCAATGAAACACATGTTATGAAAGAAATCAATTCCACCAAATCATTTTACAAATAGAGAACTTGAGACTCAAGAGAATCTGTGACTCATCCAAGGTCACAGTGAGGTCCAGAAGAGTCCAAGCACAGGAGTGTATGCCCTGTGGAGTTGGGGTGCACCACACCCCTAGTGGTTGTGTTCAATGATCCAGAAGCTCCCCAAACGCTATCCTTTAGGGTGTGAGTGTGAGAGACCAAGCAAGGTGCTGGTTCGTAGGTTATGAGGAAAAAACAGTTTTTCTTTGTGAACTGATACCACTGTCAATACTTCACTTCTTACAATACTCCACTCCCTGTGGAGTTGGGGTGCACCACACCCCTAGTGGTTGTGTTCAATGATCCAGAAGCTCCCCAAACGCTATCCTTTAGGGTGTGAGTGTGAGAGACCAAGCAAGGTGCTGGTTCGTAGGTTATGAGGAAAAAACAGTTTTTCTTTGTGAACTGATACCACTGTCAATACTTCACTTCTTACACCAGATGGGTGGAGTTTTTTTCCACAGTTCTCCAATTTTCTGCAGACAACTGTGTCCTATGATGCAATTAATTCTAGTACTGCCTGGAGTTAGCACAGACCTCACAGGTTAAGGACCTAGTCCCATAGACTGCTCCCACATCAGATGCCAATTCAAAGGGAGTGGGTTCCCAGGTTATCCACAATTTCTAACTGACTTAGTTACAAATCAAAGGTTCCCACAACCCCATTCGGGTTCATTCATTTGTAGAACAGCTCATACAACTTGGAGAAACACTCATGTTTACTAGTTTACGGTAAAGATATGATTAAGAATACAGATGAAGAGGTACCTAAGGTGAAGTCCAGAAGGGTAGAAGAGCAGGAGTTTCTGCCCTATGGAGATGGGGTGTACCAGCCTCCCAGCTGGGGATATGTTCATCAGTCCAGAAGCTTTCTGAACCCCATACTTTAGGGAATTTTTTTTATGGAGGCTTCATCACATAGACATAATCCAATTATTAATTCCAGCTCCTCTCCCCTTTCCAGAGAATGGAATGTGAGGCTCACAGTTCCAAGTTTCTAATCACAGTTTGATCTTTCTGGTAACCAGCCCACATCGGGGAGCCCACCAAGAGTCACCTCATTAGAACCAAAAATGATCTTATCACCCAGGAAATTCTGAAGGATTTTGGAGCTCTATGCCAAGAACCAGGTCAAACACCAAATATTAGAACAAAATATGCTCCTAGAACCTTTATTAGGAAATCACAAGAGTTTTAGGAGCTTTGCGTTAGGAACTGAAGAAAGAGACATATATATTTCTTATCATTTCACAAGATTGACTTTAGAATGTTATTGACCTGGTACAGCTCCCAACATAAGTGGGTTTTCAGTTAACACCCACTTGTGGCTTCCCCATAATTTGGTCTACATAATGTTAAAAGCAAATTTAATCTCCCATTTCAGTTAGCATTACAGTATTATTACACCATAACTATGATGCAATTAGAATTTATTCATATTTTATCTGTTAAAATATGTATCATGAAGAAACTAAAATGCATTTGTCATAATTCTGCAGATAAATCAAGTTATTTCAGAGCACAATAAATTTCTGACCATTCTTTTTTATCAATCAGAAGAAATCATAGAAGTTGGCATTTCTGCTCCACTGATCATGGTGTTTGACCTACATTAGTAAATGTTGTATAACCATTTAATTTCTTATTATTTGGAGTTAGAGGTGATATAAAATAAAAAGAATAGAGTTTAATAAAGATTTATCAATTGTATAACATATCTATGTCGCTCACTTTTTTGTCATTCACTATTTTGTAAAAAACTCAGTACAAAAAAATAAAATGAATGGAAATATAAAATGAATAGAAGAATAATTTCTGTAAGATACAGTCTTCTTTGAACTGCTCCAAAATGTAGTTAGTAAGCTTGGAAGCAGAATAAAACAACTTTGTCTTCTAAAAGTGACCATTATTTAAAAAAAAAAAAAAAGTTACCTAAATGTTTGATCCAATAATCATTGAACTAAAAACATATTTTAAAGAACGATCTAAATTGGCTTTAAATGAGAGAGAGAGAATGGAATAGAAAATATTTCTTCTGAGTAAACAAGGAACTTAAATAATGACAGAAAGAAATGTCCCTCACTGTTCCCTAAAGCAATATCCAATATATACTGAGCTCTTATTATGTGCCATTCAGGAACTTACAGGATTACCTAAGTAAATCACGGACTTGTTAGAGATAAAGAATATTATACATATGAGAAGAATTCAGGGAAATTTAAGCCATAATATAAATACATCTTAAGTCATGGGCTTCAATTCTAGTGTTACAGTTCAGAGAAGGGAAAAGGTAGTACAGACCAAAGGAACCCAGCCTGAGCTGACAGAGGTTTGGGTTGGATAGTTTGAGCAAAAATAAAATACTAAGTCAAAGTTACAGCATGAAACTCCTCATAGTTGTAAACTTTCTTCAGGCAAAGTCTTTGGAGAGCAAGGGAGCAAGGGCAATAAAAAAGCCAATCAAAAACAGATAAAGTTCCTACATGTCTATGAGAAATTTATATTATAGAAACCAGTAAACTGGATTGAGCCAAAAAAAAAAAGAAGGGACACAGACTTTTATCTTAAGTAGGACAACTACCATGGTTTGGCAGTGTCATTAAAAAGATGTTATGTCAGTAATGAAAATGGGAAAGAGTATTGAATAAGATGATCCCAAAACTTGAAAATAATTAAACATGTAATATCATATTAAAATGCCACAGTAAATAAATCTTGTCTCCCGGAATCTTCACCGAGAAATTATCTAATTCTTTCTCAAAACTCTGTTGCTGCTATTATGACTTATTTTGATGTGTTTCTTTTTCAAATAAAAACCTCAGCAACCAAGGAACTCAAAATAAAGTAAAGCAACACACTTCATGAGGGCAGCCTGTCCAAATAGAAAGAAAGTGGGGCTTGGCGGTGGGGGTGGGGAGAGGTTCAGTCTCTTAGCGGGTTATGGTCCTCCATAAGGTCATATTCAACTCACTGCCAGGACCAGGAATTCTAAGAAAATGTTACAAATAAACATCTCAATTATATTAACAAAGATTACAGCCTCTTTTAAAACTCCTCTGTGTTCTCTAACTCTGAAGGTCAATGAACATTCCCATGAATCCTTGCATGTTTATACCAAAGTGTGATGTGAACTTGGGCGAAGGAGGTAACTCTGGCTTAGCTGGGCTTTTTAGATTGATACTAGAAATACTGTTAAAACCTAGTCAGTTTCATACTATTGAAAAGCATTAAAAGATACATTTGTAAGTGGCATCCTAAGACTCAGAAGTGATTCCAGAGAGAGTTGTGAAAGTGCAGATGTATGTTTTGCAGCGCTAACTGCTCTTAGTATTCTGTCACCCTTCCTTAGGGCATCTTCACATATTTCCAGCGTCCCCAGGAACTCAGTCAGCGCCAGGCTGCACTAGCCTTCCCCAGCTCAGGGTACCTACTACACACTTGTACCTTTCCACACTCACTCCCTGCAAACACACTCTTAGAGAACTGCCTCATTAGAAAGTAGCTGATCAATCAGTATTCCAAGGAGTAAATAGAGTATGACTCCGACATTTGCTTGTTAAAGAAAAATATGCCTCATTCAAAGTGAATCATGCTATGTAGTCATCAGGCACAGGTCTCTTAGGGAGAAGTTTTTGGGCAGTGAGGTCTTAAAATTTAGATTAATAGAAACTTTTTTTTTTGAAAGGATTGTATTTTTGCAGGTGATGGTGATTACAGCTAGAAATTGAGAGCAATGAAAGTTTGTCTCTCCAATTACAGCTATGAGAGATGTAAATATTTTCTAATGAAACTCAGTATTCACATATCAATGTCTTTAGATTTACAAGTGGGCCCTGATACTACTTCCACATAAATCTGCATTTATTCCTTAGAGGTCTGTTTGAGATCTGGAGAAATAAATGAAGCAGTAAATGTGTTAGCCAGTCCACAATTCATGTTTATTGTTGGAAGTCTCTAAGCATCTTACAAATAAAAGTCTTTGGGTGGGAAAGTGCTGGAGACCATTCCTCTGCCCTTTGAGTAAAGAAATGAAAGCACAAACCCTTAGTACATTTCAAAGGAGACCTAAGGTGAACCTTTTCTTTACCCTTGAGAGGTTTGTGGGTGTAATGAGTTGCCTTTTGAAGAGACCACATGTAGTTCAGAGTGAATCAGTACACAGCTCAGAACTGCAATGACTTTAGCCAGAACCTAACATCTGTATTATCCCTGGAGCTTTTTACAAGCTCTGATTTTTTTTTTTTTTTTAATTTCCTCTTAAAGTTCAGAAAGAGGTGCCTCAGCTAGAAAGATGCTTCTACAAAAGGACCTGAATTCCGGTAACACTTGCATTCTGCTACATAAAAGAAAGTTTTCACATATGTTAATTGCTCATGTGACCAGGCAATTTATAAATAAGACATACTAAATTGATTATCATTTCTAAGTTTAAGACAGGTGAAGAGAATAAGAACAATGCAATGAACAATAAAAGTCTCCCATGAGTCTCAGAATACTTACGCTGTCTACACTTTACCTTTGGTACTTCATGTTGCCCTTGTTTTACTATTTACTTTTTAAATCTATTTCATTCTTCAAGATATAAATCAAGTTTCTCCTTGCCCATAATAATTTTCCTAATCTTCTTTATAGGACTTAATCTCACTTTCCTAGGAGGACCTTTTTACTATGGCAACCACAGAAAGGCAATACAAAGGTTGAAGGGGCACTAGAGGCATTGCTGAGAGCTGCAGGGGTCAACACTCCTTAGTCAGTTTTGTTTCTCCTAAACAACATGGACTGTTAAAGTATCACATAAAATATCTATAAACTTAAGCTCCAGGAAAAGTTTTGAGTAATAAGATTCTTACTTTGTTACTGGGAAGGGGTCCCAATTTAGACCCCAAGAAAGGGTTTCTGGACCTCACTCAAGAAATAATTCAGGGCAAGTTCATAAAGTAAAAATGAGTTAATTAAGAAAGTAAAGGAATAAAGAATAGCTACTCCATAGGCAGAGCAGCCCTGCAGGCTGCTTGTTGCCCATTTTTATGGTAATTTATTGATTATATGCTAAACATATAATCAAGAATTACTATATGGGTGGATTATTCATGAGTTTTCTGGGAAAAGGATGAGTAATTCCCAGAACTAAGGATTCCTCTCCTTTTTAGACCATATAGGGAAACTTGCTGACATTGCCATGGCATCTGTAAACTGTCATGGAGCTGGTGGGAGGGTCTTTTAGCATGTTAATGTATAATTTGTGTATAATAAGCAGTGAGGACAACCAAAGGTCACTTTCCTGGCCATCTTGGTTTTGGTGAGTTTTGGCTGGCTTCTTTACTGCAACCTGTTTTATCAGCAAGGTATTTGTGACCTGTATCTTGTGCCGACCTCCCGTCTCATCCTGCGGCTTAGTATGCCTTAACCATCTGGGAATGCAGCCCAGTAGGACTCAGCCTCATTTTACCCAGCCCCTATTCAAGATGTGGCCACTCTGCTTCTAATACCTCTAATAGTTTGAATAAGAATTTAAAGAAATCATATTCCAAATATTTTTAGATGTTTCTTCCCACCTAATACTTATCAGTTAATGTTATATTTCCTATAGGATTACTGTTACATGTATAACAAGATACAGACATTTTTGAGGCTTTATACATCAGAAATAAAAAAAATAGTTATTATGTCTTACAATGAAATATAAAGGGTAATTCAGCTTATGTCCCTAAATCATGTCTATGGACTCACATACCATTAGAATAAAATTTTAACTTAGAATGCCTTCTTCACTTTTTTTATGGCTTCCTCAAACTGCAGAAGAATTTTTAATAATTTCATCTAAACTTAAATTTACAAGAAAAAAACAACCCCATCAAAAAGTGGGTGAAGGATATGAACAGACACTTCTCAAAAGAAGACATTTATGCAGCCAACAGACATATTGAAAAAAAAAAAAAAAGCTCATCATCATGGTCATTAGAGAAATGCAAATCAAAACCAAAACCACAATGAGAAACCATCTCATGCCAGTTAGAATGGCAATTATTAAAAAGTCAGGAAACAACAGATGCTGATGAGGCTGCAGGGAAATAGGAACGGTTTTACACTGCTGGTGGGAGTGTAAATTAGTTCAACCATTGTGGAAGGCAGTGTGGCAATTCTTCAAGAATCTAGAACCTGAAACACCATTTGACCCAGCAATTCCATTACAGGGTATATACTCAAAGGATTATAAATCATTCTACTATAAAGACACATGTACACGTATGTTTATTACAGCACTATTTACAATAACAAAGACTTGGAACCAACCCAAATGCCCATCAATGATAGACTGTAATAAGAAAATGTGGCACATTATATCATGGAATGCTATGCAGCCACAAAAAAGAATGAGTTAATGTCCTTTGCAGGCACATGGATGAAGCTGGAAGCCATCATTCTCAGCAAACTAACACAGGAACAGAAAACCAAACACCGCATGTTCTCACTCATAAGTGGGAGTTGAACAGTGAGAACACATGGACACAGGGAGGAGAACATCATACACTGGGGCCTGTCAGGGATGGGGGTCATGGGAGGGAGAACATGCGGACAAATAGTTAATGCATGCAGAGATTAAAACCTAGATGATGGATTGATAGGTACAGCAAGCCACCATGGCACATGTATACTTAGGTAACAAACCTGCAAGTTCTGCACATGTATCTCAGAACTTGAAATATTTCCATGTATTTGTAATGATCTCCAACATCTGAAAAGATTCTACACAGACCATTTCATATGCATTATCTCATCTGGAAAAGCATCCCTGATAGAAAATAGGCATTTATTACCACTGCATTTTTGAGGAGGAAAAAATGAAGCTCAGATAGGTATTATGTTCATCAAAGTGTAACCGGCTGAGCTAGGGAAGGAATCCCTCCTCTCTTTAGCCCTACATTTGCTTGTTGGATTAGTCTTGCTGCTTCCTCTTTAGGTCGGTTTGGAAAACAGCAATTCTCTGAACTGTTCCGGAGACACTGGCTGCCAGGTAGGCTGCCTATTACAGAACCTTGATGGCTATTAATAATTTTTGAAAATATACAAAAACTTTTAAAGAAGTATATCTAATAGTGTTGTTTTCTTCCCCCATTAAATAGAAGTTTTGAAGTCCGATATTTGAAACTACATTTATTGATCATTGCTATTCCATCCAGCAATGCTAACAACATGGGAGGTTCTCATCTAGCGGTTTTTAATCCCACACCTGAGAATATACAGCTACTGAGTTTATGTTGTGTAATGCATTTTTTAGCCAAATCACTTGATACAACCGTGAGACTTAGCATACTATTCATGTAGTTCCGATATGGTACTGAACATAAAAATTATCATCAAGTCTTGGTAAAAACTCTATTTCTTACCTAGGGCTAAAAGAAGAAGCAATGAGAACCTGTAACTTCCCAATAGGGTTCACTCGTTCTGAAAAATCAATAAAGGGTTTTTAAGAAAAGCCCAGTTACCCTTTGATGAACATAACACCTCTCTGAGCTTCATTTTCTCCTCCTCCTATCAGGAATACTTTTCCAAATGAGATAATGCATTTTGTACTTCACTGTTACTGCAGTTCCTTACATTGTTTCTACACCTGTAGAATTTGGACAACATCTATTTTTCAGGGGTCAGATAAGGAACAAATAATTACTATCAGCTGCCATTGATTGAGGACTGTTTTCATGTCATACTAATAATTATTAGATATCTTATTATATCCCCATGTTACAGATTAGAAAACTGACATTTAAAAAATCTAGATTTAAAGCCAGAAAGCATAATTCGGAGTTTAACCACTACTCTCCATGGCCCTGTAAGACAATGCAATGACAGATAGTCAGACTGTCAATTCAGGGTGACTCTTGGAAGAGGAAAAAAATTCAAGCAGGAGAATTCCATGGAAAGGTAAAGCCATAAAGCTGTTGACAATACAGAAAATAGAAAGTTTTCTGTTATTTCTCTTGTTTTCTTTCACAGTGGCAGCCCTTCTCCTACTGCTGTATGAAGAGAAAGAGAAGCAGCTTATACACCGACTTTCTTGAGTCAGAAGGATCCCAGAAATCTACCCACTTGAAAGGAAATTACTGAAGGAGGACAACTGGCATAGGTTCTAGAACAGTCAGAACCTAATAGGGCTGATCCCTCCTCTTTGCAGTGGCTACTTCCTAACCTATAATTGCTCGAATCCCACTCTAAAACAAGCAGTTCCGCACCCCAAGGAATTTGGACTTTCAAAGCTTGATGCTAATAGATTTAGTCGATGTTTCAAGAAGCAATTGCCAAGTTCCACCTAAGCATAAGGCTGTGGCCTCCCTGCCACAACAAAGCAGCAGCACAAAAAACTCTTAATGGCCCGTGGATGATGCTTTAAAACTAAAAGCAGAAACTAGGGTCAAAGGGTTCTGTCAGTAAGACTTAAATGAAGTGAACTTCACAATGATACTAGCAGATCCTAAACCTGAGGATTTCAGACTAAACACTGGGTTAAAAATTCAGAGTTTGTTTCTAATGCCCAGATGAGTCTATTTTAGATGACCTCTTTCAAATACTCATGTTCTTGGCTATTTCCCCATCACATTCATACTTCCCTGCAACACACATGAAGCCAGTATTTCCCCTGCCCACTCATTGTTCCAACAAAATAATGCAACTTCCTCTCAACACCTTTAAAATCTGCTGAGTGCTCTTGTTTAAGCAGCTGTCTGTGCTCAAGACTCTGCCAGTAAGAAAGTTGGTGGATTTTTATGATTTTTTAATAGATTCTGTCTGTTTACTTCCATGGTAAATGAGGCAGGTATACGGTGACAAGGGTCTCAGATATTTATAACATTTTCCTCATTCAAGAGGACCCATTTCTCAAGGTCAGACGAAAAGAAAAGGAAAAAACAAAAAGGAAAAATTAATCACCATCACCACGCCCCACAAAATTCACTGGAACCCAAAGATCCTAAACTGGTAGCCCACTAACTACATCCAGAATTGCGATGTTTGATCCAACAAGTCTTTTAACATTCTGGAGTATTTGCTAACATTTTTAAAGCAAGGGAGACACATGAACACACAGATTTTTACCATCTCTTTAAAAATTGGAAAATCTAAGCCTACATTTTTGTATGACAACAATCAGTTGGAGCCTAATAGGTCTGTACCTTTCAGGGCTAGCACTGTACAACTCATCACAGCTCCACCGGGCCCTCTTCACACATTTATATTACCTGACTAACCCAGTAGGCGTTCAAGTGTGAGAGCCCTGTTGACTCACGTTGCCTTGGCTACACCCCTGTCTGATGCTTCTGTCAACTTGTCAATTTTGCTGGGAAGTAAAGTTGTGGGAAAATAAGTACATTGTTTAATAAAAAGCTTCATAACAAACTGTTAGATATTTATCTCTATATTCTGATGGGGAAAATGACGCTTCCAGGCTTGAGACCTGGTTAGGTCTACGGCTAACAATGGTCATATATTTATCTCTATTTTCTGATGGGGTGACTGCGGCTTGCAGGCTTGAGACCTAGTTAGCTCCATGGCTTGATCAGGATTCCAACCAGTTTTCCCGACCCTAAGATCAGCCCCATTTGCATTAAACTACAATTCCTATTGGCCAGTGAAGCTACAAGAACAAAATGTCCACAGGAATAAGCACCTATCCTGGAATACAATTCATATTCAGAAATTCTTACATTGAAATGTTATGTAAAGATAACGAGAAATGCATGCCTTCCCTGACAAGAAATGAATCCGGGCTTTACACAATTGCAAAGAGCAACAGTGGACTGGGAGCTAAGGTAGGATTCCAGACCCAGCTGTAACCTTCACTGGTGTGGTGACTTTAAAAGGTCTATTTTTTCATTTGGAGCCTCCATGTGTGTTTGACATTTGGTAAGCCTCTGGCGTAATAGCTCCATCTCCTGTCTAGCGGCCTCCTGCAGAGCCCTTCCTCTCTGTCACTGTTTCCCTTAAGTGTTCTCTTTCTCCTTCTTCATTCTTACTGTCTCCTAAGTCTACTTTTTCTTAATTCAGTGTTTTCCTTTACCTTTCCACCCACAATTCCATCTTGTCCATCTGAAGTAGACTAACCTTCCGTAAAGTATTTGCAGATAGGTACAGAGAAAGCATTTATTATATAGAATGCACTGTAGCTAGATGAACCGTGTTGGTAGGGACCATTTGCTATAGTGAGTAACTTTTTAAACAGACATATTCTTATGGAATTATGATCAAAACTATCATACAACATATTAAGATTAAATTTTTTTTTAAATCTGTGATTTCAGTGAATGGGGTGAAACACGACCCAGTAGAGGTCTAAACTGTGTACATTTATATACCATGTAAGAATGAGTCACATCTCACAAACATAGACAGTTTTATGAAAGACAAGTGAAATTAGCAGTACTCAGTCACCACATATGTGAAGGGTGGCCTTTCTCTGATGACATATTTTGGTTCTGTAAGTGGTTTGGTTTAATCAAGTGATGAGGAGGCAAGACATTTCATTTGGCTAACTATAAAACAAACACTACTGGACGGACACAGGGGCTCCTGTCTGTAATCTCAGCACTTTGGGAGGCTGCCAGGAGGTAGAGGTTGCAGTAAGCCTAGACTGTGCCATTGTGCTCCAGCCTGGGTGACAGAGCAAGACTCCATCTCAAAAAAATAATAAAGAAAAGAAACACTATTACAGTACTTAACCAAACAAGGGCTCTTTCTTACAAAAGAAGCAATTTGGAGATAGCCAGTCCAGATTCCATGATGGTATCTATGTTCCAGGACCCTCCTTGCTTTCATTTTATGGCCACAGAATGGTACCTCTTCCCTCAGCTTTTCATCTATTTTCCAGGCAGTAAGAATAAAAGGGAAGACACACAAAAATGGGTGGTGTAGCACTTATTACCAAACCAAACAAAACAAAACAGAACTTTCCAAGTAATTTCCCATTTGGGATTTTCACATACATCTCATTAGCAGGAACTGTATCAGATTGGCCCCGTATTACAAGGAAGGCTATTGGAGAAATAAAGGGCAAACAGTTGCTCTAAACAAAATCTAAGTTTTCTTTAAGGAAGGAGGGAGGATGAGATTTTGAGTAGGCGATTTTATACAGAGCTCCTGTTCTGGGCCCACAGTGTTTGAGTGTGTGGAACTCACAATCTGGTAGAACACAAACAGGTTATGAATAGATGCCAACGGGGTATCCTACACTTCAGTAGAATGACAGTGCAAGGGCTATGTAGACTCCTGAAGGGGAGAATATTCAGAGTCCAGTTCCTGAATTTAGCACCCATTGAAGTCAGCAGAAGTACACAGTTCCTCCTTACCTGTGATGATTATACTTGCTAGCAACTAACTCCCCAGGCTAAGCAGCCAGTCATGCCTACTTCCAAGCAATCCCCTTGACAGCAATCTTGGCTTTATGTACAGCTCTCAGTAAAGCCCCTGGGTTTATGGCCCTCACATCCCTTCTTGTAGACATCCTTACTTCCAAGAGCATGATCTACATAAATCAAATGTACTACAGAAAACAGTGACTATAAATAGAAGTTTATTTTTCATATAACAAGCAGATGGTCTAGAAGTACAGCAGTTCTGTTCCATGAAATCACGCAGGGAACCAGACTCCTCGTTTGTTGCTTTAGCAAATCTAGAGAACGCACCCATCTTTGTGGTATGAAATCATTCATCTTCCAAGAAGCAGGATGGAGCATACTTGTTTTGTATCTTCAACAACCAAAAAGGAAGTTGTACATATTTATCCTTTTGATTCATTTGTTAGAACTTATTCACATGGCCACATTGAACACCAAAGGAGATTAAGAAATGTGACCGTTATTTTAAGCTGCTATGTCTCCAGCTAAAAACTAAAGTTTTTATTACTGTGAGAGAAAAGAAAACATTAAGAATGCCATCTAACACCCAAGTCTCTACCACTACAGAGCAGAAGAACTTAGGAACTTCCAATGCTGTGGCCCCATAATTACCATTTCAGTTATCTGTTGCTATGCAACAAACCTTGCTAAAATTTGGGGGCTTAGAAACAACTTCTTATTTTTCATAATTTTGTGTGTTAGGAATTTGAGAAGGCTCAGCTGAGCACTTCTGTCCCGTATGAGTTGTCTGGAGTCACACATTCAGCTGACCTCTGGGCTGGGTTGGAAGCTTCAAGATAGTGTCATTCACATGTCTGACACTTTGGTGCTCTACCATGTGGCCTCTCTCCTTCCCTTGCATGGCTTCTCATTATTGATTAGACTAGTCTAAGCATCTTTACAGCATGGAGAATGGCTTTTCCAAGCTTCAAAAACTCTTAAAGTCTAGCCCAAGAGCTAACACATTTTCGCTACATTCTCTTTGTCAAGGATGACTAAGGCAAGTCGTAATGCCAGCCTAGATTCAGGAAGAGGGTTAACAGCACCCATTCTTGATGGGTGGAGAGGCATATAGATACAGGGAGAAAAGGAATTGAGGGTGAATACTGTCTGCCACTTCTTGAAGCTGCCTCCCACGTTTACCAGTCTTAACCTAGAATTTTTATTCTTTGTGCCTCTCCTACTCCTGCTGGCAATTTTAACAGGCAAAGCAGAGGCTTGTTGATCTGTGGGCATTCTCCGCTCAGTTCATTATTCAAGGTCCATGATTACTAAGAACATTCAACTCAAAACTTCCTTTAAGAGGCATTTTGCTAAGGTAATATTACTCTCTTAAACAGATCTCATAGTTATATATTTATTTTTAACATGTTGGGAAAAAATAAGCTAACCCATCAAAACCATATTGTATAAATACTGCTATGATGAAACTAAAAATGAGTAGCAGTCCTAGATTTGAGTTGACTGTTTTAAGCAAATATATGAAGGTTGTATCTGGACATAGCAAAAATTATACAGGTGATACACAACACCTGAAACTGGGAAACACTGTTTTAGTGAAAAGAGTATGGAAGTTGTTTTAAAATTACCTTAGTGCAGAATCCCAGCTCTACCACATACTAGCCTTGTGAGCTTAGGTAATCATTAAACAGCTACAAGTCTTAATGGCCATACCTATAAAATGCGATGATTATATTTCCTATCTTGCAAGACTTGGAGAAAGACTTTAAAAGTGAACGTATATGAATTCTAACTTGCAAAGTTAAAACACTGCATAAACTAAGGGGCTTCTAAATAAAATAAAAAAAGGTTTACCTACTCTGTCTTAGTCTTGGGCAGGATGAAAATGGACACTATCTACTTGGAGAAATAAGAACATCAGATTTCTGCAAGGTATCACATTCCCCGGTGACAAGCATCTCTCAGCAGCCAGAGGGTAGCGTGGTCTGCTTGTCTGTCCTAACCCATTCAGAAAAGCCACAAATGCTGCAGCAGTAAGAATAAGGGAGGAGAATTTCAAAACCAGTTGGAGAAGAAAGAGTTCTCTTGACCAGCTGGATAATCTTTGTTTCAATTTCACCATCAGTTTGGTACTATTGTTTAATGAATAGGATCTGCCTCTCGTTTCTTGAAGTAACACGGACATACAAACACATACACACTCATTCATCTTCTCTTTGCTGATCCTAGCTCTATCTCTGCTTTCAAGACTCAGCTAAAATCTCACCACCTGAGAATAAAGTATAGATAATTATACTGAATATATTTTTTAAATGCTTAAATGGACTGAAAGCACCTAAACCAAACTGTCTTCGAGAAAGCAAGACAGAGACTTAAGGTTCGAATTTAAAGATAGTTCTGGAAATTAGAAATATTGCATCTTTTGTGCACTTCTTTCTTATAAACTGTTTAAACTATAAAATATTGGCCAAGTGGGTGGCTCATCCCCATAAGCCCAGAACAGTGGGAGGCTGAGGTGGGAAGATTGCTTGAGCCCGAGAGTTCAAGACCATCCTATGTAACATAGTGAGATCCTGTGTCTACTACAAGTTTAAATGGTGGTATGTGCCTGTAGTCCCTACTACTCAGAAGGCTGAAGTGAGAGGATACCTTGAGCCACAGAGGTTGAGGTGGTAGCAAGCCATGATGGTACCACTGCACTCCAGCTCTAACCTGGGTGACAAAGTGAGACCTTATTTCAAAAATACATATACATTCTTGAATTTACGTCTTTATGCTAGTGCTTATACTTTTGTAATCCCCAAAATTGGATTACTGGGATACAGTATTACAATTACGAGCATCTTTTACTTTATTACATTTTGTTAAATATTTTAGATCAAAATGTTGAGGTAATTTACACATAATTCACATTAACCTGACACCTCCATAGAACTAGATGTCATTTCTATAGTTCTGGCAATCAACCAGCTGAATAATGGTATGATATTGTCATTTTAATTTGCATGTTCATTACTGAAGCTAAAATCTGTTTAATTGTTATTTATATTTCCTCTTCTTTAAATGGATCCTTGGTATCTCTTGACTGTATTTTCATTATGTTATTTTTCCTGTTACCATTAAAGACTGTTTTGTGTATTTAGTGCATCATCTCTGTCTTTTAAGTGTTAACACTTTTTTCCATTTTAAAACATATCTCTCCTTTATATTTTTCTATATTAACTTTACAATTTTTATGTCATTAAGACTGCCTTTTTGAATTTTTTATTTCTTGCTTAAGACTTTCCCCTTTACACAAATGAACTCCTAATGTTTCTTCTAATTGGGTTATTTTAATTGTAAAGATTTTTAAAATTCTATTATTTTTGCATAGTGGGCTCTAGTTTTGTGTTCTTTTATGTTTACTGCCAATTATTAAATTAAGCAAAGTTTGTTAAATAAAAGTAACTTAAGTAAATTAATTATATCTATTATTTATTAAATAAAAGTAATGTAATAAACATTGGTTAACCAACATTTATTAAATAAAATTTAATTTAATTTAATGCATCATTTATTAAAGTAATTTAATAAACTGGTTAATTTAATAATTGGCAATACATGTAAAATAACAAAATTAAACTCCATATGCAAAAACAAGTAATTTATTTGGAATTATTAGATTTCATTTTTAGCATATATTTTTCTGCATATAGTTGAATACACTTTGCTCTCTTTTTAGCTAAATTTTTGTTTAGTCTAATGCCAATACTGTATTGTTTTAGTTTCTGTAACTTTATATTAATAACCATACAGTGCAAGTATTGCCATTACTCTTCTTCCTCAAAAATGGTCTTGCCCCATTTCTAACACATTTTCTTCTTTTTTTTCTTTTTTGAGACAGTGTCTCGCTCTGTTCCCCAGGCTGGAGTGCAGTGGGGCAATCTCTGCTCACTGCAACGTCTGCTTCCTGAGTCCAAACATTTCTTCTGCCTCAGTCTCCAGAGTAGCTGGGACTACAGGTGCCCACTACCAAGCCTGGCTAATTTTTGTACTTTTTTAGTAAAGAAGGAATTTCGCCATATTGGCCAGGCTAGTCTTGAACTCCTGACCTAAAGTGATCCTCCTGCCTCAGCCTCCCAAAGTGCTGGGATTACAGGTGTGAGCCACTGCATCCGGCCTTCTAACATTCTTCTATGTGAGCTTAAAAATAATGTGTTTTTTTTTTTAAAAAAACACATTATTTAAAAAATATTAACGCTGATATTTTAAAAATGTTAATCCTCACCATCCTAGAAGTAGACTTTTTGTTCCTTCCATAAGATGTTGTATTCTCTTCACATTGGTAATTTAACTTTCTTGAAATCTGTATTAACATTTTATACTTTTGTTTTCATAAATAGGATTTTTCATCTATAATAGGTATGTAGAAATTTTTTTTTTTACTATTTTAGAATTGTTTTAAATTCACAGAAAAATTGCAATGATAGCGTAGTATTCCCATAAGTTCCGCAACTATCGTTTATTCATATCATACATTAGTATTATACATTTGTCACAATTAATACACAATTATTTATACTTTTATATATATATATATATATAAAGTCTTGCTCTGTTGCCCAGGCTGGAGTGCAGTGGCACGGTCTAGACTCACTACAACCTCCGTCTCCTGAGTTCAGGCTATTCTTCTGACTCAGCCTCCCAATTAGCTGGAACTACGGGTGCGTATCACCATGCCTGGCTAATTTTTCTACTTAATTTAGTAGAGAAGGGTTTTCACTCGTTGGCCAGGCTAGTCTTGAACTCCTGACCTCGTGATCCTCCCACCTCAGTCTCCCAAAATACTGGGATTATAGGTATGAGCCACTGCACCCGGCCTACTCATACATTCTTATTAACTAAAGTCCATACTTGATTTGGATGTTTTTAGTTTTTAGCAAATATACTTTTTCCTTATCAGGAACCCATGTAGAATATCATATTACATTTAGTTGTGATGCCTCCTTAGGCTCTTCTTGGCTGTTGTTTTTGAGGAGTGCTGGTTAGGTACTTTATAGAATGTCCCTCAATAGGGATTTATCTCATATTTTTCTCATAATTAGACTCGGGTGGTATCTTGGAAGGAAGTAAAGTACCATTTTCACCAGAACATCTGAAGGGTACATCATATCAACATGACTTTCTTGATATTGATGTTGATCACCTGGCTGAGGTAGTATATGTCTGCTGTCTCCATTGTGGTACTCTTTCTACCTCCAGTTCCATTTTTTAGATGTTTCCATATTTTCTTTTTTTTAATTGCATTTTAGGTTTTGTGGTACATGTGAAGAACATGCAAGATTGTTGCATAGGTACACACATGGCAGTGTGATTTGCTGCCTTCCTTCCCCTCAGCTGTATCTGTCATTTCTCCCCATGCTATCTCTCCCCACCTCCCCACCCCCCCGTCCCTCCCCCATTTCCCCCTAATGGACCCCACTGTGTAGTGCTCCCCTCCCCGTGTCCATGTGTTCTCATTGTTCAACACCTGCCTATAAGTGAGGACATGCGGTGTTTGATTTTCTGTTCTTGTGTCAGTTTGCTCAGAATGATGGTTTCCAGGTTCATCCATATCCCTACAAAGGACACGAACTCATCATTTTTGATGGCTGCGTAATATTCCATGGTGTATATGTGCCACATTTTCCCTGTCCAGTCTATCATCGATGGGCATTTGGGTTGGTTCCAGGTCTTTGCTATTGTAAACAGTGCTGCAACGAACATTCGTGTGCATGTGTCCATTTTTTAAAATGTTTATTTTAGAATCATATTTGATAATTTCCTTACTTGAATTTTTTGAGGTTTATTGAGGAAGAGAGGGTCATAATTCTAGTCTGCTGTTTCTGCTGAACAGTAGCATGGTGTTATCATGCAGATAACATTAAAAAAAAATTTTTAGACATTCATTTTTATCCATACACCCTACTAAATTTTTGTATCAATTTTAAGAGGTTGTTTTGTTTGTTTTCAGTAGACTGTGTTGGTTTCCTAGGTGCATAATCATACCTTCTCAAAATAAGAATAATTTGGTCTATTTTTAGGGAACACACCTACCAATTATTTCATTTTCTTATCTTACCACATTTGTAAAAAACTTTACAGTGTTGACTAATAGCAAAGACACTAGTAATCTTGTCTGATTTCTAATTTAATAGAAAAAGGCACCAACATTTTGATGATGATTTAAAATAAACAGTCTTTGCATGTGTGTCAGTTACCAATTTATTGCCTTCAGTTCCAAAGACATCCTTTATTGTCCACTTTTTGACACTGGACCCTCCTTTGCCAGTGTGACATTACACTTTTGGTCAATAAAGGGTAGAGAAGGGTCAGTAATCAGATCAGATATACCTGGCCTAGTGGCGTTTACCTAAGCAATCCTTGCAAACAGCTGCCACCCTCTAATTTTTCCACCACAAATGGTCAGCCCCAACTCATACCCTCTAGCAAGTTTTTAGCAACCAGTATTCTGTGTATCTTGTGGTAGTCACGCCCTCTCCAACAAGGTCTGTATGTCAGCCCTCAAGGGGGCTCATTAAGTTACTAGTTCCCTGGTACTTTCCCTTTGCCCTAGGGTAGCAGTTGCTTTCTCCATTGCTTTCTGTGTTCCTTAGATTTCTCTGCTAAGGGCTGAGCGCAGTTGCTCATGCCTGTAATCCAAGCACTTTGGGAGGCTGATGAGGTCAGATCACCTGAGGTCAGGAGTTCGAGGCCAGCCTGGCCAACATGGTGAAGCCCTGTCTCTACTAAAGATACAAAAATTAGCCTGGCATGGTGGCATGTGCCTGTAGTTGCAGCTATTTGGGAGGCTGAGGCAGGAGAATTGCATGAACCCAGGAGGCAGAGCTTGCAGTGAGCCAAGATCATGCTACTATATGTATATATATACACACACATACATATCATATATACATATACACATATCATGCATATATACACATATATACTTATATATATACACATATATATACATATATACGTGTACATGTTTATGTATATATAAACACATATGTGTATATATGTTTATGTATGTCTATATGTGTATATATGTATATACATATAAAAGAATTCTCTGTTAAGCTCTTTAGTTGATCACCTTTTATTAGTTAATAAACCTTTATATTAATTTTAACCTGTTCTAATTACTGGTGTGATTTCTGTCTTCCAGGTAGAAAGCGGCTGATGTACCATGTTTAATTATTTAAGGAAGACCTTCTTTCTCCTATTTTACTTACAGTTATTTTATCACTGGCCACCAATCAAACAAAAGCCCAAGAAGCAGGTACAGTAGACCGAAAAATGGCCTCCTGATGTTCACCTCCCAATCCCTGGAGTCTGTGACTCTATTACCTCACATGGCAAAAGGTCTAAAGTATTAAAGATCCTGATGTGGAAAGATTATACTTGATTATCCAAATGAACCCTATGTAATCACAAGGGGTCTTTATAAGAGGCAGAAAAGTATGTCAGAGTAGGAGGCGCAATGACAAAGCAGAGGTTGGCATGATTCAAGAAAGGCCATAAGCCCATTCCTTGAATGCATGTGGCCTCTAGAAGCAGGGAAGAGGCAAGAAAACAGATTCACTCCTTAGAGCTTCTGGACGGAAGGCAACTGCACCTGCACTTTCATTTTAAGACTTTGATCTCCAGAACTTCAAGTTCATAAATCTGCATTGTTTTAAGCCATTACATTCATAGTAACTTGTTAGTTACACCAGCATCAGGAATTAATACACATTTTGGTAACTGGAAGTGAAGTTCTGCTGCAACAAATACCTAAAACTGTGAATGTTGCATTGGAATTGGGCAGTGGGCAGAGACTGAAAAAATTTTAAGCAATGCAATAAAAAGGATTATATTACCTTGGTCGCCTGTTAATAGAAATATGGATGTTAAAGGTTCTGCTGCCAAGGATTCAGAAGGAGGTGAGGGGCACGTTAGAGAAAATGTCTGTTGTCTTAGAGAATACCTAAATCATCATCAATACCATGTTAGTAGAAATGTGAACACTAAAGGTGCTGCTGGTGAGGGCTCAGGAGGAAATGAGGAATTTGTTCCTGGATACTAAAGGAAAGGGGATTCTCATTACATAGTGGCAGAAAACTTGGCAGAATTGGGTTTCACAGTCATGTGGTAAGCAGAGCTTGTAAGCAATGACCTTGAATATTTGTCTAAGATTTCCAAGCCATGTGTTCAAAATGCACCCTCGTTTCTTTTTGCTGCTTATACTAAAATGTGAAAGGAAAGAAATAGAGGGAGGGAAGGAGAGATAATGACAGAGGCGGGGGTCAAAATCGGGCAGAGAGAGATCTGAGGATTCTATGCTGCTGGCTTGACTATGGAGGAAGCAGCCGTTGTCACAGAACACAGCCTCTAGAAGCTAGAAAAGGCAAGGAAACATTCTCTTCCAGAATCCCGAAAAGCAATATAGCCCTCAGATATCTGTGGGGTACTGAGGAAAGATCAGCAATCCAGGCACTGGGGAGGTATCCAAGCTGAAAGAAGCAGCTAGGCATGGTGGCTCAGGCCTGTAATCCCAGCACTTTGGGAGGCCAAGGCAGGTGGACCACCTGAGGCTGCGAGTTCGAGACCAGCCTGATCAACATGGAGAAACTCCGTCTCTACTAAAGATACAAAATTAGCCAGGCATGGTGGCTCACGCCTATAATCCCCACTACTCGGGAGGCCGAGGCAGGAGAGTTGCTTGAACTCTGGAGGCGGAGGTTGCAGTGAGCTGCAATCGCACCACTGCACTCCAGCCTGGGCAACAAGAGCGAAACTCTGTCTCAAAAACAAAACAAAAAAGAGAAGCAGCTAAAAGCAAGTGGTGTCATGAGCGGCTGGAGTCAGTGGGTAAACTTGGTGATGTGGACTGACCTGGCCTGAGCCATTCCTCTTTTTGGTAGCTCTGCAGAGCGCTAGCAACAATGCTTAGAGGTCCATTGCTTAATTCCTCCCATAGAATCAAGGGTTTTTACCTGGGTTCTTAGGATGTACTTTAGAGGAGGGATCTGTAAAATGCAAAAAGAAAGAAGCATCTCGATTTTAGTTCCATGGAACTAACTTCAGGCTTCCATCCTCCACGACTGTAAGATGCTAAACTCATGTTGTTTGCAGCTCCTGTTTGTGGTGATTTGCTACAGCAGCCATAGAAAACTAATACACCTGTGAACACCATCTCATGGAATTCCCACAACAACCTTCTGAGGAAGTTATTTTTATATTCAGTTTACACAGGGGGGAATTTAGACACAGAGGTTAAGTAACTTGCCCAAGATCACATGGTTAGTAAGTGGCAGAGCTGGGATATGCACCGAGAGCCTCATAATTCCAGAGATTGCGTCCTTAAACGAGGTCCTGTAGAAACCTATCCAGGAGTGGGGTCTGCAGCAGGTCAGACTTACCTCGAGTAGCAGGAGAGGCTGGGCAAAGCTTGGCAGCTTAACTTGCTCCACAATCCCACAGCTTTGTGTCGCGCATCACCCAACAGTCCTTGGGTAGAGCGAAGACAGGCCTGCCCCTGAACTGCTTGAAAGGCCCAGGACTGGGGAGATGGTGATGGGACCCTCTTCATAAGCAATAGCCAGAAAAATTCTTTGTAGCAGATGGATTTCTTGGGTTCACAAAGCAGAAGGAAAACAATCTGCTCGGCCTGGAGGCCACAACCCTGGCCCAGAAAGCAGACTGAGAAGGTATGAACGGTCTCCACAATCGCACAGGCACGCCCAGCACGAGTGCCCGTGATATGTGCTGCGTTCTCATTGGGTCTTCCCGCATCACAAGAATAGGCACCATCTGTAGGCTCGCCTGAACTTTTAAGCTGAGTCTGCTGAGGCTCCTTGCTTTCTCAGCCTGACATTGGAAGGACTGAGTTGTCCTCAGGTTACACTCCACTCCCACCTTCCACAGAGTGGACGCTTGCTCCTGACAGACGTTTCAGCCACAGCCTTCAGCCACTCCGTATGCAGCAGCCGTTCAGTACTGCTTAGTGTGGAGAGCAGGTGCATCAAATGTAGGGTTGTTTTTTAGAGAATTCATCAAAACTGCGGAGTCTTCTCTGTAAAGAAATAAGCTATAGACTCAAAGCACCTACTATTTTACTACTGAATGGAGGGAATTCACAGCCCTCCTAAGGTCCATCTTTGGAACTCAAGATAAAACCCCTGATTTTATGGGAGGAATTAAGCAATTAATCTCTAAGCATCGGTGCCTGTGCTCTGCAGAGCTACCAAAAAGAGGAATAGCTCAGGCCTGGTCAGTCCACAGCACCAAGCTTACTAAGTCTAACCACTCACTAGGCCCCTTACTGTTTTTTGGCTGCCTTTCTCAGCTCTGGTAACTTCTTCACTGCCTGCATTGCTCATCCTTCCTCACCACCCTTATAGACATCTGAGCCAAATTGTCCACTCAGAACAGTGGCATTTTCTTGTACTAGCTTTGTTCATTTCTTGGGTCAATGCAACATTTTCTCCTCAGCCCTCCTGCAGTGCCCAAAACACCCGCACCCTCACACCTGTTCCCCATCCAGTGTTCTTCAAGGTTAATCTGATGGCATCATTCTCCTCCCTAAACTGTCCCCACCTTCTCAGGTTGGGCCTCATGCTACCAATGTGCTCATTTTTACCTCATCCTATCCTGCCACACTCACAGGCCAATATGCGTGAGCAGGCAGTCAAACCCCCGGCCACTCAGAACTAGATTTGCTCCATCAGAAACTCTTTTGAAATCTCTGGGTCTTTGATGCGCTTGTTTTCTGTTGATGTTCTGTCCTTCAGGGTCTAGTTAGGATGGTTCCTTTTGTGTGTGAAGCCTCCTCTAATCATCTTTCTTTCCTCTCTAAACTTGGGTTACTGTGCGCCCCTGTTAAACTTTGTCCCTTTATCATACTTCCCTCATTTGTACTGTGAGTTAAAAAAAATTGATACATAATAGATGTACATATTTTCAGGGTATATGTGATATTTTGACATATTCATATAATGTGTAATGATCAAATCAGGGGAAACATTTTTTATGCTGGGAACATCAGGATGGTTCTCTTCTAGCTATTCTAAAACATACAATAGGTTATTGTTAACTGTAGTCGTCCTAAAAGAGGCTAATAGGTGCAAAAATAAATGTACGGTGGGTTTTTAACTACGTATCTGTCTCTCTCACTGAGTTATGAACTTCTCAAGAACAAAAACCATCTCTAATTCCTTTAAGTTATTGACAACCAGAACAGTGTTTGGCATTATGTTGCTTGAAAGAATGAATGCAGCTCATCCCAACTCTACCTTCACCCACTCTAATCTCTCCCTCTCCCCAGCTCTTCTATTAGCCTCTTCCCCTGTGTAATGTGGAATGCCACCTGCCATGGGGTGAGATTGCTCCTTTTGGCTTTTCACCTCTGCCAAAATTTCGTTGGCTGGTAACATCATCTACTCAGCTAAAATTATCCATATTTCTTTTTCTATATCTTACTTACCTTTTCCATCAGTTCTGCCATTTTTCAGGTTCAGAATAGTGCCCGATCTCAGGTTCCTAGACACTCAATACTTAATCTTTTGAGCATTTTATAGCATTATATTTCATTGATCTTTAAATGTTACCCCAATAAACCATGGCTCTCTTAAAAAGAGGAAATATAACTTACTTGGGATCTCCAGTGACTTGAATAGGTCCTGCTCAACAATTTTCATGTGTTCAGATGTCTACTGAACTTTTGTGTTCCATGAAACTCTTGACAAACGGTCATCTAGGCCCACTCTGACTCCCTGTGATTTAAAGCTCTTTCCTGAGTTCCATTTGTAGAAGATTTGGCAATAAAATTATGTTTTTGAAACCAAATCTCAATATTTATGACTTCTCCCATTTATCTTGGGCTTTGTGATGTTTGAGGGCAAGAAAAGACTTGATCTGTGTCTAAATTGTCCTCAGCCCCAAATAACGCGTTCATAGTTCTGCTAAACCTGTGCTTCTCAAACCTCATTGTACAAATCATCTGGGGAGCTGTTAAAATGCAGATTCTGATTCAGAAAGTCTGAGATTCTGCAACTAAACAGGTTTTAAGAGGTCTAAAATTCACTCTGAGTAGTGATGCTCAGGTCTAACACATTTTCATGCAATAAGGCTTCAGTTTCTTCACCATCTTCATATTTCTTCTGGACAAGGTTGAGTTTGCCGAATATTTCTTTCAAGTCTGGTAGCCAAAGCTTACCATGCTCCACTTGGTAGTAAAGAGGCAGTTCAATGAAAAGAGTTTTAAGCCAGAATACCTGGGTTTGAGTCTAACCTCTGCCATATACCCCACACTTGATCTTAGCCAAAAGGCCGAGAAGCGATGCCATATACCAATGATATGACACTGAATAAGCCAGATAAATTCACCTGCCAGAGCCTTAGTTTTGGTTCCAAAATAAAAGACCAGAAAAGACATCCATTGATGGTGTCTGGTAGTTGGGAGGATTAGAGGATGCTGTGACAGGGTATGGGAAGCAGCTGATTGATGGCTATGTATTGAATACACTGAACCCATTATTTAACTTATTTCAATAAAGCTTAAAATTTCACTTGTTCTGTTAGCATTTGCATCAGAAAATTGCACAAACTCCTAAGTCCTCAATAACAATTTGTTATCCAGTAACATCTTTTAGTTGGAAGGCACTGGGATAGACCTTTCATGTATTTTTACAAATTTTTATGTTACCCGTCCCCCAAAAATTTCTTCTAAGGTGAGGGGGGCTAACTTACCTTTTGCGTTCCTGTTCTGTGTGTATTCTCCAGAAAAGCTATCCTTTATCGAAAGATATCCTTTCCAGATAAACTTTTCAAAGATTAAACCCTAATAGAAACTGCTCTCTCCACACATCCAGAAACCGGTAGCAGATTATAGAGGAGATGAGAGCCCACCATTTCAGCATTAACTATGTTAATTGGGTCTCAGCTTCCTAACTAGCACAATGAGAGGCTTGCACTAAATTATTTGGTAACCTTGCTCTGAAAAGCTCTAAGGGTTTCCTAGAGAGGCCAGAAGCTGTGGACCTGGCCGGGCACAACGGCAGATGCCTGAAATCCCAGCACTTTGAGAGGCGGAGGCAGGTGGATCACTTGAGGTCAGAAGTTCAAGACCAGCCTGGCCAACATGGTGAAATCCCATCTCTACTAAACATACAAAAGTAGCTGGGTATAGTGGTGCACACCTGTAATCCCAGGTGTTCAGGAAAGGGGGCTGAGGCATGAAAATTGCTTGAAGCCGTAAGGCAGAGGTTGCAGTGAGCCAGCACCATGCTACTGCACTCCAGCCTGGGTGACAGAGTAAAACTCTGTCTCAAAAAAAAAAAAAAAAAAAAAAAAAAAAAAAAAAAAGCAGTAGTTGTGGACCTGTGTGGGTGTGGGTGAAGGGAAGGCATTCTTCAGCACATACGTAGGCACTCAGGCTAGCAGCTTGACTCATATTTTTAACATATCGAGTTCCAAGTAAGATTTATGCAAAGAAAACAATTCTGCTCCAGTTGCTCCAAAAATGTTTGAAAGCCATTTGAATTGGGCAATTGCAAGGTAACTTATGACCCATTCTTTGAAAAAAAAAAAAAAAAAGTCTTTAAATAGGTGACGAGATGAACACAAAAATCTTTTGAATTGAGCAATTGCAAGGTAACTTATGACCCATTCTTTGAAAAAAAAAAAAAAAGTCTGTAAATAGGTGATGATATGAATACAAAAATCTATGTGGATTAGAAATATACTTTATTTTTTTTCCTCTCTCTAGCCGCGGCTAATCCAGAGAATCCTTTTTAGCAGACTGGCTTCTGGCATTTGGAAAGGTAGAATATTCCAGATAACTTATTTCTACCAACAAGTAGAGTCTAGCTGAATGCTGTGCTTGGTTCATTTACCCCAGACACCCAGAATCAGCATTTGCGAGCATACCAACCAATACTTTAGGGGTGCGCGTCCCCCGGCAAATCTTCTTATCTAGAAGCCATGTTCTTACCTACAGCCCCCCGCCCCCAATAGTTGCTGTCATGTTAGAAAGTTGAAAAGAATTTTGTCTTCTCAGTTTGGGGCTGTACACAATTTCAAAGTTAGGAAATTTATTCGGCTCAAAAACTTCAACTTAAGGTTAATATAGCTTACTTTTCCAAATCTGGAGTATTTTTAATGGTTTAGAAAATCTAGTTCTTCAACATCATCCCCCAATTTTTTCTCTCAATCAAGTGTTGATAGGGCTAGTAATGAGAAGAAAATCTGTTCTCTGCCCTTAAGACATATTCATGTGTATAGGGGATGTTTATCCCATTGACATATAAATAACTCCAGGGTAGATCCATGTATTCATGGATGTTTAAGAATAATTCCACTGTTCTTGGGAGAATTGACACAGACACAAAAACACAAGCCCACAACCATATTCTTTAAATTCTTAAAGGGTTTACAATGATTGCTCCCTTGCTAATGAATTTCTTCATTAAATGAAAGGGGCTTATGCCCTGATCTGTTCTAAAGTCGGAGATTGAGTTATGAATAGGAGATGTATCTTGCACACACAGATCAAAATGTAATGGGGGAAAAAAGTGAAAATGTTTAATTCTTGAATAAGTCACTAAAATCGCAAAAATGATCTAAGTATCCCTAGCTCATGCATTATTTTTTGCTTAGTTTTTGTTATCTTATTTTTAAACTATTAACTAAAGCTTAGATCTTATTTGGGCATCACCAGCTTATCTATTATTATTATTATTATTATTATTATTTTTTGAGACAGAGTTTTGCTCTTTTTGCATAGGCTGGAGTGCAATGGTGTGCTCTTGGCTCACTGCAACCTCCGCCTCCTGGCTTCAAGTGATTCTCCTGCCTCAGCCTCCTCAGCCTCCTGTGTAGCTGGGTTACAGGCACCCAACACCACGCCCAGCTAATTCTGTATTTTTAGTAGAGATGGGTTTCACCATGTTGGCCAGGCTGGTCTTGAGCTTTTGACCTCAGGTGATCCGTCTGCCTCTGTCTCCCAAAGTGCTAGAATTACAGGCGCGACTCACCTCACCAGGCTATTATTGTCTTCTTTCTGTTCCTGGATCCAAACCAGGGTTTCACATTGTATTTAGTTGCCCTGTCTCCTGAGTATACTTTGATCTGTGACATCTGCTCCATATTTACCTATTTTTCATAGGCTCTAGTCTTGAAGAGTACAGGGCCCAGATCTATTCTGTAGAATGTCTGCATTCTGGGTTGTCTGGTTTTTCCAGTGGTTACACTGGAATTACGGGTTTGGGGAAATAATACTACAGATGTAGAGTGCTCTTCACATCATGTATTATGGGGTCAAAGTCAACTACCCAGTATCACTGACGTTAAGTTTTACCACTTGATTAAGACAGTGGCTACTAAGTTTCTTTTCTGCAAAGTTAGGGCAGTTTTCCATACTCTGTATTTTGGAACTAAGTTACTAAGTCTAGCTCACCTTTAAGCAGGAGAGATTTAAATTCTACCTGCTAGATGGAAGACCAACTATAACTACAATTATGATTTGGAATATTTTTCAAAAGATTTGTCTCCTCTCCATTTTTTTACATAAGTGAAATTTATTGTCATTTATATCTGTGTGGATTCATGGATATTCATTTTATATTTTGTTTTATAAGCCAATCATTCAATACTGCATTATTTTGTTGCTCAAATCATTCTAGCTTTGGCCACTGGAATCTAATTCGTTTTTATTTCTAAAATATCAGTTATAAGGGATTCTAGGCTAATAAACCCAACATTCTTAAATAGCAGCTCATCTGCAATAATCTCTAATCTAACCTAATAGTCTTTTCCTGCTTAATTATACTGGAGTTAACATTAATCCTTATATCTTAACAGGTGTTGTGTCATGAATTTATCTCTTTCCCTTTGATACTGATGAAAACTACAACCTATGTGAGCAAGCCAGGTTGTCCAACGGTCAACTTGTGAGGCTCAGTTCTGATAAGGTGATCTTCTGTACTCTAATGATCTATGGAGCAGTGCAAAATAAATACATGATTCTCTTTTTTTGAGGGAGCAAAGTTTTTATGTAGAAGTCAAGTAGTGACCAAGAGGGTCACAAAACTAATAAAAATTGACAGTATGTGCATGCTGATATTTCTTTCCTAGTACACTTGTGAACTTCCACAAACATGTATTTCAGGTAAGCTTGCATGCCTGTTATATTTAGTATTTTGCATGTGGCCCATTTCCCCCCTCCTCTGTGGATACCTGCATTATTAATAGGTTATCAACATTAACATTTTCCAAAGCTTGCATAATACCAATTTGTCAGGAGAAGGTCACCAAATTCTGCTATGATTTAGCCATACCAAGTGATCACTCACAGTACCAGAAACCCTGGTTTTCCTCTACATGAAGCCAAGACAATTGCCTTCCAACACAGTGGGTCGTCAAGTACAAAGACTAAATTAAAATGTGCTTACAAAGTTTATTTTTAAAGTAATTTAAAACACAGTGTAACCATATATTTAAAATATTGTGGCAATTTAGATTAGGAATAAACATGAGGTTATTTACACGTTGGCATACATATGTGTGTTTATATACACAAAGTGCAGATAAATACAGAAACACTACAAAATAAACAAAAAATTCAATGATAATTTACGGACAATCACTTTTATATTTATTACTTAATTTGTCATGTTAATGGCTGCAAAGAAGCTCCTAGTACTGAAACATAATATCTAAACATCTGACTTTTATATAAACTACAGTACCTCAAATTTTAACAGTATATAAATAGGATTCTGAATTTAAAACCCAGGTGTCTTCCCTGCCAAATTTCCTATTTGTAAAGGTTTCAGCTCAGAAATCAAGAAGGACTCCGTAAATCTCAACCTTCCATATGGGGTGATATCTTGGATTTTAAGCATAAATCATGTGCAGACCGTGTTCTTAGACCAGTTCTTGTGGGCATCATTCTCGGCAAAAAGGAGGCAGTTGAGGGTACATCAGCAGATATAAAACCTCAAAAATGCTGCCATATAGAGATTAAAAGTATGCACTATATATATGGAGCTATATATAGATTAAAAGTATGTATTTTATTTAAAAATGCACATTTTTAATCTATAAGACTGAGGGAATTCAAGGCAAAATGGAGTTGCTGTTAACTCTGGAAGCATAAAGACCATGGGAAACACTGGTGAGAGATGGGATGCTACAAAGGGGAGAATGTGGTTATCTAATTGAGGTGGTTTTGACACCTTCAGCCCCTGCCTCCTCCAACAGTTGAATTTCCCAAGTAGCCCTGTACACAAGCATCTTGCGGGTAGCGAATATTTATGATGGCAATCATGAAAACGGTCCCTGCCTTTTGGGACTCTTCAGTAAGCACACAGACTCCATTTCTCCATACAGCACCAAGAAAAATTCACACTGAACTTGGCATTTCTCTCATGAGTGCCAAAGGGAAGAGGGATGATGGGCTGGGCTCCCTAAACCACAAAACACCTTCTGAACATTGGTCTAGGACATGCAGATCAATTTTCTGCCAATGGCTTACTGTGCATGCTGTCAACATTCTTATCTAGACTCTATTTAAAACAGTGAGTACAGCTGCCCTCAAGAAAAACAAAATCCAATTTACTGATTTGATCCTCTAAAAGTTCACATCATTCATAAACCTGAGTTTTCCCAAGGTTATTACTAAGTGGAACCAGCACATTTTGAAGCAGGGAGATAATGGTGACAACGAGGGATACAGAGAATGTGTTCAGGAAACTGAGGCTAGTTGATGAATACCTGATACGACGTCTGTGAATCAACAGGAGACAGGCAGGACACAGACTGTTCAGAAAAGTTTTCTTTCTTTGTTGTTTTTTTTTTTTTAAGTGTTTTGATTTTGGAAGGTAATAAAAAAGGGTAGGAGGCAAAGTTAAATAGCAATGTCTACTCTAAGGGGAAACCTTTGGTCAGGAGGAAAGAAACTTCTGGACAACAGTCAAGACTCTGCTGTTTTTCGTGACCTGACCGAGAGATATGATTTCAGGGTCCTATGCAGTGATGTGAGGTCATGCTAATAGATGTGAATTACAAATGTATCATAAAACCAAAGAACAAAATCTGTTCCCTAAATTGCTCGGCCTCTGAATTTAGTCAAAGTGTAAGTCTAGTTGGGGTTCCAAATGCTAAAGAAGGCAACCTGAATACATAATGAAGGTATTTTGAAATTGCTTGAGGTAAAGCTCTGAGGGACTCCTCTAAACTGAAACCACATGAATGGCACCCTTTCAACAGGGACCAGAAGAATGGTTCTAGGAGTGAGAAGGTGAGCAGGGTGCACAGGACTGGAGTAAGAAATCTGTTTGCCTCACAGCATGGTGAATTTTTATAAAGCATGCCACATTCTGTATATCTAATGATGATAAAATAAGAATAAAAATCATATGTATCTTTATTTTTCCTACTTGGAAACCTAGATAATTTGGGGTTTTAAAGTACATTTTTTTCCCTCCACTATCTCTGATAAGAGCCAGCAGACAAATCATTGTTGAGAAACCTGGTTATTTCCATGCACATTACAAAGCACAGGGAACCCATTCAACAAGTAAAACCACTCACATCAAACAAGGAGAAATGGATTTCCTCATACTTCATGAACATTACAGGAATACAAAGATGATTTTACTGTTCAGACATTTATACATAACACAACAAAAAAATCCTTCAGTTGACTAGTTTCCATAAACTCGGTAGAGTTATGGCAAAACAAAAGAGTCATCTGTGAAATATACAAATGTTTTGTTATTTTCACATAACACAAGAGATGATGAAGTTAAACTTAGACCCCTCAATCTCATCGTCATACTGATTATACTGTAAGCAGTGATTAGGGTGCAGAGGTTGCATGTTTTGAAGGTAGGAATGTGGCAATTCTAATGTATCTTCACATTGTTTTTGAAAAGCTAAGATTTTGTTATTGAAATACTATTAGAAGTTGAATGTGATCCTCTTCCAGCGTCTGGCATTGCCTTCCTGTGTAATTAACATGCTGTGTGATTTACAGTACATGTCCTGACTTCTCAAATGCTCATAAATATCTGTAGGAGACTTACTTTAAGGGAAAGGCAGCTTTAGCCTGTGTCCAGTATGTGGCCATGGCTTGCTTACATTTGTAATCCATTATGAAGAAAAAAGAGCCGTCCTCACAAATCTACAAGATTAAAACTTCAAGCACAAGCAGTTTGAATCTGTGCCTTTGTAGCTTGTTTCAGCTAAGGGACCATAGCCAGTACTGTGGCTACAACACATGCCTTGTCATCAGATACAAGAGTTAGGCATCATGTCCACATCCTATGCAGTAAAAAAGCTTTAAATCTGAATGGAACACCTGTAGAATTAGCTCACAGACAACTCAGAGGCAAGAACACTTTGTTCTGTGTTCAAATAAAATAATGGTTGAAGGTTGAGATTTCTTTATGTACCAGTGGGAGAAGTGTAGGATTCTGAATCTCTCTTTGGAGTCAAGTTGGTCTTTGAAAGAAAACCAATTTGCTTTTAAGAGGTTCTAACATAGCAGGATGCCAGATGATGGTAAGCGTGCTTAAACCAAGGGTGCTGTGTAGACTAAGGGACTAGTACGTTGGTAAACTACCTTCTGTTCCAGCAGAGGGTAATCAGGGTGTCAGCAATGCTGTTATTAAGACCAAGGGTCACCAAGGACCTACACCACGAAGATCCAGCAACACCTTATTACAGTGTGCAGAGATCAACAGTAAGAGGTAAAAGAAAAAGATAATCTTTCATCAGACTTTTACATTGCACTGCTAGTTTCTATTACAGAGTATTTTTCCTTCTTTTGATTTACTGACATTGATTCCTAATTCTGACTCTGTTTACTATTATTCTACTTGTCAATTCTAATCTATTCTTTTAATTTGTAAAAGCATAACTTTTCTGAGGCATAGTTGTGTGTGTATATGTGTATTTAACCTATTAATTCTAGAAACATTAAAGTAAAAGAGATTGAGACTACAGATTGTAATAGTGTGTAAAGAGTTTTGTACAGTTAATACCTGAGTGTCTACACAGTGGGGCACTCTGAAGTAATACGTAAGATGTCAAGAACAAGCAGGTCAGGACTGTGGCACTCAAAGGGCAGATAACCAGCTTTTCAGGATCTTGAGAAGAAAGGCTCTTTGCCACATATAGATATATTTATAGAAATAATATATTAGAATTATTGAAATAGAAATATAGAATTAATGGTTCATGCATGACCAGATGCTGATGATATATATATAAGTGGACAGTAAATACCTATTACTATGCTGTACAAATTCACGGAAATTCCTAATAAAGGCTGTAAACTAAAAGACATAAAAGGAAATAATGTACAGATTTTATTTCTGCTAAAGATCATAAAACAATTTCAACTTCTGTGGTTCAAAGTAATTTAAGGATCTTGTACCTTTGTGTTTATTTTCTGTTTCAACTAAAGATAGATTTCAGAGGACATAGCTTCCCCGTAACATTTTCAAACATCTTTTTTATTCGTAGAAGAACATTTCAAAAGCCCAAATTAAATTAACATCAAAATACTTTGACACTTTACAATCTTCCAGATGGAATTTAAGTTCTATGCCTGGATACTGTAGTTTTACTGTTTTCCCATTTTAAATATTCTTCTATGATGTCACTATAATGCTATTGGTAGAGAATACGTGCATATAATTCATCAGTATTTATATTTTAGTGTAAGATTTTATAAGAATTGCAAAGTTATGAAGATAGTTTTACATATCCTCTAAACTAGGGGTCAGCAAACTATAACCCATGAGCCAAATCTAGCCCGCCACAAAAATATTTGCTATCAGGCCTTTATAGAAAATAGAAAAGGTTTGCTGATCCCTATACTAAATCCACAGAAGATGTCTGGAATTCTGGACATACTGTTTACAGTGGAATCAGTGTATGACTTAATTTTGCTTCCTTTATAGATATCATATACATTATTGCTTTTGAATAATATCATCTAATTGGAAAACAAATAAAGTTATATTAAAATAAAGACTTACATCCTTGAAATGTTTAGGACCAGCAAAACAATCATATATAAAAGCAGTATCTTTCTAAGAAAAAAAATAATGACTAAACAATTTAAATTACATTTTTAAGTAACAATTTCAGAGATTCTGAGAGAATACCAGGCAGTAAAGGACAGATCTCAAAATCCATGTAGCAGGTTTCTGGTTTCCAAATTTCTGGGATATAGTATTTAATACAGTATTGGAAATATAATTGTTATGGAAGAGACACTGGAGAGTTGCATAGTATCCAAAAATAAATTTTTCAGAAGCAAGATGTTTTAAAATAAGAAACCAACCAAAAAAGAATGGCCAACAATTTAAACCTTTTTTTTTCCATTAATAAGGAGCTACATAGTCTGCTGGTGAAGAAAGTGATGGAAATTGACTGTTTTCACTTAGTGGGCTGATCCCCGTGTATCTGTGTCAGATAAAATCATAGCACTTATTATTCGTTACCATGGATACCATGAAGATACTGCCATCCACTAAATAGTATTAGAGGAAGACAACATAATTTTCTGGAACTAGTCCCGTTTTGCCTTCATAAGTTGCCTTTAACCATCCTGGTTCCACTGATGGGTACACTGGCAAAATAAATAAATAGCACTCAGTCAACATTAGTGTCAAATAATTATAGCAACAAGTGGGTGTTCAGCACAGTCAGTCCTGGGTATCTGTGGGGGATTGTTTCCAGGACCCCTTGTGGATACCAAAACCTGTGCTTGCTCACATCCCTGATATAAAATGATGTAATATTTGCATATACCCTAGGGACATCCTCCTGTATGCTTTAAATCATTTCTAGATTACTTGTAATACATTTTACAATCTACATACTATGCAAATAGTTGTAATACTATATATTTTTAAAATTTACATTATTATTTATTTTCCAACGTTTTGATCCATGGCTGGTTAAATTGTGCATGCAGAACCCCTGGATACAGAGGGCCAACTATACACTAAACTCAAATTGTCCAAACAAAACAATGTCACAGCCCTTTAAAGTTGGAATGTGCTTTGCATTCACATAGTCAAATAAAACAATCTCTCTCACTTCTACAAACAGGCACATACACACAAGTGCCTGCAGGAGAGGAATGAATCCAAAGGGAATTTAAAAATTTGTATGTATGTATGTATGTACGTACGTATGTGGCTTGCCCTCTTAAGCAGCTGCGACTACAGGTGCATGCCACCCAGAAGGATTTGATGTGTTCATGCATGTCCATCATGAGAAGCAGGACCTGGGATAGCATCTGAGGCTTCTGGCTTCTACTTTAGACTCATACCATCATACTATTCCTTCATCCTCCCCATGATGACAAACTTAAGCAGAGGGAACTGATGCACTTACCATTAGAAAATATCGCTCCTTGTGGGAAGGAAAGCTCATGGCTATGCTCTGCTTTACAGGAATACATGGCTTTGGCTTGGCTGAAAGAACACGACAATTTGTCAAAACCTCAACACTCAACCTAAGTACATCTATATTTAAAACTACTCTTAAAGAATACTATTAATTTGTACTTGTAATTGGAACATAACGTACATGAAGTGCACATATAAGTGTACATCGGTGCTTTTTCCACTGAACACAGTCATGTTACCAGATCAAGAAATCCAGGATAATTAGCACACTAGAAACCCTTCTTGTGTTTCTAGGAAATGTGCTCCAGGGTATCCCTTGGCTGATAACAACATAGGTTGCTTTTAAAGCCTGATTTTATTTAATTGTTTAATAAGCTGCCAAACAGGCTGTTTTACAGCGGTATAGGAACCAAGGTTACTAGGTGCCCCAAAGCTTTTTTTTTTCCACTTTCATGTTCAGGCTATCTGAGGTGAGATCTAAAAATTAAAAGGCTTAAAGAATATGGCAAGTAAGTTGATGAGGCATAATACAGGGAAAATCACGGGATACGCGGATGATAAATCACAACCAACTACAGCTTCACTGTCAGGAAGATGGGGACAGGTGGAGGCTTTGCAAACCGGAGTACACCCATTCTTAAAAAGAGAGGCCAACCACTCAGCTCCCAAGCTCTGTCACTATATGCAAATTCGTGCAAAATGTAGTCAGATACTCTTCTTATTTTTCGAGTGAAGCCAGAATTTAGGAGTTACATATGAGATATGATCCAAAAATATTTGAGCAAACACTGAAAAGGCATCGTCTGAGGCTGCTCATCGAGGCACCAGGCAAGTCTCCTTTAATCTGCAACATTCAATGACCTTGGTAAGACTTGCAAGTGATCCCAACTGCACGCACTTACCGCCTCTTCCACAGCCAGAGTCCAAGACAGTAGCATTTCCAACCTAGTTGGCGGAATGACTTCTTAGCTTCCTAGAACCTCTATAGTCTTCTTCTTTTATTCCCTTACAATCCATTATCTACAGAGCAGCCAGAGGGCAGCTTTAAAATGCCCGTCAGATCATGTTACTTCCCTGACAACCTTTCAACTGGCTTCCTACTTTGGCCCCTGCCTCTTTGTGTCCCTGCTTCTGTGTCCCCACCTCTGCTCTCCCACTCTACTCCAGTCACAGTGGCCCTCTTTCGAACATGCCAAACTCACTCCCACCTCAGGCCGGCTACGGCCATGCCCTGGGATGTTTTCCTCTTGATCTTCACATGGCCATGTACTTCAGGTTCACCTTCAATTTCAAGAGTTTTGCTGCAGGCCAAGCCTTCTCTAATCATACTCTCTGAAATAGTTGCCCAGGTAACTATCACATCTTCCCGCTTCAAGTCTGCATGGTGTTAGTATCTGGTATTTTGTTACTATTGCTGATATTTTTATCTTCTCCCCTAGCTAGCATGCAATCCCACTAACAATGTCTGTTGCTTGGTAATAACTCAGTAAATGTTAACTAAATGAATGAGAAAATGGGCACCTTATCTCTCCTCCTTGGGGTCCCAGCCCTATACCCGCAAAGCAGCATCAGCAATATTTGCATCTACAGCTCTGCCATGCAGCAGCATTACATTATAATTTCATTTCCCTGTTGGCTCAACCCTGGGTCTTAATTCTACACTTCCAGAATGAGGCCCAGCCATTTAAACTGGGGTTCAAAGATCATCTGGATTGGAAAGCACAGAGAGAAAAATTCTGGACCTGCCTCCAATCTGTTTCATTAGAGGTGAGCCTCAGGCTGTACTTTCAGAAAGCTTGCTAGGAGGGCAGGTTTGGGAATGACCCTCAGCCCACATAGCACAACATCCCAGTGAAACATGGTCTAAGGAAGAATGGAGGAAGTAGGACTCGGGGAAGGACAAGTCTTTTTTTTTTTTTTTTTTTTTTTTTGAGACCGAGGTTTGCTCTTGTTACCCAGGCTGGAGTGCAATGGTGCGATCTTGGCTCACCGCAACCTCCGCCTCCTGGGTTCAGGCAATTCTCCTGCCTCAGCCTCCTGAGTAGCTGGGATTACAGGCACGTGCCACCATGCCCAGCTAATTTTTTGTATTCTTAGTAGAGACGGGGTTTCACCATGTTGACCAGGATGGTCTCGATCTCTTGACCTTGTGACCCTCCCACCTCGGCCTCCCAAAGTGCTGGGATTACAGGCTTGAGCCACCACGCCCGGCCGGACAGGACTTTAAAGAACTGTGTGTATGCACGTGAACACCTGCACATGGGTAGGCTGGATGCATCCAGGTGGGAAGTGGGAACACTAGCAGGTTCTGAAGACTTCTAACAATCGGACTACGGTAGTCTCCAACAGAACATAAACTTTTTCCCTATAAATTTCTAGCCAACTATAACCATTTCATTTGATCGGGATATTACTGAGGACTGCAGAGCTATTTCCCTAAAAAACAGGGAAGATTTTTCAAAAAAAAACAAAAAACAAAAAACAAAATCACATTTGCTAATAGCAACAGCTTTCTCCAGTGAACATTAGGTCATATTTCTTTGAATCATTAAGATAAATTATAAAGAGCTATAAGAAAAAAATCTCCAAAGTTCTAGAAGTGATTACAGTATAATATTCTTTACAATGACATAATTTTCAAAACAACACTTTAAAATGTACCCCAAATCTTGTAATTAATGTTTTAGACATAAATGTTCTTCTTACTTTTATAGTTTTCTATGGGACTGGCTGAGGGAGGCAGAAAGCATACAGAATGATTATATCGCTAAATAAATAAAGACATATATTGTTAAATGTGTCAAAATCACACAGTCCCAAATACTACCTGTCATGACTTTTCGATTATCTGTGCACTGACTTGACAGACTTTTCTTCTGCTGAGATCTCTAACTGCAGGTGTTAACTCTGCAGAGAGCTTTGATGATTTAATGTAGACTTCTATATCAGTGAAGTTTCCTCAGGTGCTAATGCTTCCTCTTTTACTGCCTTGGTGTATTGAAGAAGATGTGAAAATAACACTGTCACCTATTGTGTCTCTCTTCAGAAAATTCTAATCTCTCTTTGAAAAGGATTTTGGAAATTCTGCTTCTTACTGCTTGGGAGAGTGAGGTAATGGCACAGTCCCGAAAGCCATTTCTTCCCTTATCCTCAGAAAAATGATCTGCCCACAAGCCTCCTTCCTCATTCTAAATGCCATCTAACGCATTTAATGAATAAAATTTAAAAAGTTTGATTGGGTCAGTGTGCAAAATTTGCCAATGTTTGTCTTAAACATAAGAGAAATTTTTAAAATTCACCAAAATTGATACAATGTCATCTGGAGGCCTGCTTAACAATGATGAATACACGCAGTTTGATGCTATTGATAGTTTCACATCTGAAGGGGATAGGAGTGCACGGAAGTAGAAAGATACTAGAGCAATACTATATATACAAGTGAAAATTTTTTAAAATCACAACAATCTTAAGTATTCATCAACAGAGAATAGAGAACTTAGAAAATAAATTAGAGCACACCAATCTGATGAAGTATTAGACTGCTTGTGTTTCCTGGGTACTAGTTGGAGATGTTTTCCTTCTTTGCTTTCTTTTCTCTTTTTTTTTTTGAGACAGGGTCTCACTCTGTTGCTCAGGCTGGAATGCAGTGGTGCAGTCATGGCTCACTGTAGTTTCAACTTCCTGAGCTCAGGTGATCTTCCCATCTTAGCCCAGGTAGCTGGGACTATTAGGTGTGTACCACCATGCAAACTAATATTTTGTATTTTTTGTAGAGACAGGGTTTCAAATACCTGGGCTCAAACCATCTACTCGCCTTAAGCCCACAGTTCCACCATGTTAGCCAAGATGGTCTCAATGTCTTGACCTCGTGATCCACCTGCCTTGGCCTCCCAAAGTGCTAGGATTACAGAAGTGAGCCAGCTTAGCTGGAGATTTCTTTTTCTTTTTTTTTTTTTTTTTGAGATGGAGTCTCACTGTTACCCAGGCTGGTGTGCAGTGGTGTGATCTTGGCTCACTGCAACCTCTTCCTCCCGAGTTCAAGCCATTCCCGTGCCTCAGCCTCCTGAGGAGATGGGACTACAGGCGCGTACCATCACGCATGGCTAAGGTTTTGTATTTTTAGTAGAGATGGGGCTTCACTGTGTTAGCCAGGATGGTCTTGATCTCCTGGCCTCATGATCCACCAGCCTCACCTCCTAAAGTGCTGGGATTACAGGCTTGAGCCACCGTGCCCGGCTGGAGATTTCTTAAAATTAATTACATGTTCTTTTCATAGATTTTTTTCCAACACACACTTGCTGTTTCCAGCTTGAATATCTGAATGCCTCAATGCTAAAAACTTCCACTTGAGCTGCAGAGTTAAAGCTGCTTGTGTCAAAGGCATGCATATTGCAAAAAATGAAGTGAAAAAGTGAGTAACAAAGTATTTTTAAGTTAAAAATGTGTATTTTATTTACTCATTGAACAATTTTATTAAGCATCGATTGTGTGTTGGGCACTGTGATAGCAACAATACAGTGAACTGCCCCACCCTCCCAGCACCCCCACCCACGTGTCCCTTTGTGTGTTTATCACAGGGTAGTTTTCCAAAGGTGGTGAGGGGAACCTGTGGAAGGAAGATAGAGGGGCAGGCAGGAGCCTAAGATATCATTGATCTGAAGCTAATGGAATGTATATGATAATTCATTTATTTTCTATTATGTCAGGTTTTAAAGATAGCTGAAAGAATATAAAACAGTTCAACCCTGTTTTGGAAAAATATCATTTTTCAAAAAATCATGTTATTTGTGCTAATATGTAATGGGCTTATTGTTATTTAAAATAAATACATATTTTAAAATGTTTTATATGAATTTCTAATACAGTAAATATCAATACGTATAATCCATAAAAACAGAAGTCCTTTGGGGATCCTTATTGATCTTTCAAATTTATAAAGGTGTTATGAGATCAAGAAGTTTGAGAACCATTGCCAAAGATGAGATTAGAAGGCTGTGTACCAAATTTTAATAGTTTTCTTCGGGTGATAAAGTTGTAAGTGGTTTTAATTTACTTCTTTATTAGTTTTCACATTTTCTCAAGGAAAATCATTAATTTTTTTCCTTCTTATGTGTGTTATAATGATTTCTGCATCTTATGTGTGTCTTAAATAAGTAACTGTGCTCTAAACCAGTGATATACAGCCTTTTAAAAATTCAAAGTCACAAATCCATAGAATATACATTCTTCTTTCTCAGCACCACATCACACCTGCTCTAAAACTGACCACATAATTGGAAGTAAATCACTCCTCAGCAAACGCAAAAGAACGGAAATCATAACAGACAGTCTCTCAGACCACAGTACAATTAAATTAGAACTCAGGATTAAGAAACTCACTCAGAACTGTACAACTACATGGAAACGGAACAACTGGCTCCTGAATGTTGACTGGATAAACAATGAAATGAAAGCAGAAATAAAGATGTTCTTAGATGAAGAGACCCAGGCTTTTCAGATCAACTTCCCCTTTGACTATCATGCTGCATTTCAGTATAAGAAAAGGTTGACTGACTGGCACCTCTGGTTTTACCTTCCTATAGGTGACAGGCTAGGCCTTGGGGAAACTCTCCAGAAGGCACTATTTTTACTTAAAATCAAACCAGAAACCTTTTCACATGTGAGTCCTAAAACTGTACACTGGAACCCTTTCACATGTGATTCCTAAAACTGTAAACAGGGAGCTTTTCACATGTAAGTCCTAGAACTGTAAACTGGAACTCTTTCACATGTGATTTCTAAAGCTATAAACCTAATATTCTTCCACATGTAACATCTAAAGTATAAGCCTATATAAAGGCTGAATCTCCCTTTGTTAAACAAGCTTGGCTGTTAGGCAACTATGCCACCTTGCTCCTGGCTGAATAAACCTTCCTCCTGTATTCAGTGTCTGAGAAATCCATTTCCCACGGTCACTCATGCTACAAGAAACCAACAAGAATGAAGACACAACGTACCAGAATCTCTGGGACACATTTAAAGCAGTGTCTAGAGGGAAATTTATAGCAATAAATGCCCATAGGAGAAGCAAAGAGAGATCTAAAATCGACACCCTATCACCAAAATTGAATGAGCTAGAAGAGCAATATCGAAAAAACTCAAAAGCAAGAAGACAAGAAATAACTAAGATCAGAGCAGAAGTCAAGGAGGGAGGGAGAGACACACAGAAAAAAATCCTTCAAAAAACAATCAGTGAATCCAGGAGATGATTTTCTGAAAAGATCAACAAAACAGACAGACCGCTAGCCAGATTAACAAAAAAGAAAAGATAGAAGAATCAAAGAGATGCAATAAAAAAAAGATCAAGGGGCTATCACCACTAATTCCACAGAAATACAAACTACCATAGAGATTACTATAAACAACTCGATGTGCATAAACCAGTACACCTGGAAGAAATGGATACATTCCTGGACACTTGCACCCTATCAAGACTAAACCAGGAAGAAGTTGAAACCCTGAATAGACCAATAACAAGGGCTGAAGTTGAGGCAGTAATTAAGAGCCTACTAACCAAAAAAAGTCCAGGACCAGATGGGTTCACAGCCAAATTCTACCAGATGTACAAAGAGGAGCTGGTACCAATCCTTCTTAAACTATTTCAACAATACAAAAAGAGTGAATCCTTCCCAAATCATTTTATGAGACCAACATCATCCTGATACCAAAACCCAGCAGAGAATCAACAAAAAAAGAAAACTTCAGGCCAATATCCATGATGAACATAGATGCAAAAATCTTCAATAAAATACTGGGAAACCGATTGCAACAGTACATCAAACAGTTTATCCATCACAATCAAGTTGGCTTCATCCCGGGGACGCAAGGCTGGTTCAACATATGCAAGTCTATAAACATAATCCACCACATCAACAGAACCAAAGAAAAAAACCATATGATTCTCTCAATAGATGCAGAGAACACCTTCAACAAAATGCAACAGCCCTTTATGCTAAAAACTCTCAATAAACAAGGTATTGATGGAATATATCTCAAAATAATAAAAGCTATTTATGACAAACCAACAGCAAATATCATACTGAATGGGCAAAACCTGGGAGCATTCCCTTTGAAAACTAGCACAAGACGAGGATGCCCTCCCTCTCTCACACTCCTATTCAATATAACATTGGAAGTTCTAGCCAGAGCAATCAGGCAAGAAAAAGAAATAAAGCCTATTAAATTAATAAAGGAGGAGGTCAAACTGTCTCTATTTGCAGATGACATGATTGTATTTAGAAGATTCCATCATCTCAGACCAAAATCTCCTCAAACTGATAAGCAACTTCAGCAAAGTCTCAGAATATAAAATCAATGTGCAGAAATCACAAGCATCCCTATACATCAACAACAGACTAACAGAGAAACAAATCAAGAGTGAATTCCCATTCACAACTGCTACAAAGAGAATAAAATACCTAGATATATAACTAACAAAGGATGTAAAGGACCTCTTCAAGGAGAACTACAAACCACTGCTCAAGGAAATAAGAACACAAGCAGATGGAAAAATATTCCATGCTCATGATTAGGAAGAATCAGTATCGTGAAAATGGCTATACTGCCCACAGTAATTTACAGATTCAATGCTATCCTCATCAAGTTACCTATGACTCTCTTCACAGAACTGGAAAAAAACCACCTTAAACTTCATATGGAACCAAAAGAGAGCCCATATAGCCAAAACAATCCTAAGCAAAGAGAACAAAGCTGGAGGAATCACACTACCTGACTTCAAACTATACTACAAGGCTACAGTAATCAAAACAGCATGGTACTGGTACCAAAACAGAGATATAGACCAATGGAACAGAACAGAGGCCTTGGAGGCAATGCCACCCATCTACAACCATCTGATCTTTGAGAAACCTGACAAAAACAAGCAACGGGAAAGGATTCCCTGTTTAATAAATGGTGTTGGGAAAACTGGCCAGCCATGTGCAGAAAGCAGAAACTGGACCCCTTCCTGACACCTTACACTAAATTTAACTCCAGATGGATTAAAGACTTAAACATAAGACCTAACACCATAAAAACCCTAGACAAAAACCTAGACAAAACCATTCAGGACATAGGCATAGGCAAAGACTTCATGACTAAAACACCAAAAGCATTGGCAACAAAAGCCAAAATAGACAAATGGGATCTAATTAAACTCAGAGCTTCTGCACAGCAAAAGAAACATCATGAGGGTGAACTGGCAACCAATAGAATGGGAAAAAATTTTTGCAATCTACCTTTCAGACCAAGGGCCAATATCCACAATCTACAAAAAAATAAAACAGATTTACAAGAAACAAACAAGCAAACCCATTCAAAAGTGGGCAAAGGATATGAATAGACACTTTTCAAAAGAAGACATGTATGAGGCCAACAAACATAAAAAAATGCTCATCATCCCTGGTCATTAGAGAAATGCAAATCAAAACCACATTGAGATACCATCTCATGCCAGTTAGAATGGTGATCATTAAAAAATCTGGAGACAACAGATGCTGGACAGGATGTGGAGAAACAGGAACAGTTTTACACTGTTGGTGGGAGTGTAAATTAGTTCAACCATTGTGGAAGACAGTGTGGCGATTCCTCGAGGACCTAGAAATAGAAATTCCATTCGACCCAGCAATCCCATTACTTGGTATATACCCAAAGGAATATAAATCGTTCTATTATAAGCACACATGCACACGAGTGTTCACTGCAGCACTGTTTACAATAGCAAAGACCAGGAACCAACCCAAATGTCCATTGATGATAGACTGGACAAAGAAAATGTGGCACATATACACCATAAAAAACACTGAGTTCGTGTCCTTTGTAGGGACATGGATGAACCTAGAAACCATCATTCTCAGCAAACTGACCAAGAACAGAAAATCAAACACTGCATGTTTTCACTCTTAGGCAGGTGTTGAACAATGAGAACACATGAACACAGGAAGGGGAGCATCACACACTGGGGTCTGTTGGGAGGTGGTTGGAGAGGGACAGAGGGGTGTGGGAAGGGATAACATGGGGGAAAATGCCAGTTATAGGTGACGGGCGGATGGAGGCAACAAACCACCTTGCCATGTAAATACCTATGCAACACCCTGCATAATCTGCACATGTACCCCAGAACCTAAAGTGCAATAAAAAAATAAAAACATAAAAAAAAAAATTCAAACTCATTGAGCAAGATAACTTTGTTGATTTTTGTCCTTTGTAATTCTAGCAAAAAATCTGTCTTTTAAAATTTGATAATATTTGATTGTTTATAATGAACCAGATGCTCAATTCTCAATTTACACTCCTAATTCTCAACTCATCCTTCAGAGGATATTTGTATAGCTTGCCTGTTTATACAACTTTGAAGTGGATCTCCTGAGTATAACTGAGACCCAGGTCAAGGTTTATATGCCTTTATCATGGTAAGACACAGCCTAGTGACATTTGGCTCTTAATGGGATTTTATAGATTAAGGAAAACAATTGTAAATAACTAATCTCTGCTTAGGGTTGTGCCAAGCAAAAGACATTTTTCTCTATTCCAAAAATTCTCAAACTTTTATGTACAGAAGAATCACTCAGGGAGGTTGAAAAAAATGCAGATTCCTCAGGCCTCGGTCTCAGACACTGTGGTTTATAAGGTCTATGGCAAAACCCTGGAATCTTCATTTTAACAAGTCTTGCAGCACGGCCCCTCCCATTCCAGTGAACTTGCTTTCTTACAGATCTCCCAGATGTCTTAGAAGTTAAAACCAGAGTCCTCTCCTGATCTAAACCATTTTTTGCAGCTTCTGCCACTGTAGGTCATGGCTTCTCATCCTGTACATTCTTTTTTGTCTGAACTAAATAAAATCATTCCCCAATGACCAATGCTTGCCCATGTGTTCTTTTTCATTTAGTAAGCCTCCTTGCTAGGTACCCTCACCTTCACATATACAGTGTAATTGCCGTGTAGAAGTTTCTTTTTTTCTTTTTGAGACGGAGTTTCGCTCTTGTTACTCAGCCTGGAGTACAATGGCATGATCTCGGCTCACCGCAACCTCCAACTCCTGGGTTCAAGCCATTATCCTGTCTCAGCTTCCCAAGTAGCTGGGACTACAGGCGCACGCCACCATGCCCAGCTAATTTTTGTATTTTTAGTAGAGACGGGGTTTCACCATGTTGACCAAGATGGTGTCGATCTCTCGACCTCGTGATCCACTCGCCTCAGCCTCCCAAAGTGCTGGGATTATAGGCATGAGCCACTGCACCCGGCCAGAAGTTTCTTAAATGGCATCAAACTCCATGCTCTCTCCTAGTTCCAGCTGCACATTTCTAACTGCCTCTCATTGGCCCTTAGCCTCCTCAAACCCTATGGCCAAAACTTTCACTTCCTTCTACATACACACAAGCTAAGATCAGAAGCTCAACCACCATTCTTTCAGACACTGTCTCAGAGACTTGGAAACTTCTTTACCTGTCTGTTATTCCCAATATCAAAACAGTTGCCCAATCCTGATCCTAGCCTAAAAATCTCCTTATAGCTTTTCATCCTTTCACTACTCTACTGATTAAGGCCTTTTAAATCTCACCAGTTCCATCCTAAATGGTTGACTGTTCTTTCACCTTCACAAGCTCCTGGAATATGATCTGTTCCGGTGCATCATTGATTAGATCACCCACCATGCAGTGCGTGGGGCAATGCCAAAGGGGTTATTTTTCTGTTGCTCAAGACCATCCACTAAAATATCCCAACTGGTCTCTTTCCCAAATATGGCTAGTCTTCCTACTGCCTCTATTGGTTCTATCTCTTTCAAGGTCTAATTCAAGGGTAAGCTTGAGCTCCTTACGAAAAAAAAGTATAAGATAGGCATGGTAGGAGATTAGTCAGAGAAATTCCCTTAGCTTCTATGAGTTGTTCAGTTTTATTTAAGAGTACAAAAGGATGTGAGGTGACTGTTAAGAGTTAGTGTTTAGTGTTTAAATACCACTCATATATTAATCAGAGGCTTGAGCGTCTAAGGCAAGCAGTTTCAACAATAATCATAATAATAGTTATTAACGTAGAAACCATCTACAGTGTACCTGTCCTGTTTAAACACAGTATGGTGTACATTCCCAACAATGTGGCAAGCTGAGATTACTACCTTCAGTGTATGCATAAAGAAAATAGATTCCCCAAAATTGGTAACTCTGAGGTTACACAAACTAGAAAGTGGTGAACTAAAAATGTAAACTAGGGTCTCTCTCACCTGAAGTTTGTTTGTGTTCCCCTGTGCCTACCTCAGTGAAAAGCTGTGACACAAATCACAAGTGTTGTAGACTGACTGACAGACTGCAACTCTGAAGGTAGAGCTGAGTGAGCTCTAAGTCTATGCTGATCCCCATTAGAGGTGGATTTAGAATATTCAGAATGTAAAAACATGTGAAAGAAGTATGAGTTGGTCAGGTGTGGTGGCTCACACTTGTGATCCCAGTGCTTTGGGAGGCTGAGTGGGTGGATCACCTGAGGTCAGGAGTTCAAGCCCAGCCTGGCCAACCTGGTGAAACCCCATCTCTACTAAAATTACAAAAATTAGCTGGGTGTGGTGGTGGGTGCCTGTAATCCCAGCTACTCAGGAGGCAGGAGAATCACTTGAACCTGGGAGGTGGAGGTTGCAGTGAGCTGAGATTGTGCCAATGTCACGCACTGGGCAAGAGAGTAAGACTCTGTCTCCAAAAAAAAAAAAAAAAAAAAAAAAAAGGAGTATGAGTTGACTGTTAAACATCTGAGTTTTTATTATGTTTTGGCTTTCCGATTTACATTATCTATAGCCTATTTTCTTAAAGCTCTATGGGGATTACCTCTTTGGTTACGATTACTTAAGTTTTTACTTAACAGGTAGACTCTTTTTAGAGCTTCCTAATAAAAGGGCTCCATCTAGTGAGCAATTCAACCATATAGCATGACAGAAGAAGTAGCAAGGTTAAAATCCTTTATAGTTAGACTTAAAAATCAAGAAAATCTCAGAGAAATTTTGTTTGCTATGACATGCATGGGGCTTAGTTTTCACCATGTCTTGGTCAAAAGGAAGAAGATAAAGACGCTGCTGACAGAGGTAAGGTGTGAGCACTGTGGGCTCAGCTATTTAAATGATAGGCAATGACCATTATTCTAGGAAGATTCCAAAGTGGCTCTACTCTGTGCAGTTAAAAAAAACCCTAATACAGCCAGGTGCAGTAGCTCATGCCTGTAATCCCAGCACTTTGGGAGGCTGAGGTGGGCGGATCACGAGGTCAGGAGATCGAGACCATCTTGGCGGACATGGTGAAACCCTGTCTCTACTAAAAATACAAAAAATTATCTGGACATGATGTCATGTACCTATAGTCATGGCAACTCGGGAGACTGAGGCAGGAGAATCGCTTGAACCTGGGAGGTAGAGGTTGCAGTGAGCTGAGATCGCACCACTGCACTCCTGCCTGGGTGACAGAATGAGACTCCATATCAAACAAGACAAAACATAAAACCTAATACATGATGGCCCTCACTGGGCTTTCAACAAAACCAAAAAGGGTATGAAAGTCATTGTTATCCTTAATAACACTCACATGCCCAGTAACATATAGGTACTTTTTAAATGTTTGCTGAAAAAGTCCACATACTTTAACAGTTTGATAAAAATTACTTGATTAAATAACCTTTAGAGAAACTATACAGCAATAACTCAATTATCTGTGATTCCTTTACTTCACAGCCTCACTTAGCTAGACATGAGATGCTCAAAAATGTCTTGGTACATTTAAAGGAGAAATCAAGATTTGTTCTTCAAGTTTTCTCATTTATACGCTCTTTCAACATTTAAGCATTTATGGAGTGTCTCCTACCCATACTAGCTGCTGATAGTAAAAAAAAAAAAAAAAAAATAGTGAAAAGTCCCTGCCTATATTAAATTCCGTTATTCCAATTAAAAACCAAAACCCACTGTAGATCAGATGAATACATTTGAAAGCAAGAAGAGTAAAGCAGGAATTTTAGAAGCAACCACATTAGCAGCAGAAATGTAACAACTCATAATGGAGCAGAATGTAAAATCTGAGAAGCCTAATGAAGTTCTGTACTCTTTTAGAGTAGCCTTGGGCAATTAACTCTACAACATATCAGTGGTTTTTAAGAATAACCATATTTTTCAATGGATGTCCATGATGATTGCTTCAGAAAAAGTTACATAACTTTTAAAAATCAAGAACATGCTTTTCAAAAGTGTTCCTAAAATGACTGTCATCAAAGTTGGAAGAAGGATTATAGCAACTTTTATCTTCTAGTAAATGCATTTGTTTAGAACCCTTCTGTGAAGATTTCAGCAAATGAGACATCACTGTAACAATCTGAGAGGATAAATGCTGTTTATAGACATGAATGACTTCCTCTGAAGGGCCACTGGGTGTAAGTTTGCCATCCGCGTAACAGAGAGGTGGAGCTATCACAGAGTGTCATGTCAATACAAAGCAACAATATCACCACTTTTTTTTTTTTTAAATGCATTTAAGGGTTTTGAGAACTTACCGCCCAGAAGAAACTGGCTTAGGTGAACCAACATTTTCAAACAGTTGAGCTTTTGCTGCCACTCTGAAAAATGATTTAAAATGCAAGTTTCACGAAGTCAATACATTCATTCTGCTCAAACTGAAATTCAGGAGTATCAGTTAAACAAGACAAAAAACGGTTAAGAACCACTGTCAAAATTGGGACAGAATTTTAATTGTTTTAAGCTTTAATGTTGATGAGACTTTTAGATCTAACCTCTAGCTTACGGAGTATTGGACTGTAGCAAACCTATAGCTACTTCCTCTGGGGATCTTACCATCCTCATCCTTTTTATCTCAAAAAACCATGGGAGCAGTAGAAGGAACATTTTCTCTCTACTCTGTTCCCAGCAACACTTACCGACTACTGTGGAGCCACAAAGTGAAGATGCAAAGAATCAAATCATGTTAACAAAAGAACTGTTTTCATTCTGTTAGCTAACAAAACACTAGTTATAACAACTATCTCAAGTATTTTTTAATATGTGGACATATGTCTGTTGAGTGAAAAGGACAAACTCTGAAAATATGGCCAATAATCTGTGGATTTACATCTTGTTTTGAACCAAGGAGGGCAAGACAGACAGGATATGATCTAGTTGAACAGGTAAGAGTGTTGAGTATGACTGAAAAGAACCGAAAGAGTTTCTATATTTGCTGGAAGATGATACAAAATTCTTTGATGACCTAAGCTAGATTAAAAAATCTACCTTACTTCTTTAATTGACAAACTCTTCTCCCAGAGCCAAGCCATTTGATAATCTCAAAGATCATTTTAGACCTAATATAGAACACACGTTTTTCTCATTTGAATTTCTACTTTAACAGTACAATCACAAAACAGAAGCTTTTCTCTTTCCTCCACAGAGAATGGAGTTTCTAGTCTCTCATCTTCCCTAACATATTGGCTTAACATTTCTCTCCCTTAATGGCTAGGACTATACACAATGGTTAGTAGACACTTTGACAAATATATTTGCCTACACCGCTGTAACTGGATTTCCAACAAACAGAGGTAACTTATGTTGAACATGCTGTGCAACCAAAAGGTTCTTGTCCAAGAAAACGATGAACTAATGAATTTATGACACAGTTCCTATAGAAACAGGCTTGGCAAAATGTCTTACTGGGCTTTTAATGAATAATTAAAATGTCAGGAAGAATACCATCATATTAAAAATGGGGATGGTATAACAGAGAGAACACAGAATTGAAGTCAGAGAACCCTAGGTTGGAAAACTTAGAAAGCATCAGTTTTCATCATCTCTAAAATGTGGTTTATACTCCCTATTTCAAAAGGACACTGCAGACCTTAAAAGAGGTAACTCATGTAAAGATATCTAGTAATGGCTCAGACAGCATTAGGAAATTTTCAGCAAATGTCAGAGAAACAAAATGAAAGGGAGAGAAACTTTTCATATCTCTGGATGCTGCTTGCTTGTTTAGCCAGGCTTCCACTGTTCTTCTTTCCTCACTGTCTCCTCCCGTCTGTGTTCCCTTCTCTTATCAGCCTTTACACCTCTGCATCATTTCCTTTGATGAGAAGTACCCTCTTTTGCCTTTCATGTTCCTAATTCTCCACCAGCTTGTTTAAATCACTGAGGACTCAGGTAGGGGTGCAGAATGGAAGAGAGAAAGAAGCTGCTTTAAAAGAGAAGGGCAGGGACCTGGCTTATAGTCAATACATGGCAGTCTTCAGCTGAGAGATGGATGTCTGTCTTTTATAGGAACGCTTTAATTTCAAAGCTTATAACTACTGTATTATACATCAATTTTCATTTCCTCAAATTAAGTCATTGATCTGCTTTAAAGGAAAGTGCTTGAAGTGCTGCCCTGTGAGATTCTGTATATATGTGAAAACTACTCTAACTTACACATCACTTATAGAATAGAGTCCTACAGAAGTGGACTGTACCCACTCTACAGATGAAGTATTTCCAACTTATTCAACTTGTGGGATTCCCAAGAGTTCTTCTGAAACACTCAAGTCCTCGATATCCCTGGGAGACACAGTAAACATATAAACTCTCACTTACACTGAGCCAGGACGCTGATAGCCATTGCTTGAGGCAGTGTCTAGTCTTAACCCCCTGCACATTTTCGGAGGCAGGTCTGGGTTTGGTGAAGCTTTGGGTGTCTCCTTGGAACCTACAGAAGTTAAGCTTTGAATAGATCCACTGTAGCTCTTGTTTCCTAAAAAGAAAGCCCAAGAAAATAGGCAAGGTGCTATTAGACAACATAATAGCAATAACACAGTACATGTGCATAACAAAAGGAAGCATTTTTCTCTGAGCCCAAATGGGAAGGTACAGAATGTTCTTTGAGCACAGCAACCCATCGCACAGGGAGATCAAAATCTACAGTAATTACAAAGACATCACTTCACAGACATGGAAAGATTCAGGAAAAATGTCACAGTGCCTAGGTTATAAAATCCAAGCACAGGAACAAAGTAGATAAGCATCATTAGTTTCTCCACCATTAACTTTATCCCTGCTTAATCATGCTGAATAATCCAGCAAAAGTGATACTGAGACAATAACATCTTGCACAAGTTCCACTCTGGCTTACCTTCAGCTGCAGAGATGGATCTGAGAGAAGCAGCAGAAGCTCTTTTCAGTCCTGAAAGCCCGTAAGGGCCTTTCTTGACTAGGTCTATCGGTGGGGAAATGTCCCCTGGGCTGGTGACCGAAGCAACACTCTGGCAATCTGATTCTGCATCCGTTTTGGTTGCATCTTCTCTAGAACTTGATTCAGGACTAGTTGTCCAGAGACCGAGGCTTTTCTGTCCATTGGAAGATGATGGGGTTGCAATCCAAGGAATCCCTCCAGATTTCTCCCGGGGCTGGCAGGAAGCTGACTTTGTAGTGCTATTTTGTTCAGAGGAATGAGAAGAGAGTGACTCAATGCTCCCCATGGGTGTGCTGTCTGGGCTGCTGCTATAGGAGTCACCTGAGGAGTAGGTGGGAGAGAGACAAAAGCAAGTGTAGCTATTGATAACGGAACCACTAAAACCCTTCCGTTCTCGAACTTACCATGTGTTCTGTGGCCACCTGACCCTATTTAAGTGGTAGGCGCCTACCTTGTATGGAGAATTGTCCTCAGTACGGAGAAAGGCTTTAAAATATGCATTTGAACTTGCCGAATGTATTTTTCAATAATGTTTTAGGAAGATTATATATGTACCTATGAACTATCTACCTTTAGGTAATGACTTTACTTCTGGAAGCGTAAGTGGGCTGACTTGAATTCAGACAAGATTTGTTTATGAAACAGAATTCAGAAGTAAGAGAAATAAGATTCCTTCATGACATTACAAGGAATCAATGAAAGGGGGTATAGTAAAGACATATTTCCACTTTCTTTTACTTTTCTGATCATAAGTGATTAATTCCAAGGTACAAAGGACTCAGCCTTCTTTCATTCAAAGGCACCATTAAATATCAGTAGTAAATTTCAAGCACCTCGATTTTCAAAGGCTTTTTTCCTTTCCAGCTAAGAATATAGAAATGTAAGAAACTGGCTATTTCTCTGGGTTCATTTTCTAATGTTCCTAAAAGCAAGTTGTAAGAAAAATCAGATAAAGCGTAATAATACATTCACATATATCCAAATTAAAAATTAGTTAACTATTTTTATTTTTTAAAAAATTTCTGGGCACGTGGTAGGTATATATATTTATGGAGAACATGGGATATTTTGATACAGGTGTGCAATGTGAAATAAGCACATCAAGGAAATAGGGTATGCATCTCCTCAGGCATTTATCCTTTGAGTTACAAACAATCCAATTACATTCCTTTAGTTATTTTAATATAATTGTTATTGTACTAAATATTGTTATTTTAGTACAATAACAATTGTATTAAATTGTTTTTGACTGTTTTCTATTAAATATTGACTGTGGGCAAAAGATCGGGGTTGGGGGGTATAAAATAGAATGAGAACCACCACAGTTTAATGCATTCCGGGGTCTCCAGGTGCCACCCACGTCACCTTGGGGTTTGGCTCAGGACTGTAAGTTAATGATAATATGTGTTATTGCTTTTCATTTCTTTTCTCTTTCAGACACTGATACCCAAGAGATAATGCGTTAAGAACATAATGTGAAAGGAAGGAAGAAAATGACAGCTTCAGTCAGACTTTCTCTTACTTTCTTCTTTACCACTTTGACAATAGGACAAAACCTGCTACGAAGTAGCACCCAATGTACTTAATCACAGTTGCAGAAAAAAGGGCCTTGAGCAAACTACGTCTTTCCTTTTGTATCAATAATGAATTTGCTTACCCAAGCAACCTTACAGCTACTGACAGAGAATATACAAATGATAAAAGAGGAGGTGTTGGGAAAAGAGCATCAGTGACAACATCTTCTCTTTCTACCTAATTACCAATACAGTGAAGTGCAGCTGAATTAAAGAATGAAGAAAGCATCTCGCTAAGGTCGTGTGCACTTACTATCGGGTTCGGCCAGGCATGGAGTATACCTCCCTCTGGGCTTCCTAGATCCTGTAGACAGGCAGATTGCTCGTGTCCTTCGGGATCCAGATCGAGACTGAGGCTGAGGCAGAGGAATGCTTGGGTCTGGAGCAGTATGAAAAATCTACATATAAGAGAAATGGACCAAGGTCAATAAAAGGGTGATATTGCCACTTTCATCATAAAATAAGCTTTGTTCTTAAATAGTCTTAGAACTATGTGCTACTTAATCAGCTACAAAAAATGAATATCCTAGAGCAACTGTAACTTTTCCATTTATATAGAGTATTATTTCTTTTTCTGGGTTTTCTTTTTCATTCTCTCCCATTCCCCAAAAGTAAAATTTAGAAGATCTTTCAATGATTTTAAGAAACCTTCCAAATATGAATAAATATCCATTATTGTAATAGTCTCTTTCCACCTTCATGCTCTGAAAAAAACATAACCTGAGAGGAACTGGGGCTCATTCTGTATCATGTCTCCCACTGAATGGCTCCCTTCTTCTCAGGAGAAGATGGTGCCTTGCTGTTGCCTCTGAGCTGTCAAGGAATGTAACAAGCTGCAGGTAGGGGTATAAGCAGAGCTACAGGACACAGCCATGGGCTCTTGGGTTGTGAGACAGCTTGTGCCCTTGGGAATGCTTCTGTGGGTGCTGGGAAGGGACCCAAGGAAGGAGAGGGGCTTAATCATTCTCTCACAAGGACCAGATCAGAGATAAAAGCACTGCAAATTATTAGACCTTAAATGGCTGAATTTGCTTAAAAATCCAACTAACTCAGCTTTCAAAATTTCCCGTTTCCATAGTTATTCTAAGATCTTTTTTTTTTTTCCCCCAAAAAAAATTCATCTTAGGGACTAGATATAGAGAAGACTTCAAGACTGTTCCCTATATTTTTTCTTTTGTTTAGTTAGAACATTACTTTTAAATAATTAAGAGTTTGATTTCAAAGGGATACAAAGAGAAGGTTAAATAGACCCAGTCACAAAGCGGTTTTAAAGAGTTCTCTGTATAGGATCAATAAATTTACCACACAATGTAAAGAAGAAAACCTTTAGCAGTCAATTATGTAGAAAGCCATCTAACTAAAGAATTTTGAGAAGCACTTAACAACAATGAAAGAAAATTGAAGTCCCCATGAAGAAGTAATTTATACAAAACTTAGGAGCTTTTTACATTTTATAGGAATAAATGATTGCAATATAAAGCTCAAAGACGATACAAATGCAAAATTTCATTATAAAAGATAAAAAACTTGACACCTCCACATGAAAATTCAGCATACCTTTTCATAGTGCTCTATCAGAATTTCTACCACAATATTCTGAAATTTAATATTCATCATAGCAGCCACAGTTTCTTCCTGTGCTCTCATTAGTGTGGGGCCAAATATGACACCAAGATTTGAGACAGTCATGAGATTTTGTTGGCTGTGCAGTGATACTCTGCAAATAAAGATAAAAAAAAAAAACTTAAGTTACATGTTTCAAAATTATGAAATAGTCTCTTCTATCGAATTTGTGGTGCAAAAAATATAAAATATGCCATTATAGGCAAATTGTCCTACTTTTAACCACTTCCAATTGGTATTTGAAGTATGGCCTAAAAAGACGTAAACAGTTAACATTAGTTTAAGTAAAACATAATTACAAAGAAAACAAAATCCATTAAAGAAAAAAACCCTAATTTCCTAAATCAAGTACAATTACCCTAGGAAGATGATCAGCTGTTCGGTTATTTTCAATGCTAGTATAATTCTTTTGGAACAAACAGTTAAGAGTAGACTGGTGGCAATTATATTGAGACTCACCAAGCATATTACTGAGAACCTACTGTTAGAAATTTTCATATATATTACTGAATTTAATCTTCCCAGTAAGTCAGATATTCCTACTGTACAATTTTAAAATCCTCAGAAGCTCCTAAAGAAATGTGTATTTTGGGGTCACAACAAATTCAGGAGAGAGGTACTGTTTCAATTCAGGTCTCCTGACAGCAAGTCAGTGGGTTCTTTGAGCTCCCAGGATAGAGCACTCGCCAACACGTTTCTTTTCTGCCTCCTTCCCTCTCTCCTTCTTGTGTTCCTTCCTCCTCACTTCTCCCACCTCCACCTCCCTCCCTTCCTTTCATCCATTCAAAACTTCACCGAATGCCTCCCTAGTGCTGGGTGCTGTGCTAGGCCAACAGTGAGACAAGACTTGGTAGCACTATTGCAGGCTTGACAATAAAATGAAAAACCTCTGATAACAGTGACCCAAGTGAAGTACTTCTAGCAACTATCAAGGATGACTTTGACTAGTTCATTAATTTATTCTGGAAATTAGATGCATTCTTTACAGGAAACCTCATTCGTCTGACTTATCTTTCAGTTTAACCACTCACTTTTCTATCTTATTCCAAGTCAAGTTATTAGTATAACACCAGGCTATGTTTATGTCTGACTGACCATGCATCACAAACTGCATTCTACAACCAAAAGTGAGACTTTATGGGAAATCCAGGATGTTAGACTATCCATGCAACTCCTGACACAGAACAGGAAGAGAAGACTGCCACACTGACTGACATTTTCCTTATGCCATAGAGAACACTAGCTAAGAAAGCATTTAGTTCAAGTAAGAAGAGTTTCATTCCAAGTTTCCTCTTAATATAATCAAATATTATACATTAATTGCTTAATATGTATTAGAAAATCTACTCAGGAAAGTAGTATGTAAATGTAATAAGCCTATCTAGTTTCAAAGCTGGATCCATCTCTTGGAAGTTGGGTGGGCTCAGTTATGTTAATATCTCTAGGTTTCAGTTTCCTTATCTTTAAATTACATATATATATAACAACCCATATTGGGTTGTTACGAGAATTTAATGAAATAATAAATTAAATTATATATGATCTCAAGATAATATTCTTCCCTGAAATTAAATTAGCATTAGGGACTTTTGCTAAAATGTCATAGTTCCTACAATGTAAACAAAGTGGAATACAGTTAATATTAAGCTTATTAGGAATAAACTTGGGAATCTCAAAACCTTGGTTTAGAAAAGGTGGGTTGATGACTACATGGCACAGAAGATGGATTATTTTGATAACTGATTTCCTTTTCACTGCATTTTTCCTTCTGCTGGGTTACTCAGTTGATACAGACTCCCACCACTCACCATTTCAGTAGGTTCTATAACTTATTCCCTCAACTCATGTAGGGAGCTGATACCCAACTGCTATCTTCTGGAACATCTCCCTTTCTTTTATTTTAACAGGAAATGTATATCAGGATCTGCCCATTTGTATTGTTTCAACTGAATGAAACAACTAAAAAGGCCCTCACTGGGAATTTGGCCTCTACAACCCAGAGAATTCTCTGCCTCCAACTAGCCACACACCTACGGTGGATGGCTTTACCTGAGGTGCAGCAAGCCAAGAATATTGGCACTACAATTTCCCTCATTTCAGGGCTACCTCCTTCAGCCAGTGCCAAGAGCAATGGGTCAAAGATTTTGGCCTGGGGAGTGTACTCAAATAAGAACAGAAAACTCTGAGCCTCTTGCGAACTTGTAAGAAATAACTAGGGAAACAGACAGTCAAAACAAGCCCTCTTAGCATCATAACAAATCTCAAAGCCTGTTGTTTGTTTTTTGTTTTTTTTAAGTGACCCTGCAAGGAGCCAGAATTTAACTGGATATGCTCCAGTGTGTTGTTGAAAACAGCAGAGCAATCTCCCAGCAGTTAGTGAAAACTAACGAGCTGGGTATCATACCAAATAAAGCAGACAACTTTATAGATCAGCTCAGGAAACAAACAGAACTCCGCTGAAACTACTGTTACCCCTGGGTGACTGTGGTCATGTCCAAGGCTGCATTCTCTGAAGAGAAAACAGAAGACACTTCATACTGAGGGGGAAATAGACTTTATTAAAATAGTTCACTAAAGAGACTAAATAAATAGGCTGGGCACAGTGGCTCAAACCTGTAATCTCAGCACTTTCGGAGGCCGAGGTGGATCACCTGAGGTCAGGAGTTCGAGAACAGCCTGACCAACATGGTGAAACTTCACCTCTACCAAAAATACAAAATTAGCCAGGTGTGGGGGCAGGTGCCTATAATCCCAGCTACCTGGGAGGCTGAAGCAGGAGAACTGCTTGGACCCGGGAGGCAAAGGTTTCAGTGAGCTGAGATCATGCTACTGTACTCCAGCCTGGGTGACAGAGGGAGACTCCGTCTTGAAAAGAAAAAAAAAAAAAAGGAATAAACAAGTAAACAACAATAAAAGCAACAGAGGATCAGTATTAGTATCCAGAGTTACTGTAAAAGAGTAGCTAAAATGCCATGTCTTCAACCAAAAGTTATGACAATGTAAAGAGACAGGAAAGTGTGACTCACGCACCAGGAAAAAAGTGGGTAACAAAAACTGCCTGTAAGCAGGCCCAAATGTCAGATTTAACAGAAAAGGACTTCAAAGAAGTCATTATAAATATATCCAAAGTCCTCAAGAAAACCATGTCTAAAAATAAAGTATGGAAGTGTGATGGCAATGTTTCATCAAATAGAGAATATCAATAATAAGAGAGTATTTTAAAAGTAAGAACCAAATGGAAATTGAAGTTTAAATGTACAATAGCTGAAATGAAAAATTCATTACTGCGGTTCAACACTAAATTTAACCTGGCAGAAGAGTAAATCAGTAAACCTGAAGTATCAATAGAGATTATGCAATCTGAGGAATGGAGAGAAAAAAAATGAAGACAGATCATTAGAAAAAAACAGTGACATTATAAAGCACACTAATAAATGTATTATGGGAGTACCAGTAGCAGAGGAAAGAGAGAAGTAGAAAAAAATATTCAAAGATACACTGGCTGAAAATTTTCCAAATTTGATTAAAAACATTAACCTACATATCCAAGAAGCTCAACAAACTCCAAGTAGAATAATTGCAAAGATATCCACAGCAAGACACATCACAGGAAAAGTGCTGAAAGCCAAAGAAAAAAAGAAACTTCCGAAAGCAGTGAGAGAAAAAGTCTTATTGGGGTCTACAAGGAACCCCAATAAGTTTATCAACTGATTTCTCAGTAGAAACAATAAAGGCTAGAAGGCAGTGGGATGGCATATTCAAAATGCTTAAAGAAAAAGAGTCTGCCAGCTAAGAATCTTTTAGTAGCAAAACTAACCTACAAAAAGGAAGGTGAAATAAAAGCAGTCCCAAGTGAACAAAAATTGTTAGCAGATCCACATTACAAAAAAATATCAAAGTGTATCCTTTGGGCTGAAAGCAAGTGACCTTAGACTATAATTCAAATGTACATGTAAAAGCCAAAAAAAAAAAAAAAAAAAAAAAGATAGGTAATTGTGTAATTAAAAAAGTATAAATACATATTTCTTCTCCTTCATTTTCTTGATTGAAAATACAATTTTAATAATATGTATGTATTAATAATTACATTGGCCCATAACACATAAAAAATATATTTGACAATAATAGCAAAAAGGAAAAGCATGAGAGCAAAGCTGTACTGGAGTAAGAAAAGAATACCAGATGGTAACTCAAATTCACAGGAATAAACGAAAAGGTTAATAAATGGTAAATAAGAAGGTTAATAAACATATAAAATTCTACAACTATACTTGCTCCTCTTTCTTCCCTCAACTTCATTAAGAGGCATAAAATTATATAAATAATTATAACTATTGTTGGGATGTAACATATATATATAATATGTTTATTAATTATAGTACAAAAAAAGGAAATAGAGCTATGTAAAAATAATGTTTCTATAGCTCACATGAATTAAGTTAGTATATTCTGATAAGATGTATATGATAAGCTCTAGAAAATCTACTAGGACAAGCAATAAAGTTGAAACTGAATAGCAAAGACAACATGAAACATACAGGAAACAAACAAAAATGGCAGACATAGGTCCAACCACATCAATAATAGCATTAAATGTAAATGTTTTAAACATACAATCAAAGTCAGAGATTATCAAACTGAATTATAAAACAGTAAGATCCAACGATATGCATTCTACAGTAGATATACATTAAATTCAGAAATACAAATAGGTGGAAAGTAAAAGGATGGGAGATGTATCATGCAAACAGTAACCAAATTAAAGCCAGAACTGTATCAGTATCACACAAAACAGATTTTAAATCTATGTAAAATAGATTTTAAAACAAATAAATGCTATTAGAGATAAAAATAAAATATAATAAACGGGTCAATCTAACAGGAATATATAACAATTATAAACACACACACACACACACACACACACACACACACATATATATATATATATATAGCTAATAACAGAGTACTCAAATACATGAAGCAAAGTCATGCGCTTCTGAGAGGGCTTTCCAAACAGAGAACCAAGAGTTTGTTTAGTTTCACATTTGCACTGAGTAAGGATTAGGATTATTGGTCACCTGAATCTTACTGAATTAAAAACATCTTAAATAAAGTGGCAAATTTAACACCACTAACAAAGAACCATGTGAAAAATGAAAAGCCTTTCATTTAGGAGAAATCAACTTTCACTTTTTCATTTACAGTCAAAGGAAATTCCATAACAATTTTCTAAAATGTTATATCTCCTAATGAATAGGTAAGTCCACCCAGGATACATTTTTTTTTTGTAATTTAAGAAATAACACTTTTAAATATTTAAATTATTTGATAATCAAGGAAAACACCACAGACAGCATTTGTTTTCAAGACAAACAAAAAGACTCTCAGGAAGAAAGCAATAATTTATACCATTTTTCAGAGTTAATTAATGGAAATTCAGAATCAGTCCTTTATTCTTTGGAATCCCAATCCAGGTTGATTGTACTAATTTTTTTTTTTTTCAGCCATAAAAGGTTGCCAAGGATCAAGAGTGTTATTTATTGTTTGCTGTTTTTATGAGTAAGTCTGTGGTGATATGAATGCACATTCCACAGCTTCTGTTTGTTGAGCAGGGCTTGACCTTTTATAAGTTCGAGAAAGAAGCCAGGAATGGTGGGGAAGGATGAGCAAAGTAATTTAAGCATTCTTTAGTGGCCAGATACTCTCCCGTGCTATTCCCTATACCAAAACCACACACAGTCACATTAAGGGTGCAGCTTGTATTAATCTAGCATTCTGAATAATTAAGCAAACATATTTTATGTGACACACGTGGATTTTAAAAGGAAATTTTCAAAGTGTTTGCTAAAAAATTAGTTTGAAGACCAGCAAAAAAATGTCTAACAAATTGTGTAAATTTCATGAAGAGCTCACACAACTCAAAACTAAGACTGACCAACAACAGCAAGTCCTGTGTTCATTAGCTAAAATAAGTGCTGCTATGGGTCAATAATTAATGATGAACTTTAAGCGATGTTGATCTTAGTATACTTCCTTTTTATTTTAAATAATGGTGGTAGTAATGGGTAGGTGGGGGAAGATTTATTATATTATCTAAAAGCCTGCAAGTAGGGATGAGATTTATAAATATTTTTATGTAGCAGTACAGGCTGAGTATCCCTTATCCAAAGTGCTTGAGAACAGGATGAGTATCCCTTATGCAACGCTTTTTTTTCAGATTTTCAAATATCTGCATTATATTTACCAGTTGAGCACCCCAAATCCAAAAAGTTCCAATTATAACTGAGCACCATCTCAATACTCAAAAAGTTGTAGATTTTGGAGCATTTTGAATTTCTGATTTTCAGATTTGGGATACTCAAGTTATATTTCCAATGTATATGGCTCAAATGTGCATATATTGAGTCAGTACTTATAACAAAGAATGAAGGATTAATCATTTTATTTAAATGATGGTACTCATTAAAATGGGAAATATCCCTATTAAATACTAAATAATGCTACAGGAAATTCTCCAGTAAGTTTAAAACTGAATTTAGATGTTTGTTTCCAGCAGCATGGCCAATTCACTTTGGGATTAAATATGTATTTGTTGCTCTCTCTGTATCTTTCAATTTCTAGAGAGAGAAAGAGTACATAGATATAATATTTATAATGATTAATTGTGCATGTCAACTAGGCTAGGCTATGATACCCAGATATTTGGCTGAAGATTATCTTAGATGTTTCTGTGAAGGGACTCTTTTCAGATGACATTATCATTTAAATGAGTAGAGTTTAAGTAGAGTAGATTACCCTCCATAATGTGGGTGGGCCTCATCTAATCAGTTGAAGGTCTTAAGAGAAAAAACAGTTCCCTGAGTAAGAAGGAATTCTGTCTCAAGATTGCCTTTGGATTCAAGCTTCAATATCAACTCTTCCCTGGGCTTGTATCCTGCCAGCCTGCTCTGCAGATTTCAGACTTATTAGCCTCCATAATCATGTGAACCAATTCCTTAAAATCAGCCAAACTATATATCTATCTATCTATCTACATATATATATATATATATATATATATATATATATATATATATACATATATATGTAAGATACATGTACACACAAACACACACACTGTTGCTTTTGTTTCTGGAAATAATTCTGGGTAATATCTACAAAGAGAGATTTTAAAGTATATGAATAAACTAGAAGCAAAGTTAGAAAAATCTCCCGAGATCAAGCAAAATTGTTAATATACGGAGGGAATCTACCAGTTAAGTGTTAGTTTGACCTAGGTGAACCTGTTGACTTTGATAGTATAGAGCACTGGTCTTTAAACTCATTGCTTATGAGCCTAAAATAATTGGGAGAAAAAAAAATACTATATAATCCTTCATTTTAAAATTGACACATCTAATTGTTTCATCATTAGTTTAACAATTGCAAAGGATAATTATTTGCATAATTATATGCAATAAACACACAGGTTCCACACTCATATAGAAATATCTTAAAAACAAACTGCCATACTATTTTTTAAGCAAATTCAATGGACTCTAATTATAACAGCAATGGTATAACATCATCACACACTTTAAAAAGACATGAACAAACTTCACAGATGAACAGTAAGCTAAATGAACAATATAAGTTAGAGAATTACTTGACCAGATGCTTTATTAAGATGTCCAGCATCTCTCTGTTCTTCTCTGGCAATTTGTGCACCAGTGCATGTACTGCCTCCACCCTGTAGTTTTGGTCATCAGATTCTGTTACATAAAAAAGGTTGCAAATGTTCAAGTTTTAATTGCATTCAAATGGGTATGTAAACACAAGTAATCCAATCACAATGACTACCCCTACCCCTCATGCCTCATAAGCACTGCTTCATATAGTACTGTCATTATAATTCTTTATGGCTTGCAGAAGTTAAGTAATTTGCCATGGTCATGAAGTTGGGAAGCACAGAAGCCAAAGAAGCCCAGTTCTATTGATTCCACACAGGTGCTCTTCACCACTGAACTGTATACTTTGATATAGCCATAACTCACAACCCACTTGGGGAGAGTTAAACTTTTAGAAATATGAATGATCACAGCACTTGCTGTAGACTGCCTAACGTGCCAGTCACTAGAGAATATATTAGCCTATTGATATGGTTTGGCTGTGTTCCCACCCAAATCTCATCTTGAATTGTAGTTTCCATAATCCCCATGTGTTGTGGGAGGGACCCATTGGGAGGTAACGGGATCATGGGGGCAGTTACCCTATGCTGTTCTTGTGATAGTGAGTGAGTTCTCATGGGATCTGACGGTTTCATAAGGGGCTTTTCCCCCTTTCCTCAGCACTTGTCTCTCCTGCCGTCATGTGAAGAGGCACCTTCTGCCATGATTGCAAGTTTCCTGAGTCCTTCCCAGCCATGCAGAACTGTGGGTCAAGTAAATCTCTTTTTCTTATAAATTACCCAGTCTTGGTTATTCTTTCAAAGCAGTGTGAGGATGGAGTAATACATCCATAGAAAGCTCCTAGAGATTCAACCCAGTGTGACGAGATCAAATCCCACATTCCTCCCCTTAACTTATAAAGACAATACAGAAAATGTTCTGAATTGTTAGCATTATTATATAAGCATAAGCCAAAGAGATTTTAAGCACATACTGACAAAGATAAATGTAAATGTAAGAAATCATCTATGACAAGTGTAGTCTGCCAAGTAAAAGCTAAGATGTTGACAAGTCTGCTAGAGAAATGTCTAACATTTCAGAACAAGAAAGCTATTTAACATTCTCTTACTGTAGCAAATAAATTCTGGGGTGATTGCCCACTGTACCAAATTCTTCCTCCAGAAATTACCTTGACTCATAGGATTTACATTATGGAACTACTATTTCATCTGGGCCCAGCTATTTAGACATGGGGTGAGGAGACAGTCTGCCTCAGCTAAACATGAGGTCTCACCTAGCAAGTGGACTGGAGACATCAAAACTCTGATCTTTCTGCTGGATATATGAAAAGGCAGATAATATAAAAGCTGAAGTGACCAAATGTATTCCAAGAAAATCTGACCAGGAAGGAAAGTGAGAATGATAGAAATACCGTAGAGAACAAAGATGAGAGATCCTCCAGAAAGAGTGAGTAGAGAAATGTCAAATCCCAGCTAGGCAGTTTCTGGTTGCAGACTCATGGAAACCCTGACCTCTGTTCTGCCAAGGAATCCACTGAAATACCTCTTAGGATCTAAATACTGAGCTGGAATTTTGCTGTTTGAAACGAAATAATCTAATTTTTTACTCAGCATCTAGTAAATATTGCTATCTTAGGTCCAGACAGAAGATGAATTCTTATAATATATTTTAAATATCATGGTCATGAATATTATCATAATAATATCATCATCATTTTCCACAGAAGCAAATGGAGAAAAACTTGTGACCAAAAACTTGTACTAAAACAATAAGCTCATTGAGCCATTTTAGCCAAATAGCTCAAATTTCATTTGTTATAAAGCAAAATGTCTATATGCAAGGGTTCTAGGTTGAGTAAAACAAAAAACAAAAAACAAAAAAACAGAAAACAAACAAACAAAAAACTGGCTTGCAGACTTGATTTTGCCATGAATTTATTAGTGTCATTGTACATGTTATTTGCCCACTCTGGGTCCTGATTTCCTAGTTCATAGAATAAGAAGTCAGATTATGTATTTTCTCCAGTCCTGTTTGTCTTACAAAGATTTCTATGAAGAGAAGATAGAGTGGAGAGCTTCAAGAGAAAACTAAATAGTATAGTCTTATGTGAGATCATGCAGTCAGTCATAAATGCTGGATTGAAAACCAAGGTCATTCAACTTTATCTGACACATTTATCAGCACACATTTCCTGTGACATTACAATGTGTACAAATAAACTCATGCAACTAATTTCTTCCTTGGATTGTGAAAATAATCTAGTTGCAGTCACACCTCATACATCTTAACAATGAAATGCCAGCTCTTAATTGTTACAAGTTGCTGTGATGGGCTCAGATGGTACCTGGCACTTCAGTCTCAATAGTTTACAAATACATGTTACCAACTTCTCAGATTACATATGCCAACTATCCCTGCTAATATTTTAAATTGATCTATCTATTCATATCACATGATGGCAGTCACAGATCTAAACAAATGACAAAAATGCGATCATCGCAAATAAAATATGGAAAAGAGGGGATCGATAGAAGCACCTTTTTCCTGCCAAAACTATTTGACTCATCTCCAGATTGAGAATATAGCACGAGCATGTGCAGCCATGTAACCGTCTGTACATATTTGGAGTCCTGCTTAGTTGCTCCTATAAGAAACTGATATTTGTCATTCAAGTAAAATAAAATTAGAATAATTCCTCATGGTTCTTTCTAATCATCAGACTATTATGCAATGAGGTCTTACTAAGTGTCAAAATATTTCAGTTAATTCTGCAATTTCTTACTGGCTTCTAAACACATTATAAACGGCTAAATATCAGATTGACAACTTTTTAAGCAATATTTGAAAAAAATCTTCACTAGCCAATACTAGTAATATTTGCCTAAGGCAGCATAAAACGACATCAATTATAATGCGTATGTGATGCAAGTATACTTACTAACAGCAATGATAAAATCTTTGTGCAACTTGTAAGTCATCAGCGGTTCTGCAAGGCACCTACAAAGAAGTGAAGCACATGTTAGAATGGTAGTATCTATTTTATCCCCTAAACTTTAAGTGTTTCTTTAAGAATTAGGTGATTATTATTCATCAGTTAAAAAAAAATAAAATAAAATAGTATATAAATAAGTAAATAAAAAAGAATTAGGTGATTTGTCAGTATTATAGAGTTCCAGTAGTAGGGCCACGGACAGACCTCAAATGCAGACCTCAAAGACACCAATGCCCCTTAGTACTTCTTTCCACGACTCCACTAAGAGGAAAGACTGGGAAACACTTTTTTCAGTGTAAGAATTACTTTACCACAGGAACAAATAAGGGAACAATAGTCAAAAAACAAAAACAACACAACTTTCAGACATGAAAATCCCATACGCAAACTTCATATAAACAACAAATACTAATTCAGTACTCAAAATATTATATACCTTTTAAAATTATTATTGAAAAAAATTCAAGTACAAGTTCGAGAACAATAAATGTAAATGTTACCATGTTGTGCTATTTCACCTTATGTGAGGGAACTGAGCTACCGAGTGAAGTTTCTGGAAGCAGATTCCATGAAGTCACGTGGTTAGTACCCAAGGGGTGAGTCTGATTGCACCCAGAGTACCAGGAGTTCAACCCTCCTCACCTGAGGTAGTTTTTCAGCCCACTCGTTATCGTCTTATTGTCCCACAGTTCAATATCAATATCAATATCAGGAGGGGATTTAGGAGCTGGAAAGAATAAAAACATGATGTTTTAAACTGAACAATTCAAAATATTCCTTCTGCAATTATGAAAAATGGATACAAACATAAGTAGGTCAAAAGAGAGAGGTACTAATTTCTTAGAATGCCAAGAGTTAACTTTAGGATTGTTGTTTGTGTGAATTGATAAAAAGCCGGCACTAAACCTCAAATATATGTCTTATGGAATAAATCTCCCAAATCAAATTATTGCTAATTGCTAACATGACAGAGCACTTTCCATGTGACCAGCATGCTTCTAAGTGCTTTCCAGAGACTAACATATTCAGTCCTCATGACTCTTAAGAGGCAGGCACCATTATGATCCCTATTTTTATAAATGAAGAGGCTGAGACACAAAGATGTTAACCAAATTACTGAAGGTCACAAAACCTCCAAGCGGCTGAGCTAGGATTCCAAATGACTCTAGCTAGCATCAATGCATCTTATTATATCTCTAGCTTACCGAAGGACACTTGGGAGAGAAAAAAAAATACAGTATTTTTAAAATGTCCCCTCAAATTCTGATTGTTCATCTATTATAAATGAACATTAGAAACCAAATACAAATATGAACTTCAAATATCATTTGAAAATATTCAAAGACAAGTACTAACCTACATCTCAAAGGCTACAGTTTAGATTACCTATAAGATCACAAAAATTATGTAAGTAAGTTGCTTCATCCAAAACTTACAAAATATGGTATTCATGAGTTTTTGAACTTTGGAGTTCACTCCTCCTATTCGATAGAGGCCTAAAATGGTGATACCTAATGGGAAGGAAAATCACAAGAAAATGGCTTGAGACACAGCTTGGCAAGTACAGAGTGTTAGAAACTCAGACATAACGCTTAACAAAATTTGAAAGCTACTTATCCAATTTTGCAGTCTAACTTTAGCAAACCTACCCTGGAAATACCTATCAGACTTCTATTTCCCAGAGCAGACATTGAACAGTGACTTGAAAGTCTTTGAAGATTTTCAAAGTAGCAAAGTGTAGCTGCCTATTCACCATGATTCGAATATTTAAAAAGCATTGGAGATGGGAAGGGATGATCAGTATTCCTTATCTTCTATTTTTTCAGAGTCATGGAGTCCTCCTGCATGTTGAAAAGTCCTCTGGCATTTTATCTTCATTTTAGAGATGAGGAGACAGATTCAGAGAATTCAAAACAACCACTTAACTTCTCAAGACGTTGAAGTGGCAGCACTTAACATTTAAATGTAAGTTTATAAAACTCCAAAGCCCAATATGAATTTTGCTTTAGCCAACTTTTCCTGACAGTGAGTCTAACATTTAATGGGAGTGAAATTCAAGACAGAGGTGATGATTAGACTGAAGAAACGTGCCAAAATTGTGGCAGTGACAAATCAGTGAAAGAAAGAATATAGGGAAGGAAGGGAGTGAGGACAAGCTCCTTAGGAATCTCACCTCCTCAATGCTTGGGAGGAAAAAAAATCAAAGAGGGGCTCGCAATAATAAATAATGCACAGTTTATCAACAAGAAGTACAGGTAGGCTATTTTAGAAAAAAAGTTGAAAGACAAGTATGCCTAAAGCATGATTTTTAGTTAACTGAAGCTCAAGATATAGCTATTTGTATACTGATACATACATTTATATCACTCTTCAAATTTATCGCATGTTAAATGACTAAATACATCTTCATTTCTACTCTGAGAGGTTTCTGTCTAAAAATGAGACACATGACAGGAATGCTATACCTATCAGGCAACACTGACCTCTTGTTTCCACAGCTTGAATGCATTTTCTCACAAAGTTAAACCCTGCTTCATTCAAATACACTGAAAATAAGAGAGAAATCACATTAGGTATTTATTGTTGAACTTACATCCCCACTTCAGCTGGCTCTGTTCAATGTGCCTTTATGACTCAACAGTAGTGAGGTTTTTACTGAGTTTTTCAAATATTCTGGTTACAGGCTGACTTTTTATTTTCTGGTAGAAGGAGAGGAGGGAACTTCACGACCAGTTATTATATCAACCTACTAATATCATTCACAGAAAGTATATTACATTGATCTTATATACTTTTCCTAAAACTAGTGTTATTCCTTTACTACGTGTGTTTTTTTCAGATGATAGAAGCAAATGCAATAAGAATAAATCCTTACTATGTGTTGAAACTTGTATTATAAAGCCTTTCACATGTCCTTTCCCATGATTCTCAAAACATTATGAGGTAGAGAAAAGGCTTTGCAGTCTTAAGATGATTCCCTGGGTTGTTGAAAACCTTCTCTGCTCTCTGTTCTAAGCTCTACAGTTGGGATTCTAACTCGGGTCTGATTCCAAGCTCCATGCTCTACTTTTCATTTTGCTACTATATTTAAAATGATTCAACACATGCATTGTCAGTCACTGAACATTTCTAAAAGGTCCTAGGATTATGAAATTGCAATTATTTTTATTGTTTTTTGGCTAGATTTTCTTTGGATCAATTCTAATTATAATTTCAAAGAGTTTGGGGGTCAGATCAAATTAGATTACTTATTTAAAGAGAAAGCATTTATTTAAAAAATATCAACTGACACCCAGAAGAAAAACTCAAAATTTTTTGAACCATGATAGAAATTTTCATCACATGTGGTAGAGACATGACTTTAAAAATATCTTCAAATAATTAATGAAGAGAATTCAAACCAATAAAAATTTAAAATTGACTTTCATTTAAAGACAGATTAAACACATTCTTTTAACTCAAAATAGATCCCCAGACAAAAAATATATATCAAAAAATTACGATAAAAATCAAGAGAGGGTAATAGCAACAAACTAAAAACTGAAAAAATCCTAGGCACAGCAAGCCCATGAAGCTGAACTAATTGACAGACATGTCTGAAAAATCTGTGCCTAACAATGGAACTAGAGGTACTACCATGAAGGGATATTTATTATGTGCTGTTAGGTGAAAAAAGTAATTGACAGGACAATAAAGGCTATTTTCTCAAAATGTAAAAATCTGAGGGTATGTATGATTGTTCTATTTTCCTAAGAAAAAACTCCACAAAAATATGTGCAAACCGTTGGTGAGCAGAAAGAGGAAAGAAGACAGAAATTGTCATTTTTAATTCACTAGGCATTTGGGGATTGATATTTTGAAAAAATATATGTATGTATTTAGTACTTTAAAAATAACTTCAAAACTCTAGAAACAAAAATGTCAAAACTATAATATGTATTGCCATCAATGGGAACTGGCTCATTTCTTTCTTTGTACTCAGCGTCCTAGTCAGGAGAACAGAACTCAGTGAATACTATGAATGAACTCAACATAGAAAAATGAACAGCCATGGCATCTCATTAGAGTGCAGCTGATGACCTACCTACATGAGAGTGAAGCTTTGCTTGGATATCAGAGAGAGACTACTTATTTCCAATAACTCCAAATACCTAGCATAACACTAAGCACTCACATATTTTTAAATACTTCTTGAATATAGGAAACAGGTAAGATGGAAAAGCAAGAAATCATTTAATTTTCAGTTTTAACAACAACAAAAACAGACAAAAAATGTAACCCTAGGTAAGAACAAGACACTAGCATTTTTGTATCAATTAAAACTGCAAGTTCCTGACATTTAAAATGTTTGGTAGTAGAGGTCACATTGTTCTGCTTTTCAATAAAAGGATGTATTAAGAGAAAACGACAAAGTTTTTTTTTTTTTTTTAATTTCAATAGAACTTCCTTTCAGCAAAAATGAATGAAGACAGCTGTGACATATAAAACCGAATTTCTTCTTAAATATTCATTTTGAGAAAAATAAGTAATAACCAGGCTGTATCTCAAAGTATACTGGGATATTTGGCAGCAATATTCCAGTCTTTTCTAATAAACTCATGTCACAAGCTCATCACAGAGAATAAAATCTTACTGAGAGTCAGTCTAACTGCAAGATTATTCTACAGATGCTGCTATTCTGACATATTCCATGGATCCTGTACTTAGCTCTCATCATGTGAGTAAATATAACATTATTAATCAATTCAGAGATGTGGAAGAATATACTGTGCTGGCAAAAAAAACAAAACAAAACAAAACAAACCAAACCCATGAAGTTCTGTTTCTTTTGATCATCCTTTGCTTTTACTGAAAGAGTAGATTCATGGTGCAGAGATAGTATCCAGCTTTGTGTAAAGCCAGGCAAACCTTAGGTCAGTTCTCAGTTCTAGCAACACTTCTGTATGTCTGAGGTGAAGAAAATGTCACTAATATTTTATAAACTCAAGTTCCTTCATTTGTAAAACGAGGGAAGTAACAATATCTAAGTTAAACAGTTGCAGTAAGATGAAGACAAACCGAATGAAACACTGAAGACTGCCTAACCATGGAAAAAGCCTAATTCAATGCTAGTGCTTTTTTTTTTTTTTCCGTCTGCACCTGAGTATACATCACCGCTCTATGAAGGAAAACGTAAGAAGAAATTATAAAAGAAGCCAGTCATCCAGTTCTAACTAGATGAGAGGGCAGTACTCTTCCACTTACTAGCTCTGTTACTAGGCATGGTTTTAATTGCTCTGTGCCTCAGTTTCCTCTCCTACAAAATAAAAATAGTATCTTCTTCACAGCACTGTTTAAAGATGGAAGCAAGTGAACATTTGCAAAGCTCCTAGAATAGTGTATGCTTAGACTATAGTAAGTGCTATAGAGCGTTGGCAATTATCATTATCATTATTATTGACTAGAGAAAATGCAAATCTCTGCATATGTAAATTTTGTGAATAAGTCATTCTTCCTGCATGGGTGAAATCACTGGGGCTTAAGGGACTGTCAACCACAAGTGTTTTTCAAACAGGCATATATCACTGTCACTTATTTTTAAAATATTTGTGGATACAGCAATGATCTGTTTCTTCAAACACACATAGATGAGGCATACACCAGGCAGGCCCTGTGAACCTAGTCACTGAAAAAATAATAAGTTGGATATTAAGAAATGTCCCTATGTGCTCATTATACTTCAATAAATACAATGAAAAAAATATATCCTCTCACTAGAGCTGAACAGACTACAGCAGACTGAAATCATTGTTCACCCATATTTGTTGTCCCTCCCTGCAAGATTATATATTTCTCAGCACCCTTGAAGCCAGGCTTGGTCATGTGAAATGAACTAACAATGAAATATGAACAGAAGTGACATGTGTCTTTACCCAGAGGACACTAAGAGTCAGTATGTGGCAATTTTCTTTTTCCCTTAGCTCGAGATGCGCAATGATACAAAAGGAGGCTTCTCTATCAACTCAAGTTACAGAGTGAAAACAATGTTAAGAGAGCCACCGTTTACCTATATGGACATGTACAATAAAGAACAAATGAACCTTTACTGTCATCAGCCTCTGAGATTTGAGGATCATCTATCACCAAGCATTACCTGGTCGGTTCTAATTTCATTATGTATAACTTAATTCACTGTGTCAAAACTCACTGAAATAAAGGCAATCCCACACAGTTAACTTTTCCTCTCTTAACTGGAATATATCCCTTTTGACTACTGACTTGTTAATTCACATAACAAAGACAGCAATAGCAGCAGTGGCAGTGCCCATTCATGGCTGCTTTGCAAGGTACTGTAGCCAGTGCCTTCACTTGAGCAACGAGCAATTTCTGCTGAGGTCTGAGAAGGGGACAAGATGGCTAAAATAGTTTGTCTTCCAAAGACTGTGGATGATGTAGTCACAGGGATTGTCATTTCTGAGGGAAGTCACGACAAATACATTCTGTAATGGAAACTGAGCAATCGTGCAAAGCCATGAAGGGTTACTATACTTAATGCAACAGTGCTAATGAGAATTCAATTAAAACGGGTCCTCTTAACAGCCAAAAACCAAAACAAAAAACAAAAAATAAAAAACACCTGGGAACTCTTTAGTATTCAAATACTGATGGAAAGAGTTGTCACTAAATCAAATTGCACCATTGAAAAGGCTGACAATTAATGATAATTCTTTTTCTGTGGAGGACAAGGTACTCCTGGGGCAACAGCACAGAAAGGAGGGGAAGTATCCTACACAGTAGAAGTATGGATTGCTGATGAGAGGTCAATGCTTGGCCCAGAGCAGGCAGCCAATAAAAGCTTATTGATTGATGGCGTGCTAGTTACTGATTTGTACCAGGACTGTTCAAGTACATTCTCTGATGGGTTCTATAAGGGTTAGAGTTTATAATCTTACATGAGTTACATCTGTGAACACTTTCCCAGACTCAGACTCTACCCTAGCCCTGTATCTCCTCCATTTTAGGGAGAACCAGAGGGATACCCAGAATACAACCACTATCAAATTTTATAATATTATAATTGGAATTTTATAATATTAACGATACTTGGACTTCACGAGTGAGGGTAGAAGCAGAAGACAGACCTAATGAACTTAATATATTCAATCAAAGTTAAATCTAAACCTTATTTTTTTCCCTCTGCAAACTGTTCAGGGATAAAGCTTTTATTGAAACCTGAAAAAAAGTTTCCATAAGGCAGTTTAGCAGCACAAAAGCTATTAATCTCAACAAAATTCAAACAGCCATGAGGAAAGAAAAAAGAATAGTCTTCCATGGAGCTAACAAAGCAAAAGTCCTTGTATCTTCAATTTCCTAGCAATTCAAAACTTAGTATGTCCTTATAGATGTAATCTACTTGGCCTTACAGTACATTCTCAAGGTTGACATAGCAAAGCAACACTTGTCTTTAATTTTCAATTCACTTTGCTCCTCTCCTGTTTCAGATCAAAATGTCCCTTATCACAGATGACTAATATCAAGCTATATATTAAATGAAATAAATAAAAAAGAAGTCAGTACGTTTATCAATGTTCATGATACCTGCTCAACCTTTTCTCTTCTCCTTAAGGATGAGCAGTTAACTCTCCATATAGCCCAGACCCAAACTGTTCTTTAATCCTGCTCTGCCCATGAAGAGCACACTAGCTATGACAATCTTCCTAGGTCTCTGTGATAAAAACAAAACTGCAACTGATCAAAGATCAAGGGATGATGTGTTGAAAAAGGACGTTGACAACATAGGGATGTCTGAGAACTTCCAGAACTAATCTATCTAGTTTAGTTAGTTTAGTTAGGTAAACTTCATACCACAGTATGAAGCTCAAGAACATTCAGGACAGATGGCAATTGCATAGAATGAGGAGGAGCAGAAAAAGCTTGTTACTGTGGAGAATATATCCACAGGTAAACTTGGGGAAAGTCACTGAAACATACAGGCAGAAATTTAGAGCTGCTGGGAAATTTCAAGATTATCTTCTGTTCCAATCCCTTCGATTTTGTACATAAGGACTGAATGTTAGGTGACTTTGTCATTACACATATAAATTCTGACATTAGCGGAAATGTCAATTAAAAAGAACTTCCTTTTTCTTATTCACAGTACCTAGAGCAGAGTAGGTGCACAATGGAATATTGTTAAACTGATTGCATGAGAGAATGAGATCTAAGTGCCTTTTCTTTCACAATGCTCACTTTCTCCAGACCCAGGGTTGAAAGACCAGCTAAGAAGCCATCACACAAAATTCATGTCTGAATGGGGACAAGGCTTAGGGAACCAGTAGAAAACGTCAGAGAAAGAAAGCCTAGAAGAAATGTTAGCTGCCTTTGCCTCTGTTAATGACTGGTCCCAACGTCTTTGGGCAGGAAAGGTATGTCATAAAATATAATTTGTTCCCTTTAAATATGTATTCAAAAATGGCAGCACCATGGAAAACATATGGGTGAACTACTTTTTACAGAATGTCCCCAGTGCCATGACTTGAGGACTAGTTTAGTGCTAATCTTAATTGAATGGCATGTGTTTGAGGACTAGTTTGGTTGTAATGTTAATTTAATGGCAACTGTTTAATAAGGATGATAGACATTAGCACTGCCAAAATAAATTCACTCCCAGAGTCTTAAAATTTCAAGGATATTGCCGCATATTTTACAACCAGAAAAATATTTGTAAATTGAATACCCTGTACTTGACCAGTATTTTGGTTTTTTATTTGATGTTTTTTCATAAAGGTGATTCAAGCTTTCCTTATCTGTTGAATCACACAAGTCTCATTTATGGCATCCATACTTTGAAAATGGTAAATTAAGAGTAACTATTAATACAAGGTAGGAAGACTTTTGCATGTTAGTCTTATAAAGAGTAGCATGAAACTACAGTCACAGCATAGTTTTATTCTTCATTCCATGGAATTTGTTCCCTGTAAATTCATATATGGTCCTATTTTAGAACATTGGATGTTTCTTACACTGTTGCTTGTAGGATTTTCAGTGAAGACAGGGATATTATGGTCACTTCTAAATGGTATGCAAAACAAACTTTTACCTAAGTTTTATATTTTACCATCTTAAACTTCATTATCTTCAGCAGTTCAAAACACAAACAGATATTATGCAAAACTGAGTTTCCAAAGGAGAACAAGAGTATTTTAGAGTAAGTGGAAACCATCTTAATTATAGAGGATATAAACGAGCACTCTTCAAAGTGGCCAGTGAATTAGGGCTCATAGAGGTTTCCAGTACCAATTACAGGAGAAGTTACATAGCGAAACCGATGCAATGCTGCTTTTAGGGGAGTCAAATATCAACTAAAAAGGAATACAAGATCTCAAGAACAGGATGATATGCAAAAAAACTGGTTAGAAGGGCTGACAAAAAGAAAGATATAAACTGATTTAAACACTTAACACAATGAGCTCACATGACTTATTTGTCTGAGAACTTCACAATCACTGACACACGAATTTACCCAAGACATAAAATTCTGGACACACCTCTAGGAAGAAAACATGACCCTGTTCTTAGGTTAACAGTACCATGTGCTTGACTATGAAATATGGTAGATATATACTTTGAGTCAATTAAATAACCAGAAAGTGATGAGACACATAATAAAACGGAAAAGAAGCACAATTATAGCCTGGGCAAGAGACTTAGATTTCTATTAATAAATTTTGGTCTTTAATGTAATAGGTTACCTTAAATTTTATGTAAAAAACAAGATTCTGAGGGGCAGAAAATCACTCCAACCAGTTTGAAAGGTACCTCATTGCATGTTGGATTGAAGAATGTTTAGGAAGCCTCAATCAGGGCCGGGTGTGGTGGCTCATGCCTGTAATCCCAGCACTTTGAGAGGCCGAGGGGCATGGATCACCTGAGGTCAGGAGTTTGAGACCAGCCTGGCCAACATGGTGAGGCCCTATCTCTACTAGAAATACAAAAATTAGCCGGGCGTGGTGGCATGTGCCTGTAATCCCACCTACTCAGGAGGCTGAGGTAGGAGAATAGTTTGAACGCGGGAGGTGGAGGTTGCGGTGAGCTGATATCCTGCCACTGCAGTCCAGCTTGGGCAACAGAGTGAGACTCCATCTCAAAAAAAAAAGCCTCACTCAAGTGAATTAGCAATACCATAATGTCCACCCCAGAGCTCCTGGCAGCTAAGTTCTGGAAATTGTGTCCAGTCCTGTGCCTTAAAACCAGAGTTTCTCTTATTGGTAGAACCTGCTGTAGTCTTGACTTTTCAATAGAATGGTAATTCTATTTGGGTGAGCAAATTTGAATTACCATGTGTGTGACAGCTAAAAATAAGTGTAATTTTTAATAAGCTTAGTTTATACAAAAGTAGTAAGACCTTTTGAAATCATATGTAATTTTGTATTTATTTAGAATGTTTACAATACTTAATTTTAATAATACTTACTCTCTGCATTTATAAAGTGATTGATTTGTATTTGTCAGGATCACAAATCTGGTTAATTCGAGCGACTTTGAGAGAATAAAATTTACTATTTTGTCATAAGTTGATATATCTAAAGAAACCTAACCAATTAAATGAACAAATGACAGAATTCTGTCAGATTTACAAAAAGAAAATAAAGTAAAAACGGCTTAGTTTTAAAAATTAGTGCAATTACAAATAAGATCTGCATATTGATTAAAAACAAGCTTCAAGTAAAAATGGCTGAAAATAAAATACTAAAAATAAAACGTAACAATGAAGTTTATGATTCATAACTTTAAGCACTAGAGTAGAAGTTTGTAGTATTTTTTCTATGACCAAGACTCTTCCCATGGGTAACAAAAGCCTACTAGTACTAATGAGAAGAATAAGAGATCTGTGTTGAGCACATGTCTCAGGGAACGCCTGTAATGACTACTATGGAGAGGAGATGGGTTCTGTCACAAGGGGCTGAGTACTGGGTAAGAAACTAATTCACCATACTAAAAGCCAGAATGTGAGAAATGATATAAACACATGCATTATAGGAGCACAATTTTTCTGAAACACACACCATTTTATTATTATAATTGAAGGCACAGTGATGTTTTCAGTGGCTGATACTGCAAGATACCTATTTCCAAAAGAATGATTCTGTACTGCATAAAGATTCAGACTTCCTCTCCAACATAAGTATATTAGTTTTGGTGGTACATTAATTAAGCATCAGTATATTCTGATCAACTTCACTAGGCCACCATTCAGAAGCCCTACTACATACTGTATATAGGTGCAACTGTTTTATAAGAAAGATTTGTCCTTGCGTAATTTAAATTTGAAAGGACTAACCTTACAGTGGATATAAACAATCAAACTAATGTTAGAAAACACATTTCACACTCTTCTCATACGAAATTTATACAGCAGATTACTTTTTAGGTGATTATTTAGAATGAACATTCAGTACATCCAAAACTCTTACCATTTGGTTAATGTATCTGTGATTAGAAAAAAGCTGGCAATAAAGGATTTTATACTAATTACTTTCCTTGATTCCAGTAAGGAAGTAAAGGTAAGAATAAAAAATGAATATAATTTTTAAAAATATTATTTATAAAAAATTTTAAAACTGTAAGTTATTTATTATTGAAAGATCTTTTACATCATGTATTTTCTTTTGATAATTTCTGAAGTTAATCACTAGAAAACATTTAATTCACATAAAATTATAGGCTTTTTATACATTCAATATTTATAACTTTCAAATGAGTGCATTGCCAGCTTTTATTTATTCCATTGTAACTTGTATTTCCACAGCAATCTAAATGTCAGGGTCGGCCAGGTGTAGTGGTTCATGCCTGTAATCCTAGCACTTTGGGAAACCAAACTGGGAGGGTTGCTTGGGGCCAATAGTTAGAGACCAGCCTGGACAACAAAATGAGACCCCCATCTCTATTAAAAAATAAAAATAACAAAAATAAATGTCCAGGTTATTGAGTTTATTTGAAAAATAAATTTAGAAGTCATAAGACAAAATCCACTGCATTACATAAAAGTTGGAACTGCTTTCAAAGTTAAACACATAACCCTAAAAACAAATACACAAATTAATTTTAATTATCAAATAAAATAACTATGTAAACCACTTATGACAATACCCTAGACCAACTGCAGATAAAAGGTAGCAAGAAATTGGCAGGTAATTAAAGAGGATTCAGAACACAATAAAAAAACATATAAACTGTGTTTATAAAGAATGGCTACATAACAATGATTCAGTAATAATATAGTAAAAACATCTTTTTCTACATATACCATGTATAATGACAAGGTCCTTATATTTCACATTCTTGGTCATTATCTACTAAAACCAGCAAGAAGGGTTTATATCTTCAGTCTTGTACTTCTAAGAAAACTGGAGCAGAGAAAATAAGACAAAGAAGCTCTCTACTATTTTATATATTTATATAGATATATAAATATGTTATTATATATAATTATATATTATATATTTGTTAACATATAATTATATATTTGTATAATTATATATTATAGTTATTAATATATAATATTTCATATATAATAAAATATAATTATATATATAAATAAGTGTGCTGAATATCAACTTTCTCAAATCTCTATCAGAGATAAAGCATGGCATGTAAATAAACACCAAGAAATAAAAATTAACTTTTGTTACTGTAATACCAGTAGTTTGTGGTTTTAACATGAGAAACTTTTTAAATAAAAATTTCAAATTTGCTGTACCATGAGATCAATGGTATATTATTTCACTGGAATCAATGGTATACTATTTCACTTACAATCACATGTTTTTGTGTTAAAAATGACTATATGACAAAATTTCAAATAATTATTAAAAGGACTTACTTTCTTCTTTCTTGCTTATAATGGCGGGCAGAGTGTAAATCTAAAAAACAAAGGATGTCCATCAATTACTTCCAGTTAATGACCCAGCACAAAAGATCAACAAGGTGATATCTTATATACTAACATACAAAAAGAGTGTCTTGGATTTCAAGGTCCTACAACTGTGTCCACTATCAACCAACTTCCTTCCTGTCGTTCAGCCACCCTCACTTCCCACTCCTTTTCCATCCACAGCTGTGCTGCCCTGGACAAGGTTCTACCTTCATCTGATTTATGCATCTTACTCTCTTCCCCAGTATGATGCATAATGTGCCTTTCTCAGAAAGCATCTCATAATGGATTTGACCTGACTGATCCTTCTTCCAACTTCCTGCTTAGCATGTTGTCAATGTACATAATCCTAACTTGTACATCGCTGGACTAACAAACTATTCCCTAAATTTGCTGTAAGTCAGGGCTTCTCAACTATTTCAGGTAGAGAGTGAATTTTCTTTTAAATCTATTATTAACCTTTGTGTAAAATATAATAAAATTCAAATATAAAACAATAAAGAATCAATGCAGCATTCCAACTTTTAAATTAAATTTAGCAGACTTGAAATAACCTAAGTGGCTATATGATTTTCTAAAGGCTGCATCATAATTTCTGTACTGATCTTACTGTGGACTGGTAACACAGTTTGAGGCAGGGGTCTCGAAGTCTGAGGACCACACTTTGTATGGCACTATTGTTGTGCAGGTTTTTTGCCATCTAACGAATGGTCCTCAAGTGACCGGATGGGGACTCCTGTTTCCTCTGTGTGTTCACCCTCTGCTAATCTGCTAACAGCGCTCCTTAAGAAAACAGACAGTGATGAATGATTCCGCCTCCTTTTCACATAAGCCTTTCTAATTTTTATAAGTTATAAGATTATCATACCAATTTCAAAATAACTATTAAAAAATGGGGTTACGTATGGAAGTGAAAATGTCAAGCCACAGGCGGTTGTATCAAATCATGCTTTTTTTTTTTTTTTTTTATTGCATTTTAGGTTTTGGGGTACATGTGAAGAACATGCAAGATTGTTGCATAGGTACACACAAGGCAGTGTGGTTTGCTGTCTTCCGTCCCCTCACCTGTATCTGTCATTTCTCCCCATGCTATCTCTTCCCACCTCCCCACCCCCCCGTCCCTCCCCCATTTCCCCCCAACGGACCCCAGTGTGTAGTGCTCCCCTCCCTGTGTCCATGTGTTTTCATTGTTCAACACCTGCCTATGAATGAGAATATACGGTGTTTGATTTTCTGCTCTTGTGTCAGATTGCTGAGAATGATGGTTTCCAGGTTCATCCATGTCCCTACAAAGGATGTGAACTCATCGTTTTTGATGGCTGCGTAATATTCCATGGTGTATATGTACCACATTTTCCCTGTCTGGTCTATCATCGTTGGGCATTTGGGTTGATTCCAGGTCTTTGCTATTGTGAACAGTGCTGCAATGAACATTCGTGTGCACGTGTCCTTGTAGTAGAATGATTTATAATCCTTCGGATATATACCCAGTAATGGGATTGCTGGGTCAAATGGGATTTCTATTTTTAGGTCCTTGAGGAATCGTCACACTGTCTTCCACAATGGTTGAATTAATTTACATTCCCACCAACAGTGTAAAAGTGTTTCTATTTCTCCACATCCTCTCCAGCATCTGTTGTTTCCAGATTTTTTAATGATCGTCATTCTAACTGGTGTGAGATGGTATCTCAATGTGGTTTTGATTTGCATTTCTCTGATGACCAGTGATGATGAGCATTTTTTCATATGTTTGTTGGCCTCCTGTATGTCTTCTTTTGTAAAGTATCTGTTCATATCCTTCGCCCATTCTAGCCATGTGCAGAAAGCAGAAACAGGACCCCTTCCTGACACCTTACACCAAAATTAACTCCAGATGGATTAAAGATTTAAACATCAGACCTAACACCGTAAAAACCCTAGAAGAAAATCTAGGCAAAACCATTCAAGACATAGGTGTAGGCAAGGACTTCATGACCAAAACACCAAAAGCAATGGCAACAAAAGCCAAAATAGACAAATGGGACCTAATCAAACTCCACAGCTTCTGCATGGCAAAAGAAACAGTCAGTAGACTGAATCGGCAACCAACAGAATGGGAAAAAATTTTTACAATCTACCCATCTGACAAGGGGCTGATATCCAGAATTTACAAAGAACTAAAGCAGATCTACAAGAAAAAAACAAACAAGCCCAAATCATGCTTTTAAAAAAGTGATATTGATTAGAGGATCAGTTCTTACCCTGAACCTTGTTCATCACTCTAATCCATGCCTAGCTCAGGCCCTGCAAAGACTGGGCATGTGGTAATTACTAACTGAATAAGATAACTTAATGGGTCCAGCCAAGGTGATGAGTGTGTCATTTTTTAAGAAGTAACTTTAGGGTTTGTGAGTCCTAAAAGTCCCCTATAAAATAAGTCAGAAGGCAGAGCTACTGCCATGAGTGAGACTAGGAAAGCAGTGAAAGTATCTACCCCTCTGATTTCCTTTTTTAATATTTTCAACTATACTATGGGCAAAGCATTTTATATTCTCTATGAAAAGAATTTCCATACTTTGTAATTATTAGAACAATAAAACCTAAATTATAGAATGTATCATAGTCTTACCGGTTCCTTCCCATCCATGGCTTCAAGCCAGAGTTTCCTATTAGCTTCTGAGAAGGCCTGTAATGTGATGATCCCATGCCTATTAAAAACAAATATTTTATATATTTATACATTTACTACTTTTTAAATTCTCAGTTAACTATAAATATAAAATTTGAAGAAAATTAAAGTTAAGAGAAAAAAGAAATGAAGAGAAAGAGAAAAACATAGGAATTAAAAAAAAAAAAGATCGAATTGCAATACCTTTCAGAAAAATCACTGGATATGCGAAAAATGTTTTTAATTCTAATGATCACAAGTGGTAAAATCAAGTGTTTTTGTTACAGAACTGTCTGAAAGACACTAATATCAAACTATTTCCCTTGAAATGATTAAAAAGGATGCAAAGGTTACATTCTTCAAAGCCATCTATGAATTCCACAATATGAGAACCTGACCCTGATGTGGTGCAGCCTAGTCACTAAAAACAATTTCAGTGAGTATGTGACAATGTGGAAAGCATCATACCATAACTAGGTAACATTTAAAAAAACACTAAAACCAAAGCATTTCTCTATGCCATGATGACAATATTGAAATTAATTTATTTAAAAATAATCCTCTCCCATGCCGTCATTCTGAAATAGTTACTTAAGCGTATACTTCAAGAAAGAAACAAAGAGCAGAGAAAAGATGGGAGAAAACCAGCATCTGAAAGAAGAGGCATAAAATATTAGAAACAGATTAACTTAAAAGAAAATGGAGAAATCTGTGAAGAGGAACATTGAGAAGAAATTTTTATTATAAATATTTTATGATTAAAAAGCTGGAATGAAAAACAAATAATAACTACATCTCTTCTGCAAACAAGACAGATCACGAGAATGACAAGAAACTGGGAATGTATATAAATATTAATTTGATATTGAAGAATTTAAGCCAGTGTAGTAATACCAACAATAAAATACTGAAAATCAGTATTTGTTGGATATTTGCTATGTGACAGGCACTGTGTTACGTTCCTTAATTCTCTCATTTAATCCTGAAAACAATCCTTTGAGGTGGGTACTTACTATCCTTAATTTACAGATGAATAAAACCCTAAGTATAGAGTTTAATAAAGTGCTCCAAGGTTATATGACTGAAATGTGTTAAAATAAGAGAAAGCACTAACAGGTTGGTATTCGTCTATATAGAAAATCCAGAAATCTCTTCATAAAACTATTAAAACTAATAAAGAGTTCAGCAAGTAGGTCAGATAAGAGTTTGACATATAAATAAACTAATATCCTCTCTATACAGTAGTCTTAACCATTTAGGAAGCCAAAATTCAACTCATAAAAAAGAATCCTATTTAAAATAACAATAAAAAGAAGGTGCCCAAAGGTAAATCTGAAAAAAGATACGTAAAATATTCAAGAAGTTAATTCTGTACCCATTGAAAACTTTACTGCAACTCCAGTCAAAATCCCAAAAGATATTTTGAGAGACAAGGGGAAGCTTAATAAGTGGATCTTAAAAATCATACAGGGCAAAAGAGTCAACATCATCTAAAGCAGCCTAAGAATAGGGTCATTGCCCTACTAGATACAGGTATACCTTAATGAATTTCTCTTTGCATGATTGAGCTTCACAGACATTCTATTTCTAACAAACTGATGGTTTGCTTGAGTCAACCGGTGTTGAGCACGTCTATCAGCACGCTTTTCCCCACAGCATTTGCTCACATCGTGTCTGTGTCACACTTTGGTGATTGTTGCAAAATTTGGAACTTTTCATTGTTATTGTATCTATCATGTGATGTATGATCAGTGATCTCTGATACTACTATTGTCATTGTTCTGGGGTACCACCAACCATGTCCACATTAGATGGCAAACAGTCAATAGAAGTTGTGTGTGGCACTGCTCCACTCACTGGCCATTTCTCCATTTCTCTCTCCCTCTCCTGGGCCTTCCTATTCCCTGAGATATAACAATATTAAAATTAATCCAATCAATAATCCCACAATGCCTCTAGGTGTTTAAGTAAAGGAAGATTCACATGTCTCTCATGTTAAATCAAAAGCTATAAATGACCAAACTTAGTGAGAAAGACATGTTGAAATCCAAGATAACCTAAAAGCTAGGTTTCTTGTGTCAAGCAATTAGCCAAGCTGTGAACGCAAAGGAAAAGTTCTTAAAGGAAATGAAAAGTGTCACTCTAGTGAATACACAAAAGCTAGCAAATCGAAACAACCTTATTATTGATATGGGGAAAGTGTTAGTGGTGTGGATAGAAGATCAAACCAGCCATAAGATTCTCTTAAGCCAAAGCCTCATCCACAGCAAGGCCCTAACTGTCTTCAATTTTATGAAGGCTGAGAGAAGTGAGTAAGCGGTAGATAAAAAGTATCAAGCTAGCAGAAGTTGGTTCATCACGTTTGAGGAAAGAAGCCATTTGCATAATATAAAAGTGTAACATGAAGCAGCAAGTGCTGATGTAGAAGCTGCAGCAAGTTATACAGAAGATGAAGGCGGCTACAGTAAAAAACAGATTTTCACTGGAGATGAAGCCTTTTATTGGAAGATGGCCTTATTTAGGACTTTCACAGATAGAAAGAGGTCACTATCTGGCTTCAAAGCTTCAAGGAATGGGCTCCCTCTGTTAGAAGTTAACGTAACTGGTGACTTTAAGTCAGAGCCAACACTCATGTATCATTCTGAAAATCCTAGGGTTCTTAAAAATTATGCTGAATCTGCTCTATCTGTTCTCTAGAAATGGAAAAATAAAGCCTGAATGACAGTACAACCATTGACAGCATGGTTTACTGAATATTTTAAGCCACTGCTGAGATCTACTGCTTAGATTAAAAGGTTTGCTTCTAAATACTACTGTCCACTGACAATGCAACTGTCACTGAAGAGTTCTGATAGAGATTTACTTGGAGAATAATATCTTCATGCCTTCTAACACAATATCCATGCTGTAGCACATGGATCAAGGAATAAGTTAGACTTCCAAGTCTTATCATTTAAGAAATACTTTTAATTAGGCTTTCACGGACATAAGTAATGATTCCTCTGATGGATCTGGGTAAAGTACACTGAAAACCTTCTAGAAAGGATTCATAATTTTAGAGGCCATTAAGAACATTCATCCCTCATGGGAGGAAGCCAAAATATCCAATTAACAGCAGTTTAAAAGAAACTGATTCCAACTCTCAGGGATGAGTTGGAGGGGTTCAAGACTTCAGTGGAAGAAGTTACTGCAGATGTAGTGAAAACAGCAAGAACGCTAGAATCAGAAGTGGAGCCTTCTAGAAGATGTAACTTTATTGGTGCAATCTCATAATAAAATTTGAAAGGATGAGGAGTTAGGGCTAAGCAAAGAAAGTTTCTTGAGATGGAACCTACTCCTGGTGAAGATGCTATAAACATTATTGAAATAACAAAGAATTTAGTGTATCACATAAATTTAGCTGACAGTGCAGTACGGCAAGGTTTGAGAGGAGTGACTCCAATTTTGAAATAAGGCCTACTGAGTAAAATGATATCAAATCACATTGCATGGTACAGAGAAATCTTTGTTGAAATGAAGAGTCAACTGATGTGGCAAACTTTACTGCTATCTTATTTTGAGAAAATGGGCATAGCCACCCCATCCCTTGATAACCACCATGCTGATCACTTAGCAGCTACCAACATTGAGGCAAAATCCTTCCCCAGAAAAAAGATTACTATTCGCTGAAGACTCAGATGACCATTCATACTATTTAAAGTATTTTAAAATTAAGGGATTTGTATTTTTTTTACACATAATGCTATCGCACACTTAAGATTGCAGTGTAGTATAAACATAACTTTTATATGCACTGAGAAACTCAGAAATTTCTGATTCAGTTTATTATGATATCCAGTGTAATAAAGTGGATATCATAGGAACCTAACCTGCAATATCTCTGAGGTATACCTGTAGCTAGAAGCTATCATTTATGAGCATATATAGTAAGTCATCGCATACAAAGTGTATACATGGATACATACGATAAGCTAGGGTATTCATGATATTGTGGTAGTAATGCAGGAGAAGAAAAATGGATCATGGATTAGAGCACAGAGCAAGAAGCATACTCCTTATTTTCTTTTTATTCTACTAGTATTGATACAATAAAGGAGTAGAGCTAAGTAATTCCATCGAATTACAAACTTAGAGTCATGACATTTACATCTCTTCCAATACTTTGGGCTAAGAATACCCAGAACAGTGCTTTGTACACAGTCGGCATCCTACAGGCATTAAACTTAGTTGGCTAAAAGAAGCTTTTGGTATTCCCACCTGTATCTTATTCCTTGGAAGCAAGGCCACCAAGCTTCAAAAGTCCACCAAAAGGCTGATCCTGAAGCCATGAAATATGCTATTGGATTCCTTCATCGTAATGGGGACCACGAGGCCACTACATGCACCTTTCTCCTAATACAGTCATGTACATTGATTTTTCAGTTTCTGCTTTGAGTGATGCTAGTTTTTTCTAGCATCCTGGATCTGACTTGCTTTCTTGAAATTATCATGCAATAACAACATGAAAGAATGAAATAAACATGTATACTGATTTTTTAAAGACTAGAAAACACCTGAATGCTGTCTCATGTTTATTTTTAAATACAGAAAGAAACATCCTTTAGCTTATTAAGAAAAATAAAGTGAAAAGGTCAAACCTTTCAACTACTTCTATGTCAAAGCAGAATCGTTTGTCAATTGAATCTGTCTTTCGTCGGATACAAGATTTTAATTTAAACATTTCCGGTGAGCTAGTAACAAGGCCATTCTGAAACAAGAAGAGTACCACAGTTTTAACATGCTGACAAGGTGAACTGAAACATATTAAATACCTGTGCTCAAGTTGCCATATTAAAATGTTTAGCAGAGTATAGGTTATGTATAAAGATCACATCATACCCTGTCCTTTTTATTTCTAACATTAGCAGTCTGATCACAATACATGAAACCATTTGCTAATTAATGGCAAATAACGTTTTATCTAAAAAAATTTGGTAGCATGCCTGTGCAGTAACCTTCAACATATTTACTTAACGGTGTTAACTTATACTATAATGTACATTCCCTCAGAACTTAGATTTAAAAAGGTATAAAGTTACCCAGTCACCTAACATCAGAAATGGATATACAGAGTGATAACAACATTTGTTGCTCTTAATCAAAACTCCCTGGATTGCAAAGAGATTAGTGTCATGTGTGTGTCTTTGTATTAGAGCCTTAAATGATAGCTAGCTCAGGATTACAAGAGAACTACCAAAATAATATAGTTCCAGTATATACATGATTTAATGCTATTGCTATCACATATGTTAGGTTGGTGCAAAAGGAATTGTGGTTTTCTCATTAAAAATAATGGGGAAAAAATGCAATTACTTTTGCAACAATCTAACACCATTCGAATGTTTTGCTGGTAACACACTGCTACTCTGCTACTAAAACCGACTCTCCGGACAAGATCCAACATAGGCCACATTCTTAGAAATTCTCTTCTGTAACTGAGATGCCAGTCTATTTTGAGGGGAACGTTTACCTAATGTATGGTTATTTTTATCTTTGGTTGCAAATGTCATCAATTTATTAAAAGACCTTTGGCTTGGTCTGCTTACTCACTGACACATAAGTTGGTTTTACGGTAGTACCTATGAGAGCAGAAACTAGGTGTGTTATGGCACATAGTAACTTTCCATGATAGTAGCAACTGTTTCTTTTTCTCTGCTATGTTCCCCTTTATGTTTCAGTTTGAATTATTAGACTCTGATGAATGCCCAAGTACAATAAGTTTCTAATGACGTATTTGAGTATGTGTCTAAGTTAGATCCACGTTTACCTCTGCCATGATCTATACCACTAATTATCTGGGCAAGGCACTTACTTTCTACTTACTTTATTTCTTAATCGGTTAAAATAAGGCTGGACTAAATTATCTTTAGCGTTAACTCCCAGCTCTAGGATATTTAGATTGTGACCTAATTAATTCACAAGTTCAATCATTGGCCATATCGTGACCTTAACTCACAAGAAGATTGTATGCTACAGACAATAAAGCTCTCTGTAGCATTTCCTCAAAGTACACTGTATTCTATACTGTTCACTCGCTATGTGAGACATTCAGTAACCAATTTACTTTTGGGGTAAGTGAGCATCTATTGGTTTCTTCTGAGAAACCTTGTTAGCCGGCATTTTGGCAGAGTATGCAGTGCAGAAGGGGACAAGCCATGCAGGGACAAATGTAGCCTCCCCAAGAGGCCACCCAAGGGAAAGATACAGAATCTCTGAGCCTGCTCCAGCCATGGACAGTCCCTTCCTGGGCTGCTAGCCAACCCACAGCATAGACAAATAACTCTGCTGCCGGAAATGTGAGATGACACCTCCGTAATCTACCGAAGGATCCCTATATTTAACTCAGCTGCTCATAAATATGTCATGGCTAAGTTAAAGGAAAGCCCTGGCTACTCTTTTCAAGTCATTCAGGTCACAAAAATGAGAGAAAATATTTGACTTTTTCTTTTTTTTGTAAATGTGTATATGTTAACCAGAGAAACAAACATGATTTTTTAAAATTCCATTTCTTAAATAACAAACAGTTTAAAAAACAAACAAAAAACAAAGCTAACTCACCATTTTCCCACTGGATTTCATTTCTGAAACACTCATTGTAAATGTTTTACTTCCCTTATCATATGTACAATAATGTTTAATCCATGTAAAACCAAGTGGTCCTAATGTAAAGAAAAAAAAGTATTTCAGATTTTGTTAATAAATGATTTGTATCCACGTTTGCACACTCTCCAGTGTTATGATACACCATTGAGTATCTCCATATACCATGCTAGTTTGTAGTATTTACTGTGCATAAGAAAGAACAAAGGGACAGTGCTATAGTGTGGAGTGTTTTAAAATCAGACAACGTGGCTTTACTTGCAGTTCTGACACCTACTTTGTAAAACTGGGTGAGTTACTTTAGATAGGAACTTCAGGTATCCCATCTGTAAAAGTGGTATACTTGTATCCCATAGTCAGGAAGAATGAGGAATAAGAGTCTGAACTGTTAAAAATGGTCTCCGTACTTCTACCTGTATTCTTTACTCTCAAAGCTGTCAGAAATATTCTGTTAAAAATGTAGCCAGGTCATTCACTTCTTTGTTCGGAACCCTCTAGTGCCCTCCTATCTTACTCCAGATAAAAATCAAAGAACCCATTATCCACAAGGTTCCAAGTAAGTGGCCTCCCATGCTTTCCTCGGTCTCACATCCCACTGCTTTCAGCCTTGTGCACTCCACTCCAGCTACCCTGGCCCCTTGTGGGTCTCTGAACACAGTGAAGGCATTCCTACCCTAGGGCATTTGCAGTTGCTGTTTCCCAGGCATGGACTATGTTTCCATTAGATAACTGCGTGACTTGCGCTGTTACCTCCCTTCTGGCCTTTTTCCTAAATGTCACTTACATAATATGACCTTTCCTGGAGAGATATCTAATATCTAAACACCCTCACCTTGATACTTATCGCTCTTCCTTGCTTTCATTTCTTCTTAGTGGTTATCACTGTCTGAAATAAGATTTTTTAAAACTGATTTAGCCCATTTATTGTGTCTCTCTGCCACAAGATTTTAAGAATCTATGTCAGCAGAAACATGTGATGTTCAGCTGACTAGAATAAGAATTCTCAGTCCTTACAACACAGCCAGACATATAGTTGTCAGTCAATGGCATCAAATGAATAATGAATAAAGGAATGAATCAAGTACCTTGTTCTAAGACTTTACTGACCTTAGAGTGATTTCCTCTTACTCCTAATCTGGAAAAAACAAATTCAAATTGCTCTTTAAAATGTAAATAATTTCCACTACCTATATTAGAAGAAACTTGTATGTGTAATGTTCACTTTCTTTTCCACACAAAATATCATGTAACCCTTTTCCATAGCACCCATGTTATTGTCCAGTATTCTTAGCGAATTTGCCAGAGAGTAGAATGCATCATTAGTACAATGTTTCCAAGGCCAAGGTGGAAGACCTTCAGTTTCCCCACAGGGAAGCAAAGTATCCTGCACCCAAACACCAGAGTGGGCTGAGTGGATTGAAAATGGTGCTTATTTTCTATATATTAATAGCACCTCCATCCAGGGACCCATCTTGCTTAACACCTGAATTTTTCTAGCAGCTACTATGCACATGCTATTGCTGGCTTCATTTCAGAACCATGTTTAAAAGAAAGAAATTGAAATATAAAAAAGTACCTCTTGAGATAAAGTGTTTCATGAGCCATTTAATTTTTTTTTCTTTCATAATAATGCCCTTGGTATCAAGTTTAATACTTAAGCCACTTCAGATTTTAGAATTACAGGGTGTAGCCATATACTTTGTAATCACAAAATATTATATTCAATTCCATCTGGGGACCATTTCACACTATAACACTTAATAATACTTGTTGATAATTCCGTCACATGTGATGTAAAAGACTTAAAGGCTTAGAGCTAATTAGTGGAAAGTAACTGGATAGAAATTTTCATATGTAGTGACTTCATTACGTAGGTAGCAATTTATGATGCAATATTAGCTGTAATTTTAAAATAAAGCTGCTACAGTGCTCTCATGACATTAAACCAAAGACCCTTTTTCCTGCCTCCATCTTAAGTTCAGAACCTCCTGCATTTAATCCTCGAGTTTGCTGCAAATGCATGATGCATTCTTTAAAGTTGACTAGCACTAGACCAGGGCAGATGTTTTAGACAGCAATTCTAAAATCCCCAAAAGTGTCTGGGAAAATAAAAATTGATTACATCTCTAAAATTGCAAAATAAAAGATGTTTAATTATCTTGCCCAGCAATCACTTAAGGGGCTGAGATGAATATTTGCAGTGTGGAAGGGAAATTAACATTCATTTGATACTTACTAAGTGCCCATATTTTATCTGAGAGCCTATTATAACAAACATTATAAAGAGAATTTTAACAAAACTGGGCCTGTGATCTACAGATGACAATACTTTCATCAATAGGGCATGGGACAAAAGTTATTCTTTTTAGAGAAATAATACGCTTGAGTTGTTTTATGAATTAAATGAGATAAATTGCAAAGAATAATAAGAACTCATAGTAAGTACAGTATTTTTGATATTACTGAGTATAGAGACATTTTACATATGATATCTCTAATTCTTGCGGTATCATTATGACATGGGTTTAAATCTCTCTCTTTTATAAATGAAGAGAGACTGAGCTCAGAAAATTATTGGCACAAGTCACAGGTCAGCACAGGCATGGAATCCCAACACAGTCCTGTCTGACTCTGGAATCCCTGCTCTTTCAGTTACACTGAAGTTTAGCAGAATGTGATTTAATGCATGCCTCCAGGTGGTAACACAAACACCACAGATTCAGATAAAGTGGAACTCTGTATCCAGACAATGAGCTAAGCCTACACCATCACATCCATCTCCACTTATCACTCAGTTTATGGCTTTGATACCTACTACTGATCACTGGCTGCTAATTGTGTAAGTGCGTCTTATGCTTTCAACTGCAGAATATAAACCTTGAAGCCAAATAATTATCTCATTTTTGTCCCCCACAGAACTTATCCACCTAGCGATAGCAAGTACATAATCGATTACATAATCTTGGTAAACTGGTTAGATTGCTTTTATTGTAAATGCTTTCAAAGATCCCAAGTTAGAAGGGGCTTTGCATATTGGCTCCTCATATAAAAATAATCCCCAAAGCATATAAATACATTTCCTTTTTCTTTATATCCCTTGGAAAAGGGAATGGGGAAGATGATAGGTGGGAAAAGATGGGAGGAAGAGATCATAATGGGGCAAGAGAGAACTTCTGAAGGTGATGAATATGTTCATTATGTTGTAGTGTGATGATGGCTTCACAGGTGCATGCATATGGCAAAATTCATCAAACTGCATGTTTTAAACAGGTGCAATTAATTTATGCCAATTAGCCCCAATAAAGCAGTAAAAATAATGCAGGGAGATACACATCAAATCAAGATGGAAACTGTCTTGGGGAGGAAATAAATATCAACGAACAGAATGCGAATTAAGGAGAATGTAACTGTGAGACCCTCCAACTCAGACACTGCTAAGGGGCCATGACAACAGGGGCATAATCAAAGAAGCATTTTAGAAGGAACCGCTGGAAGCACAGTAGAAGATGGATTAGATGATGGGCAAGCCTGGAGGTAGAGGGGAAGAAGTCAGGAGGTCACTGCAAGGGTCTCGCTTGGGCTAAGGCAGTGGAGATGGAGAGAAGGTATGGAACCAAAGGATATTAAGAAGATAGAATAGACAGATTTGTCCCAAGGCTACAGAGACACTGGGCTAAGAATGGATTGCCTGGATTCCTGTAGCCTAGGACGGTAAGTGGTACCATTAAGAGAGATTTAAAAGGAAAAAAAAAACACAACTCAGAGGAGAGATCAGTACCACAAAGGGCTTTATCATCAGTCCAGAATGACCCAGAGAAGTTAGGCATCTTACAACAAAAGATACCAACATCAGGTAAATGCACAAAACACTCTGTTTAGTCCATCCATGTAGCCCCCAAATTATGGAATATATAAATTATGCTTATAGACTGACCCAAATGTCTAACAGCTTGAGAACAGCAGGACTGAATAATATGTTTGAAGATGCTGTACTAAATAATACTGTAACCTAATCTAAAGCTTTTGTGTTTAGAATAACATATTGTATGCCCATAAAGATTTCAGCAAGTGTGTAACACCTAGAAAAGTATTCAAGAAATAAAACATAATCAGATGACAATAAATAAAAAGTCCAAGGATGGCACCTCCTCTACCACTTGCATGTTTATTGCTCTCACTGGCAACAAATTCTTCCAGGTGGCCAAATCCTTTTTTGGTATAAAATGTGAGCTCCTGCTGGGCGCGGTGGCTCATGCCTGTAATCCCAGCACTTTGGGAGGCCGAAGCGGGTGGATCACCAGGTCAAAAGATCGAGACCATCCTGGTCAACATGGTGAAACCCCGTCTCTACTAAAAATACAAAAAATCAGCTGGGCATGGTGGCGCGTGTCTGTAATCCCAGCTACTCAGGAGGCTGAGGCAGGAGAATTGCGTGAACCCAGGAGGCGGAGGTTGCGGTGAGCTGAGATTGCGCCATTGCACTCCAGCCTGGGTAACAAGAGCAAAACTCCGTCTCAAAAAAAAAAAAAAAAAAATGTGAGCTCCTCTCAATGTACTGTTACATGCAGGTTCTCAAAACTGTATGAAATCATTTAAAATCAAAATTCAAAACTTTACTTAGAGTCCTTTCCAGGCTCAAGTAAAAGACATAACAATAAAAAATAAAATAAAAATTTCCTTAGAGTGCTAAGTGAAAACTGTATTTCCTATTGATGAGTGAAGGGATTGGTAATTTTTCATGAACTGCGGCCAGCGGGGGGAGGGTGATAGCTCCTTATTATGTGCTAATTATAGACTACCTAGGCAGATCACTCGTTTTATCATTTTTAAATATGAAGACAGTAGACTAGCCAAGGTAGATAGTTATGAGAGAAAAATCCTAAAACCCAGATCTCCTGAGCCAGTATTCCTCTGCCATCAAGTCCTCATGGTAATAAATGTTTGCAGAGTCTGCTGGATCAAATTAAATTTGCATGTGTCCTGCTACCCAACAAATGAGCATCACTTGGGCATGTCAAATATAAAATGTGCTGGCATTTTAGTCACCATGTTGCATGTACAGTGTATCAAAAGCCTTTCACATTGGTCCACAATGGCTGGAAACACACACAACTGTTTCTTTACCAAAAACAGCGGAAGAATGATGCCTCAGGGCATATCTGGCTTGAAAGAGTTAATGTAGTCAAAAATAGTCCAACTAGTTCTGCTTAATGACAAGTAACACGCACAAAGAAGTCCAGTTACACAAGTCTGAATGGCTTTTACTATTTTTGTGAGAAAAATATTCTTCATGTGAGGCAATTACAACAGTGCTGTATTGGCTTTGGTACTTATTGCCGAACCTCAGGAACTAAAGAGAGCCAGTCTGACGTTAGCATGATTTCCAATGTTATGCCTGTAAACAGACAGGACGCAGAATTAAATAAAATAATGTTGCCAGAGGGTAAAACTATTATCGCAGTCACCAGGATGATTCATCCCAATAAAGGCTTTGGTTTGCAATTTTCCATGAAACTTTAAGATTAAGAATCACAATTAAATGCTAAAACTGAACTCATGTTATATGGTATTGTCAGTGAAGACTCTAAGTTCCAAGTTCAACAATATGACATCCTGATGGCAAAATGTAAAAAAAATCCTCACTTTGGTGGTGGTAGTGGGAAAGTAGATATGAAGCTATAAGAAATTTCACTCTTCCTACTTGAGGGAAATACTACTAACCGAGTCACATCTCATGGAAATATTAATAAAATGCGAAGTCTAAGAAACGTAAAGTTACGTCTTTGTGACTCACGTTTTTCCTGGACATACAGATAGCCTTCCATCGTCCATTGGCTGGGTGGTCTGTAGTCCTGGTTGGCAGATTTCATCCTTTGCATCAACCGCTCTACCTCTTGTCGAGTACTTTCAAAATTATTCCTTGTCTTAAGTAAACAGAAACAATAATTTCAGTCATTGTATTCTACCAGGTTTCAGGAACACCCAGACTGATGTTCTGTTTTGTTTTTATTTATTTTTGAGACAGGGTATCACTCTGTCACTCAGGCACTATCATGACTCACTGCAGCCTTGACCTCCTGGGCTCAAGTGATCTTCCTGCCTCAGCCCCCGCAAGCAGCTGACTACAGGCACACACCACCACACCCGGCTCATTTTTTGTAGAGATGGGGGTCTCACTATGTTTCCCAGGCTGGTTTCAAATTCCTGGGCTCAAGCAATTTGTTTGTCTCCCAAAATGCTGGGATTACAGGTGTGAGCCACCTAACCAGCCCAGAATAATGTTTCAAAACCTCAAATTTTACAATGATGACCTTGATTCTTTTGGCACTATTTACCACATCTGTGACTTTCTGGTTTGGGTCCAAGGCCTGATCTGAAACTGATTTCGTAAAAGCTTCTCTGAACAACCTTCTGCGTATTTCTCTTTGAATCTCTCTGTCTCTGTCTCTGTCTCTGTCTCTCTCTCTCTCTCTCTCTGTGTGTGTGTGTGTGTGTGTGTGTGTGAGAGTGAGTGTGTGCGTGCGACTTTCTATTTTCACATTCTAACATTATTACTTAGGAGGTAAACTAGGGCAATTAAAAGAAAATACGATGCACTACATAAAATTTGAATTCCCTAAATACCTAAGGTAAGAAAGAGATACACAGGGACTTAGCTTCTTTCAAGGGAAAAAATGAAGTAAGTTCATATACTTTTGATAAATGTGACATTGAACATATGAAGAAAAAAAGTTTGTCACCACTGTACCAAAGGGTTTTTTTGAAGAAACATCATGTAGTTTGGTTTTCTGGCACAGGTATTAAGAAGTGAGTGTTAAAATAACTCATATAAATCAATAGGTTTCCAAGTTCTAACTTATTCTGTTGCAAGAAATAGATTACTCACTTTATATTAAGTTTATTTAAGCTATAGAAAGAATTAGGCTTTTCTCTACGAATACCTCTTTGGCATTACGTCAAAAATATACTCCTGAAGATATAATAATCACTACCACCTAACTCTAAGAGTTTGTGCCCCATTAAAAAAAAAATGTCCAATTTTGGAAAATTTTCTTGTCACTTTCACTATTTTTGTCTTTCAAATATAAGGGTCTGATGTTTCCACCCAATTCCTTACCTCTCTTCTGTTCCTGAATCCTAAGAATCTTAATGTAATTTTATTTAATGTGGAAGTAAATGATAAAAGTATTTCAGCTTTTATAATTTTCCCTTTTAATAGTGGATGAAAAAGCCTAAATACATTCCATATTGAAAAACAATGGAATGAATGAAAGATGAAATTGATTCTGCAAGTTAAATAAAAACTAAAACTCAAAACACAAATGAATAAATCCCCTTAACTATTTCGTATGAGACATTCTAACTATATTTTTATTTACTGGACATTTCCACAATGTCAAGAACCAGATAAGCAGAAAAACATACTTTATAGAAAATTAAGTGAAGGTTTTCCAAGTTATTTTAGCTATATAGTGGTTGGCAGTCAGGGTTTCAGTTATAGTAAAACCTCAACAATTAGAACATCGTCACGTGTCAGGTTTGATAATGTGAAATGGGCGGGCTAAGCTTTTGGGTGTGTTTTTACTTCAATGCAAGTGTTGTTCTGCATTTGAACATCAGAATTTGTATAACTATAGAATTAGAGATGAAAAGGACTGATGAGACAACTTCACAAAATAAATTCTGATAGAAATAGATGGCCTGTTTGAAAATAATTCTCACTTTATAAAATATTTGCTTTTTCTCTCTCTCTCTCTTTTTTTTTTTTTCCAAGTCAGACGGGTAATGTGCTGAGATTTTAAGAAGGTACTGAGGGTTGCACATCTCACACGTGCACATGGACACCCGATCATCATGCCCATGAACAACAAAAAGATCTCTTGCTTATGTTTTAAAGCAGTTATTCTGAACGCCTCAAAACCACGTTTAAACCTGTTATTTGAAAATAATAAACAGCATATATTTTACATGCAATTTCAAAGAACGAGAGACCATTTGATACCAAAGTAGAATCCTCCATTTCACAAATATAGAAATTTTGCTCTTAAAAATAAGACTTCTCTAAGGTCTTATTTTCTTATTTCCAGTATTTTCTAGTTTCTTGAGGTATAACTGACAAATAAAAATTGTACATTTAATATGTACAATGTGATGTTTTAATAAGTGTATACATTATGAAATTACCACAATCAAGTTATCAATCACCACATAGTTACCGTGTGTGTATGCTGAGAATATTTAAGTCCTAAACTCTTAACACATTTCAAGTATTCAACAGAGTATTATTAACTATAGCCACCATTCTGCAATTTGGCTCTCCAAACTTATTCATCCTGCATCACCCAGTAAATTAACAAGAACATTGGATGAAGGTAAAAAACTTTCAGGTGTCTGTAACTGGGTAACATTTATTTTTATAAAATTTGCTAGTATGAATTTTTGTAACATAAGATTAGGGTTTTGTGGGGTTTATTTCCTACTAGAAAAAAATTGTAATACATTTATAAAGTGTATTTTCCCAGTTCTTGAGGTTTTACTGCACACAGACAAGTATTTGAAAGATTCCAAGGTTTGACTTGGTTATAACTTAGTTGCCCTGTAACATCAGGTTTGCTGAGAGACAGTAAGAACAGGTATACTCTTACATTCTGCAAGTTGAACTGCAGCTGTTGTTTATACGGTGCAAATTCCTGGGCAAGTTCATATCCTTCATGGTAAAAAGTAAATAAACCCTGAAGAAATGACAAAAGCTGCAAAGATAAAGAGATAAAGAAACCATGAAAATGTGTTTTAATGGTCACTAAATATAAAATAGGGAGAAAAGTATATTTCATTCTAATTCCTCAAACTAATACATTTTCAGTGGTGTTGGCAAGGCAGGCAATAGATTTATAATGATAAAACAGAAACCACAAAATAATTTTTATTTCCTTTTTGGTAGACAGTAATTTAGTTTTTGAGGCTGATCATGGACATCAGTCATGTTAACTATTCTGCTATTCAAATGCATTGAAGAAATATCCAGAAGAGACCACTAAGATAAAGACTAAAGTGTAATAGCATAGATCCCACCCTGGAAGAGCTTCTAATCAAAACAAGGGGATAAAAGATGTGCGTATATAAGGAAGACCAAACCAGTAAGTCACAGATACGAAGTGCCCAAGGGAAAGAGTAAGAATTTGGCCAGATGAAATTAAGAAAAAGTATCACAAGGTGGCAGTACTGATTTGAGTATTGAATAGCCAACATTTTAGCAAAGGAGTGGGAAGAACTCAAAACAGAGGGAAGTGATGAGCAAAAGCATTGAACTAGATAGATAACACAGGTCTTTCATTTCAGAGAAAGTAAAGTCTTTACAAAGTCATAATTTATATGCTCCTAACTTAATCTCAAGTTCATATGTGCATTTAAGTTTTTATCCATAAATTAAGACAGGCTCTCCATGGAATCACAGGACACAGGTTATATGGAAGATTACATTGAAAAAAAATTTATTTAAGCATTTTCATTTCATTCACAGGGATTGTATTTCACAGACTTGTCCACTAATCTTTCCGACAACCTCTTCCTGCAATAAAGTTAGAAAACATATTTGAAAAGTCACTCATCACATATTTGTACTTTACTATTTTAAATCAAGGAGGACACACGATTTGAAACCATTTTCTAATGTAAATAACATCCAGTTACCTCCTCTGTCTGGGTAGGCAGGGAGGATTCAGCTATGCATCAACTGGTTACATGTACTATGATTGCCAATAGATAAACACTGGTTCTATTTGAAAACAATGATCTCATGCTTTTCTCACTACAAACAAATCATACAGTCATGTTCACTTCAGAAAATGTTTTCAAGCTATTTTGTTATAGTCTAAGAACTTTTCTTCTCTTGTTCAAACAGTACTGATATTGTATCAAAATGTAGCATTTTCCCTTTTACAATTATTTTACACTGTCAGCTTTATATCAGCTAATTATCAAACCTAATTTTTCAATAAATTATCTTAAAATAAATAATACTATGTTTGTCAAATTATCCCGTAAAATATATAGTCTGCCTGAATGCATATAATATGGCATAAACAAAACTGCAGCTTAAATTGGATCAAAAATACCTTTAATAAAGGTTTGCATATATAGAGCTTTTCAGGGAAAAAATAAAATATTATACACACACACACACACACACACACACACACACACACACTAGTCTTCTGAAAATCAACTAACAGTTTATGAAGCTGCTAAGGAAGTAGTGGTTCATGTTTTACGATTTATAATTAGTTCACAATTAAAATGTCTCATTATGAACTGGATGCCATACAAAGCAGATAGCACTTTAAAATTATCATCAGTATAAAGGTTAATTAAACTTCTAAAGAAGATTTTAAGAATATCTGTGATAAATCTTTCCATAAAACACCTAATTTCCTGAGATTCATCTTTTCTAATATTCTTGGTTTCTAGAACACGGAAAAAAGACAAAGTACACTGATGTTTTCAGAAGCATGAAGTAAACCATTCAGAACCATACCTAGAACACTGCTAAAAATTCTAACAAATGGTCAATTATAACTCTTAGGCCACAGAAGTTTCCAGTACATTCAAATTGCTATGCCATGACCTGATGCTCCAGTCCTAAAGTTATGATACAGGTCGAGTATTCCAAATCTGAAAACATGAAATCGAAAACACCCCAAAATCCAAAAATTTTAGAGCACTACCATGATGCCACAAGTGAGAATTTCCACACCTGATATTTTTGCTTTCTGGTGGTTCAATATATGCAAACTGTGCTTTATGTACAAAATTATTAAGAGTATCTTATAAAATAAAATAATCTTCAGGCCGTATGTATGAGGTATACAGGAAACATAATGACTTTCATGTTTAGACTTAAGCCCAGTTCCCAAGATATCTCATTATGGATATGAAAATATCCCAAACTATGAAAAAATCTGAAACACTTCTAGTCCTAAGCATTTTGGATAAGGGATGCCAATTTGTATTTTATTTCAAAAGATTAGACATCTGGAGAAGATGCTGGGTGCTCTCCATGGAATTACCTGTGAGACACTCCCTCACAGGAAGGGCCACTTCGTGCTTGCAGATTCACTGAACCACATGTGAGCTGTTGTAACTAAAATTCTTATGGATGTATTTTGACACAGATTTTGGTAAACCAATATTTCCCACTAAACTCTGCTTTTATATTCTTAATCATGTTTTAAAAAATAAGATCCTGGTACCTGTATTTTATTCAGATTATTCTACATCCTCAGCATTTTATATGCAGCCAACTTCAGTCAAGAGGTAATCCATTGGCAGCTTCTAGCAGAATTCAGATTCACTTAGTAGCAGACAAATACCTTTTAATCTCATAATGCGTGCTGAGCACCCCCTAGGAAATATACAATGCTACGGAAGGCACATAAGAATTATATACAAAAAACCATCCACCTTTTTTTTTTGTTCCACATCCTCGGAAGCAGCATTTGGGAGTTTATTAAAGAGCACATTATAAAATATCTGCCTCTAGATGGCAGCAAAGTTAAATGTTTATAGGTTAAAATATATACTTGTTCATTTCATCCTCTACTAAATTCCAAGATGTGAAACCAAAGGAACGTAACAAGATAGCCCGAAAAGCTTTAAGAATTGCACTTTCCACATACTATTTTCTTTGGTGAATCTGCCTGAATGGCTGGGATGTGAGGAAAAGACTACAATTTCAGGTTACCCTAAAGTAAATTTGACCTTTAAAATACTAACAGTAACCATAATAACAACTGCAAACTCCTAAACAGACAGACTTGGTTTGAATATTAAGAAAGTTCCTTTTATCATTGGGAAAATCTCACACAGCACTTTATTATTCCCAAGGGCACGGAACCAAATTACTTGTCACTCCAATAACCCAACCAATTGGAAAAATTGATACCATACTTAGTCTTTTAAAATAACCCCATTACAAGCCAGAAAAGGAGCAAATATTCATAATTTCCCAGCCCATTAATAACCAATTAACTAAATGCAGTATGGATGTGGAACTTCTGAAAGTGTCAAGCCTTAAGTTACCACTGATGATGTAAATGGCAGATATAAGTAAGAGCTAAGAAAAGGGGTTGATGAGATGAAGAACCGCTAAGTGGCAGATACAGTAATTTCACATAACTGTTGCTCAAACTGAGAAGAATTGAAATGTAAATGCTTTTACAAGGATGTGATTCACTCCTACATGCTTGCCCTCTTTTCTGACTGACAATAATCAATTATCACAACTACCTATTTTCTTTAGCTTATTAAAATTCCCAAAGTGATAGAGACATCCCATCTTCCTAGAGCTGCACTGCCAATCACGCTCCAAATTTGTTCTTCAGTTTAATGGAATCCTTACAATCAATTTCTACAGAGCCCGCCCACCAGCTTTATGAACAAAATAAGGTTCGTTGTCAAATATAATTCAGTAACCATCTTTGACCACTAAGAACTGTAAGCACAGATCTTTTTCTCCTAAGAACTTCATCACTGATTAAAATACTGAACACTCCCTTCCCACAGTTAATGTCAATTTAGCGATAAAAGAGTGAATGTGTTCCTTCCCCACATAAAATCAGGAGCAAGATAATGATGCCCACTCTTGACACTTCTAATATTGTACTCCAGCTTCTAGTCAAAAAAAATAAGAAAAAGAAATAAAAAGTGTCCCGATAAGAAAGGAAAATGAAAAAGTATTTCTGTTTGCAGATGCCATGATCTTGTATATATAAAATCCAAAAAAAACTACAGCAAAGCTATTAAAACTAATAAACAAGTTTACTAAAGTTATAGGGTACAAAGACAATAAAAAAATCAGTTGTATTTCTACACACTTGCAATGAGCAATATGAAAATAAAGTTAAGAAAACAGTGCCATTTACAACAGCTTCAAAAAAAAACTACTTAGGAAAACAGATTTAACAAAAGATGTATAAACATTGTATTCTGAAAACTGTAAAAAGAAATTAAGGAAAGTCAAAGTAAGTGGAAAACATCTCATGTTCAAAAACTGGAAAACTTAGTATTGTTAAGATGGTAATATTCCCCAAATTGACATAGAGATTCAACACAATCTTTGTCAGAATTTCAGCTGACTTTGTTGTGGTAATTGACAAGCTGATTATAAATTTCATAGGGAACTGCAAGAAACTCCATTTAAAAAAAAAATGAAAAAACCTTAAAACAACAACAACACTTCAAAACTTAACACAAGACAGCAATAATCAACACAGTGTGATAATGGCATAAGGGAAAACTGAAACCACAGTCTCTTCTTCACATCCCAGCCGCTCAGGCAGATGTGTAAATCAGTGTAGTAGAAATGACAGTCTATCATACACATATAGTCTATCATCAACTGATTTTCAAAAGAGTAGTAGGACCACACAAGGGAGAATCAATAGCCTTTTCAACAAATGAGTCTTCATATTTGTAGGGACAACTGCATAGCCAAATGCAAAGAAATGAAGTTGAACCCTCCCACCCCCCCACCTTATGGCATAGACAAAAATTATCTGAAAATGGATCAAAGATCTCAACTTAAGACTTAAGCAATGAAACACTTAGAAAAAAGATAGGAAAAAAATCTCTATGATGTGTTTGGCAATGGATTCTTAGATATGACACCAAAAGCACAAACAGCAACAAAATAGAGAAACTTCAAAAATTTAAAACTCATGATTCTATGTACACTGTCATGAAAAGTGAAAGACAAGTCACAGAATGGGAGAATATATTTACAAAAATCATGTATCGGACAAGGGGCTTGTATCTAGAACATATAAACAACTCTTACAATTCAATAGTAAAAAGACAACTAACCTAGTTTAAAAATAGGCAAAGAAACTGAATAGACATTTCTTGAAAGAAAACGTATGAACGGTCAAAAAGCAATTGAAAGATTCTTGACTTAATAGTCATCAGAGAAATCAAAACCACACACAGTGAAATCTAAGTTCAAAGATAGCTAGACCCAAAGAGTGAGCTGATAGCAAGTGTCTGTGAGGACGTGGAGAAACTGTATCACTCATACATCACTGGTGGGAATGAAAAGGGTGCAGTTATTTTGGTGGTCCTGCATATGGTTAAACATATAATTATCACATGACTCAGTAATTCTACTTCAAGAGAGACAAAAACATGTAACCAGACCAAAATTTGTGCATGAATGTCTACAACAGGGGTCCCCAATCCCTGGGCTGCAGACCAGCAGAGTTTGTTTGTGGCCAGTTAGGAATGGCAGGAGGTGAGCCGTGGGTAAGCTCCGCCTCCTGTCAAATCGGCGCTGGCATTAGATTCTCATAGGCGCTTGAGGCCTATTGCGAACTGCACATGTAAGGGAATCTAGGTTGTGTGCTCCTTACAAGAATCTAACTAACGCCTGATGATCTGAGGTGGAACAGTTTCATCCTGAAACCACCACAACCCCACCTCAATTCTTTCATGGAAAAATTGTCTTCCACAAAACTGGTCTTTGGTCCCAAAAATGTTGGGGACCACTGGTTTATAACATTATTCATAACAGTCAAAAGGTACCAATCAACTAATATTTGGATAAGCAAAATGTGGTCTATCCATACAATAAAATATTATTTGGCCCTAAAGGGAAATGAAGTACTGATGCATGCTTTAACATGGATGAACCCCGAAAACCTCATGCTGAGTAAAAAAAGCCAATCACAAAGGTCCTGTAATATCTGTATACAATTTCATCTGTATGAAATGCCCAGAGTAGGCAAATTATTTACAGAGACAGAAAATAATCAGTGGTTTTTCAGCATTAGGGGTTACAGTACAGGGTAACTGATAGCTAAAGGGTATGACATTTATTTTTAAGGTGATGAAAATACTCTAAATTTTTTTTGTGGTGATTGTTGCACATATTTGTGCATATATTAAAATTCCATTCAATTGTACGGTTTAAGTGAGTTATCTGTGTGGTATGTGAATTACATCTTTATGAAGTTTTTTTTTTTTTTTCCTTTTTCGAGACAAGGTCTCACCCTTTCACACAGGCTGGAGTATAGTGGCATGATTAGAGCTCACTGCAGCCTCTACTTCCCAGGCTCAAGTGATCCTCCCACCTCAGTCCCCAAGTAGCTAAGACTACAGGTACATGTCACCAGGCCCAACTAAGTTTTGTAAAGATGGGGTTTCACTATGTTGCCAAGACTGGTCTCAAACTCCTGGGCTCAAATGATCCTTCAGCCGGCCGGGCGCAGTGGCTCAGGCCTATAATCCCAGCACTTTGGGAGGCCGAGGCAGATGGATCACGAGGTCAAGAGATCAAGACCATCCTGGTCAACAAGGTGAAACCCCGTGTCTACTACAAATACAACAATTAGCTGGGCATGGTGGCGCACACCTGTAGTCCCAGCTACTCGGGAGGCTGAGGCAGGAGAATTGCTTGAACCCAGGAGGCGGAGGTTGTGGTGAGCCGAGATCGCGCCATTGCACTCCAGCCTGGGTGACAAGAGCGAAACTCCGTCTTCCCCCCACAAATAAAAGATCCTTCAGCCTAGGCCTCACAACGTGCTGGGATTACAGGTGTTAGCAACCATGCCTGGCCTGAAGTTGTTTTTAAAAAATAAAAATAAACACTTCCCATACACAAAGCACCATAATGCACTGTAAGAAATCATAATGTTATAAAGTATAGTTCCATCCTTCACATTTGGCCATCTAAACTTCTAAGAAGATTAGAAAAGCAGGACAAAGTCAAAGCATCAATTTTCATACTGTGAAAGTGTCAGGCCTGTGAGTTAAATCTGTAGTCTTTGCAATTCCCTGCCTAGAGGAAACTTAAATGTCTTAAAGGATAGCATCAAAATGACTACAGATTGCTTTAAGTCTAATGCATAGGTGTGCAAGGGATTTCATGGCATGAAAGTGAAAGCATATAAAAATCTAATCAAATAAATAATGAGAAACTTGAAGATACAAAGAGAGCCAAGAATGGAAAATGGCCCAGTCAATGCTGGCCTGGAAAAACTACTTTGAAAATGGGAGGACGGAAGGACAAATGAATGAATGGACAAATACGTGCACTGATTAGTAAAACAAAGCCGTGGCCATCCATTGCCGTGGCAGTGAAAAAAGTCATTGGAATTACTGAAAAGATGGATTTCTAAGCATTCAGGATGATGGAATTCAGATGAAGAGGCCTGAGGTACACTTTCTCGTAGTGAAGGAACAGAGCCGTTGATGAATAGCCAGCTTATCTCTACAGTCCAATTGCAATAGAGAAGGTACTGTCACGAGCAAGGTGATAAAGACCAGCAGAAGCTACATGACTGATTCTACCAAACACACAGGATGCATTTTTCTTACTTTTACAAAATTCTATTCACTAAGTTCTATTACAAATTTCCAATTTTCAGTAATAGTACCCTGAAACTTTAGATTTATCCAAGGACAATTACAGATTTTATTTTTATTTAAAAGCTTTGTGGTTTCAGTTTTAAAGAATGACTGCACTTAGATTTTAAGCAGGATAGACATTTAACCTTTAGTCCTGTGGAGTTTCAAGAAACAATGATGCTGCCTTGTTTTTTTTCACTTTGATTTACTAAATTAAAGCTAACTGATTACACTGAAAAAGAAAAACAACATCAAAAGGTTAAACTTTCAAGATCCACACATCTACATACTAGCTGATGGATTGTTTAAAAAGACTTAGCCAGTAGCAGTTCAATCTCAAAATTATTTAAGCTTTTTAAATTTAGAGACTCTTAAAAGTATTTTATAGTATACATTTTGATAATAACAAGCTAAAACATGTTAGCAAATTAGGCAAAATATTCTTCAGCAAAAAATTTAAATCGAATTTAGCAGTCCCAGGGAAAAGCATCAAGAGCACTATATTTTAGTCTATATATGATGATTTATTTTCATTTTCTGTATTAACTTTAAACATTAACACAAAAAGACTGAAATGGAGTCTAAAAGGAATACTGTAACATAAAAATGCTATTACAAAACTTACTCTAGCTGTATATTTAGAAGGCTAATATTAAAATGTGTTTTTAGAAAAGCTACACAGGACTTTAAAGCCACAACTAACAAAGAGATGCATAAATGTTTTTCATGAATTAAAATGTGTTTTTAGAAAAGCTACACAGGACATTAAAGTCACAACTAAGAAAGGGATTCATAAATGTTATTTTCATATCTAGCAATCATAGTAAAAGTGAGCTGGTTTTACACACTGGCTGGTACCTTATTGATGCTCCCGATGTACCAGCTACAAAAGCTCTGTGTATTACCTGTGCTGGCTGATCCCCACCGTCATCCTGGGAACTAAACGTTATTTTTGTCCTCAATTACCAGACAAAAACCTGAGGCAGAGAATTTGTAAAATTTGCCGTATTTGCACAGCTGTAAGATGTGGAGCCAAATTCCATCTTACTCCAACTCATTTAGCTATTTTTACGTTCTGTCTCTGCTTACCAAAGTAAAGGTAAACCTCTTATTTTCTTCTAATTTTAAGAAATTAATATAACTACACAATATAATTTTCTAATCATCCATTTTAAATGGCCAGAGCAAATATTATCAGGAAGGATTAGTTTCTGCAGTTAAGCTGGCACTGAGTATGTGGTACTACACCATGACTTCAGAGCTGGGTTCTGGGTTCCCATCTGCCACTTGAGGTTTGTGGCCTTAGACAACTAACAGTCTTTCTGCAACTTAGCTTCTTCATCTAACAACTACTTCATAATAATGCTGTTATGGATTTACATGTGCTAACACAGAGAAAACACATAGCACATAGTAGTTGCTCACAAAACATCACTCCAACTAAGTATGCTCAAAGGACATAATCAACACACAGATAGGCTTACAGCTGAATGAACCATAAGGCTGATGAACCATAAACGATTCTGTTTTCTAAGCCACAAACCTTTATATACTATGAAATATTTCTGAGATCCCCTGGGCTCCTCCACAACTCTTATTTAAGCTATTTGTATTCAGAGTACTTCTACAACTGTTTCTTCTAATCCATAAAAATTCTCATAAGCCTCGGGTAGCTATGAGCAGCAGGTGAATATTATAACTAAGAGTCAGAAGATGTTGTTTCTCCCTCCTTGATCTCTGCCCCCCATCATAGACCTGAATTAGCATATCATGTTGGCACATCTGAAAGGATGAGCCCATGTTCCACAGAAACTAATATGAGCCACAAATGCAGGCCACTGTGTAAGTGGCGTGATCTTAGCTCACTGCAACCTCCACCTCCTGCATTCAAGTGATTCTCGTGCCTCAGCCTCCCAAATAGCTGGGATTACAGGCATCCAACACCATGCTTGGCTAATTTTTATATTTTTAGTAGAGACAGTGTTTCACCATGTTGGCCAGGCTGGTCTTGAACTCCTGGCCTCAAGCGATCTGCCTGCCTTGTCCTCCCAAAGTGCTGGGATTACAGGGGTGAGCCACTGTGCCCAGCCAGTAAAGATATGTTAAATACTTAAAAAAAAAAAAAAAAACAGTGAAATAAAGTTGAATAATTTAATATAATATATCCAAAATAGCATTTCAACCAGTAATTAGTATAAAAGAGGTATTAATAAGCTATTGTCCATTTTCTCATATTAAGATTCTGCAATCTGGTGTTGATTTTATACTTACAGCACATCCTAACCTAGACTAGTTTCATTTCTAGTGCTCAAAGTCATATGTGGGTAATTACTATTATACAGAATGGTGGGTCTAGCTATCACCAGTGATCTATAATCCCTTTCTATATAAAATATGATACGCTGGAAAAAAGATGGCCATTAAACTTATATATCTTACAGAGAACTGAGTTTAAAAAGCTGATGTCAGTCTGGGTGTGGTGGCTCATGCCTATAATCATAGCTCTTTGGGAGGCCAAGGCAGGTGGATCACCTGAGGTCAGGAGTTTGAGACCAGCGTGGCCAACATGGTGAAACCCTGTCTCTACTAAAAATACAAAAGGTTAGCCAGATGTGGTGGCACAGTCCTGTAATTCCAGATACTCAGGAGGCTGAGGCTGGAGAAACGCTTGAACCCAGCAGGTGGAGGTTACAGTGAGCTAAGATTATGCCACTGCACTCCAGCCTGGGCAACAATGTGAGACTACATCTCAAAAACACCAAACACAAACAAAAAGAATGATTTCAGGAATGCTTTTGAAACGATAACATGTAGCTTATTTATAAATAATATATTAATGCTCCCTTTTAGTCCATGTATCAGACCTAGCTTTTCTTTAGAATGACTATGTAGAACTATTTATTCTTAATAGCACATGAATATTGTATAGAAATTTTATGACAGGCAGTAGGATCTTGATATTAATTAAAATAATGTAAAATAATCTCAAATATATCATTATAAGGTAAGAATATTATTTCATGAAACACAATCCCCTGTTCATATTTTCTTTTTGATATCTTACAATCTGTAGGAGATAAATCCCATTCCCAGGGCATTTGCTTTACTCTAATGCTTATTTGTTAAACTAATCTGGGCTAAAACTAGAATAGACTACTAGATTTCTGCAACATGTAACACCAATACAAACAAGCATTGGGTTTCTAAAGAATAAAAACTGCAAAGACATTAAAGTGTTTTCATGGCTTTTTATGTTTGTAGCTCCTGGGAGCTTAGGTTTAAAACTTTTCTCCTCCAAATTAATCTGTAAATGCATAACCTAAAGATCAACATCCATGCTAATGCTTCATTGATCCCAGTTCTATTCTCATTGTTGAAATGGATATTAAGTACAACTCTATAGATGAGACTCTGAAGCTAGAAATGAGGATGAGACCAAAACTGACAGTACTATTTGGTTTGGCCAGACGTTCTAATAGGAAAAACACAGCAGCCAGGAAAATATTTTGGAAGAAGGACAAATTTAACATCAATTTTGACTGTGGTGTTATAAGAAAGGCATGCATGACAGAAGACTTATCAGGACATCACAGCTTGGGATAAGGTAGAGGGAAGAAAACACATTTCAATTGAAAGATGGCTTCTACTTCTCTACAGTATTTTTTCAGGAATTCATAAATTCTTGTCATTCCTTCTGCCACCTGTGAGCAAATATTTTTTACAATCTCTTCTTTATACATCTGATGTCATCTTATAGAATGTTCTAGTTCACTATTCCCAGAGAGGATGGGCTATAAAAGAGACTTAGCGAAACAAGTGACCCCCATATCATCTTCCAAGAGGAGTAAAGGCATACAGATGTGAAAGTATTTTTCCAGGTGTGAGGAGAATAAACAACAGCACAGCAGACAAGCATAGTGTCTGAAGGAAATAGGAAGACACAAGGAAGAAATACACAGGAAAACTGTCAGAATTAATGGGGTCTCTGACGGTCTGGTGTCAAGAAGAGCTGAAATTCAAAAATCCCAAGGGGGAGGCACTTGGGAAGAAGTTTGCTAGCAAGAAGCGAGGCTTCAAAAACCCTGGTGGGATTCCGGGTGGGACTTAGTCAATGGGAAGGGGAACAGGAACCGTAAGTAGTGGTCATCTTCTTAGAACAGTAAATGTTAGGCTGGCTAGTTGTCTATGAGCCCCAGATGAGCCTCAGAAGGTTCTCTAGGTCACATAAAGTTGAATCAGATCCTTAAAGGGTCTACTACATAAGAGGATAATCCTAGGGGATTTAAGGATTTAGCTGTTTGGTAAACAGAACTTGAACTTCAGTTTGTTACTCTAAATAAAAGGTAAAAGTTAAATCCCTGAGTCTGAGTGATGGTCTTCAGTTTCTTAATCTTTCAAGTTGAAAGTGGGTCTTGGAAATTTGCCTATTGCCTAGTTTACAGGAGAGAGTCAGCAGGCTCCAACTAAAGGAAGAGGTCCTGGAAGCCAAGCAGGGACTGATAACTGTCCCCAGCCTCTGCTCTGTTTCAGTTTTCAGTTATCTTTAGGGGATGGCTGGTGGATTTCCATTAGAAAATGATTTATGTAAAATCCTTTCCTTTCTTCTTATCATATCCACTAATGTAGAAATAGAGTATATCATTTTTTATTATAAATGGATTATTTAAAGGACTGACATAGGAAGAAAAGAATGGCTTAAATTAGATATTCGATTACTTATACATTTTTTAACCCTATCCTCTGATCTCATGGGAATTGAAGAATTCAGACAACAGAAGATTACCTGACTCGAGAGCAAATCTTTATTCATCATACATGCCACTTTATCAAGATGCCCATTTAGGCAATATTGTAACACATTAGGGTATCATTTGAAAAAAAATGCTAAAAAATGAAGTAAGCTTATAAAGACCAGCCACCTGTTCTTTTCCGTAATGTGGTTTACATTAGGGAATCCGTTATGTTTTACACTGACTTAGGAAAATAAATGACTTCATAGGAAAGTCAAGCAGATCCGAGCCCTGTGAGGAAGTGGGGCACAAAGCAAAGGGGGAAACAGCCTTCAGTTTCTCCTCTCCATCTAAAGGCTTGGTAAATGGGTCACTTTACTGGTGAAGAGTATTCATTCATGTATAGATAATGTACATCCTCTTTTTTTTATTTCTTTAGTTAACACACTTGGTTTTTAGAGCAGTTTTAGGTTTGCTAAAAAATGAGTGGAATGAGTGGAATTCCCTTACACCCCCTCAGCCCACCTGTCCCCCACCATCTACTCCCCTCCCGCGACAGCTTCCTCTCTTATTAGCATCTTGCATTTCTGTGGTACATTTGTTATAGTCGATGAGCCAATGTTAATACATTATTATTAACTGAAACCACAGTATACATTAGGGCTCAGTTTTTATACTATTCATTCTACGGGTTTTGACAAATACAATGACATATTCATCTATCACTACTCTATCGTACAGAAGAGTTTCACTGTCCTTAAAGTCATCTGTGTTCCAATTATTCATCCCTTCCCTACTCCCTTTTATTTTTATAAATCATAATTTTCAAGAAAAATTATATACTATAGAAGAAACACTGTACTTTTTTTCTATAGATTGTTTTGAGCCTACTATCTTTTACAAAAAAACTAAAACTTACCGGTTCAACAAATTCAAACTTCTTTTTTTCTTGAACCTCTTGAATTTTAAAGACATATTCTAATGATGCTTCATAGAAGTTCTGATGTTCTCGGTCAATTTGTGTATCTGCCTAAAGAGAAAGACCGGGCAAAAAATGACACAGAGAGTGATTACTGATAGTTCTACATAGACAGGAACTCGATTCCTGCTCTGCTATCTTTACCAAAAAGCAACTCCTACAAAAAGTTTAACACAGCACTTATGACAGTCACTGCCCACAAGAGCTTATAGCGTATGGGACAAGAGACCCACACCTGTGTGTGCATGCACACACACACATAAAGTACACAATAACCATTGCAGTAAAAAAAAAGTATTACAAAAGGCATATAAATGTAAATGAAAAATCATGGGATCATGAACAGATAAAATTCAAAATTCTGAGACAAAATGGTTAATTTGGAGTTGAATCTTAAGATGAACAATTGACTGAATTATCAAAAATATTAAAAAGGCAAGGGCTGTTTTCCTGAAAAAGTAAAGAGGCACGAAGGAGATATATTTAACTGCAGAATAAACACATGGAGAACAAGAGGGAGAAGTGAGTATAGCATCATACAGTAAAACAGCTTGGATGTTGCATAACAAATGAGGATTTTAATGGAGGGAGAAGCATCTAACAATATTAAGCCAGCAGGACCACTTCATTAGATAAGATCTTAGACAACACTAGGAGCAGAGTCAAACAAATAACCAGACAAAAATTCAATGGCTCTAACCTGATGACTCATGCTTTGTCAATGCCATGCACATTTACTAGATCTGATTTGCAGTACGGTTCTACTGAAAAAGTATGAGAGTATTATTGAGTTGATTTCATTTTCTTTCAGGCAATGCTTCTCTCTTCCCTCTTCTCTGCCTGCTATCACCTTAGATACACTCTTTAAAAGAGACTCTGGCCGGCATGGTGGCTCAAGCCTGTAATCCCAGCACTTTGGGAGGCCAAGGTGGGTGGATCACAAGGTCAAGAGATCGAGACCAACCTGGCCAACATGGTGAAACTCTGTCTCTACTAAAAATACAAAAAAGTAGCTGGGCATGGTGGGGTGTGCCTGTAATCCCAGCTACACAGGAGGCTGAGGCAGGAGAATTGCCTGAACCCAGGAGGCAGAGGTTGCGGTGAGCCAAGATTGCGCCATTGCACTCCAGCCTGGGTAACAAGAGTGAAACTCCGTCTCAAAAAAAAAAAAAAAAAAAAAAAGTGACTCTGGCTTAGCAGAGAGACATGACTTCCTTTTCTTGCCCACCTCTACCTTCCTTGCTGCCAGCTGGAAGTTACAAAAGCAGATGAAAAGAAGGAGGTCTCTGGAGTACTAAGTATCTACCAACACCAATTTGGGAGTAGAAAACTTGAAGCCATTTATAATGGACAACATTTCACGTGCCACAGGTCCTTGAAGCGGGTACTGAGCATGCTGTACCCCCTTCCACCGGGAGAGCAATCTCAGAAGGTTGCACCTGGTGTTTGTCCCATGTACCCTTTCTTTATTTCCTTGCACTGTAATAAATCATAGCCATGAATATGACTATATGTTGAGTCCTGTGAGTTCTCCTAGCAAATTACCAAAGCTGGAGGAGGTCTTGGGGACCCCAACACAGAAGTATTTAGTCATTTCTTCAGAAACTTGTTTGCCATGCACAATCTCATCCCACTCATGCCCCTCCAAAAAGGGGAATGGGAAGCAAAGAAAGGATAAAAGAGAAATGACTCTTCTGTTTGGCACTTATAGATGTTTTCATAGCCTCCAATGTGGGCAACTGAAGTTTGATAAACCAAAGCTGTTATGAAACGTCATCCAGAGCATGCAGTACTATAGTATTTAAGGAATATGACCGTTTAATTTCTTTACAGTACAAGAATATACAAAGGCATTCTTTTACTTAGAATAAATCTCTTTGGTACATAAGCTCATCATATGGTTCACTAGCAAACACTTGCTTATAAACCCACTGGCAACTGGTGCTATATACTTTGTACTGGATTAGTAGAGTAATCCCAAGATTCTTCATTCAAACTGCGATAATTTTAAAACTGAAAGGGAGCACTAGTAGTAACTATGCCAGAACAACAGGTGTAAACTGTTGTTTGCCTGGCAAAAAAGGACTTTCAAAAAACAGATTAATTTTGTAAGAAAACCATATGGTTCTGCAGATAGCTTATTGTAAAGCTATCTCAATTCAAAAGAGATGAAAAAGCATCAAGTGGTATTTGTTGACTCATTTCCAGAGGAGAAAAGACTTAAGCTAGACTTTGAAGAATGGGGAAGAGATAAAACAATAAGAGTTTGAGTGATGGGATAGAGTCAGGAAAAAGAAGGTATGGTTAGGTAGGACAAAAGGTGTGTGACTAGGGTTTTCTTTGGAAGAGACAGAAAGGAGAGTCAAGGCAGAAAAAAAAGAGAATGAGTGCAGATATCATCATATAGGCAGCGCAAAAACGTGAGGAGGAGGCTGACAAGAAACAAGCAACATTCAAGATTAATATAAGGACAGCACAGAATACATTAAGAGGTGGGGCAGAGTACATATGAATATTAAAAGATCTCTTATCTGGTAATGGTGAAGGTGTCTGGTGCACCCCAGCAGGAAAGAGAAGCTGAAAGATGTGGGTGTGAGCAGCAAGAAAAAGCCAAAGAAAAATGTGATACAAATTAATAATAATAGGCCAGGCGCTGTGGCTTATACCTGTAATCCTAGCAATTTGGGAGGCCGAGGTGGGTGGATCACTTGAGATCAGGAGTTTGAGACCAGCCTGGCCAACATAGTGAAACCCTGTCTCCACTAAAAATACAAAAATTAGCCAGACATGGTGGTACACACCTGTATCCCAGCTACTCCGGAGGCTGAGGCCCAAGAATCCCCACTTGAATCCAAGGGGTGGAAGTTGCAGTGAGCCAAGATCGCGCCTCTGCATTCCAGCCTGGGCAACAGAGTGAGACTCTGTCTCAAAAATAAACTAATAAAAACAGTATCAGCAAATTAAGAAAATGAGAGGTAGGAGCAAATTTGGGAAAAGATGGTGATGTGCAAGATTTCACATTTCATTAGGAATTGATCAGTCTAAAGTCTTGGTAACCAGCCAGTGGACAGTGCAAAGACAGTCAGGCATGACAAAGTTATGCCTTGAGAGATGTTCATCCAGATGTCATAAACAATAGGAAAGTGGAAGAGGTTTCAGGGACAGAAATTGAAGGATAAGAATAGAGGTGTAACAACTATGCCTAAGGACTTTGCTTTATTTAGGAGATGTCTCAAGAGGAACCTATTGAAAGAGTAGTTAGTGATAGGTGGAAAACCAAAAACTGGATTTCTAAAGGGAATCTATTTTCTCCTTTACTTTTCTCCTAATTATAAATGTAAAAATATTCCTTGCTGTAAGCTCATTCATTATTTGTTACTATGGCAGAGAAATATGAAAATAGTAAGAATTGCAATCCCACTGTTAATATTTTGATGTGAAGCACACCCACACATACACACACCCACACACAAACTTACTTTAAAACAAACTTGGTATAATACTGTATATTCTGGTTTACAATTTGCTTTCTTCCTGCTTATTTGTATGAATATTTCTCAATGTCTTTAAATGATTCTCCAAATAAAACTTTTAACATATCATACTCCATTTTTTAGTCAAACTACATTTGTCTATTTACCTCAATCATTCTTTGTGCCATTTCTAAATTTCTGCACTTATGAATTACTCCTGGATCAATATTCAAACAATTTTTATGCTCATCTCTGATTATTTCTTTGGGGTAAATTCTTACTAAGAGAAATCATCTCATCTAGCATGTTTTAGGTTTGTTGAAATACAATGTCCAATTTACCATAAGAATGATTAAATCCTTTTACGTTCCCACCAGGAGAACAAAAGCGTGTCCAGTTTCCTATACCTTCACTAACAATAGATAGTATCTTTATCAAATTGAAAATGACACGTTGTTATTTGCATTTTTAAATACATGTGACACTGAAACTAACCATATTTATCACAGTTCATATTTCCTCATTAGTCTGCCTGTCTGCATCCTTAGCCCATTTTTTCCACTGAAGTGTTTACATTTCTCACACTGATATGCAAATGCTTCTTGTATATAAGAGATAATAACCCCATGTTATATACTGTTTAAATTCCCTAATGGTTTGACATTTAATTTGGTTTAATGCCTTTTGAAAGAGATCACTTATTTTTATGCATTCAGGTCTTTCTACATTTCCTTTATGATACCTTCCTTTTACTTTATGCTTAGAAAAGAATTATTTATTCACATAACAAGCATTACTTCTTTCCATCCACTATAAAGCCTATAATCTTAATAATTTTGCTTCTGATTGTTCAACTGTTTACTCCAAAAGTCTAATTGACAGCCTTGGGATTTTATTAGTAAAAGATGACCCTTCCATTCAGTCCTGGAAATAAATGGTTAGCCACTTATTTTTCATGAACAAAATGAATAAGATGTCAGCTGTGCAGGCAGGAAGGCACAGAAGGGCCTTTTTGAGAACAAATTAGTAAGTTTGGTGCTGACAGAGGACCCGAGCTGTTCTAGAATGGAGCAGATGACTTTAAATGCCATGTCACAGAATTAAATATTTTTATGGCAGCATCTTTCTACAACAGGTTTGATTCCTAGAGGGGAGAGGGTTAAAAGTAACCCAAGCTACATTTTGCCTTGTCTACATTACGTACCCCTGAGAAGCTACGTTAATACAATTTGTTAGTTGTGTTGTGTTTGGGGATGTATCTCCTGGAAAAGAAGCGTGTGTGTACTTGTGGAGTGAGGTGGGGAGAAGGATGTTACTCAGCTATTATCTTTTCCACCCTCCACTTAAATATGGAACCAGAATAAATATTCTGTTATACCATAGCCTAAGCTACTAGCAAGTCAGGTAATAAATACTGAGCTAAGTTGTCAGGAAAAACTGAGATATATTCTCTAGAACACTTTAAAATTAGGATAATGTTACCATTTCCTTAAGATGGTTTAAACAGCATCTTTTCAAAGGATGATCTCTCATATTTATCAGGAACCTAAAGTTCTTTAGGGCCTCTAACGATCACCCTTAATTTTCCCATAGTCAATTTGTAAAAAGGCAGCCGGCCAGAGCCCTGGGCATGGTAGATGATGATGTACTGGTAATAATGAGATGAGTGTCACTCTACGTGACTATATCCACATCCATACCATAACCCTGTTCTCTCTTAGGTTTCTTTTAGTACAATATATTAAGACATTTGGTCTTAATATGAGAATTTAAAACATTTGGTACATGTAAAATTGATTAAATTACAACAAGCAGTACCAAATACAGTAAGGTTAAATATGTCCAAGAAATTTAAAATAGAAATCTAGTTTTTCTTAATGGCAGATTGTCTTCCATCAGTTTAGCATCAAAATTTTTCCATAAGCACACAATTATATATTAAATTATACTATTTTTAATAGCATGTGTTAATAACAGAAAGCATACTGATGAAGTCATATATAAATATCTAGCAAAACAAAACTTCCCAACGTTAAACATCTTTAAATAAAGAAATTTGATACTGTCGATGAGAACATAAGCCGGAAAGTAACACTCCTATTTCTTTTTGAGGCTGTGGGAACTTTATAATACTCTAAGTTGTTAAGCTTGCCTTGTGGTTGAACTGAGAGGCAGAAGAAATAAGAAAAGGAATAAAGATCGCTGAGGAGCAGGTTGAATTTGAAAAGCAGTACAGGAAAGGAGGAGGCTTTCCTAGCAGAGGGATCAGGAAAGAGGTTCTTGACTGTAACTCCTGCAAATGAAGAGGGAGGAGGAAGAGACTAAATAGACTGTAGGTTCTCCATCGTTTTCTAGACAGCAGTGGTGAGCTGCCGGTGAGCCACCCCAACAACTCCCTACTCATGGTGTTCACGTCAGTGTATACCAGGAGGCGGGGAGTGATGAGGGTGCTGCTTTCATGGCTTTTTTTGCTCTCAAGGTGACAATGGCAAGGGAGTCTGATTTTTTTTTTTTTTTGGACATGCTGTGTCACTGAAACTGGAACTACATTCCTTAGTAAAATAACTAATATTGATTTTATTAATTATAGTTAAAACACTATCAAAGGGAAGGATAAGATATAGTTCAGACAGAGGGAAGAAATAAACCGCTTAGATGTGAGTAAAGTATTTATTCATTTGCTCTTAAAGAAAACTGATATATAATAATTGAGATTTTAAACTGTGTAGTAGCTGGACATGGTGGTTCATGCCTGTAATCCCAGCACTTTGGGAGGCTAGCAGGCAGATCACTCGCTTGAGGTCAGGAGTCCAAGACTAGTCTGACCAACGGTGAAACCCCATCTAGCTACTCAGGAGGCTGAGGCATGAGAATCGCTTGAACCCGGGGGGCAGAGGTTGCAGTGAGCTGAGAGCACGCCACTGCACTCCAGCCTGGGCTACAGAGCCAAATTCCACCTCAAAAATAAAATAAAATGAAATGAAAATAAATAAAATATAAAAATAAAATAAAATGTGTAGCTGTATATCTATCTTTCTCCCAATGCTGAAGCAAAGCTTTAAAATCAGTGTCACAGATATTTTAATTTAATATGAAGGCTATAACATGAATTTAATAGGTTCTGCTCCCAAAAAATGCTCAAAAAGAAAAGGAAAAGATCTTATTTCAACCTTTCTCATTGTTGAAAGAAATACTAATCCTTCACTTGGAACAGGTATAATGTGTTTAAAGTACCGTCCATACTAAGTGCTCAATTAAGTTAGCTACTGTTACCATAATTATTTTATTAAATAGTAGCAGATTTTGAGACACTTGTACCTTCGGAAATTTCAGCTTTACATGACTTAATGCTTTTTCCATATCTCAGTTGGAAAAGCTTACCTCTTGCAAATGAGACTCCTTTTTCTTTGCAGACAAATTTAAATGCTTTTCAAGGATAGAGTAATATTTTTCACTCTCTTTGTCAAACTTCTTCTTTCCATCCTAAAGGACAGTAATAACAACAAGAAATATTTCATTCAGAGCATCCAGAAAACCCTGATTTTCACCATCCCCATCTAAGTCCCATATAATTATTTAATAAAGATATAGTGAGTCCCAAGTATGTGTAAAACCTTAATTTAGTAAAAACAGGAAGAAGGAAGTGAAACAAGCCATTTCAGTATGTCCTCTGCTCTCAAAAAAGCTTTCCATCTTGCGGTGAGAAATACATGTATAAACAAACAGGGCAAATCACATCCCCTTTGGAGCAAATGGAATTGCGGTATGGGTAGGGGCCAGGCTGGCTACAGTAGAGTCCCACTAAGAAGTCTATAATTGACTCTCAACAACAGATTCTGATACAGTAGAGCTGAGATGTGACCAAGAGAAAAATGTCTTTTTTAGGCTTTTTGTTGATTCAGATGAGTCAATAATATATAATGTCTGGAGAACCATTCACATAGACTCTTTTCACAGAATCGTATTATTTCTCAGCCACAAAAGACACCTGAAATATCAAACAACTCATTCTTGGCATGGAGGAAAAGATTTTTGAATGCTGGTAGTTTCGAATAATTAAATAAGAAAATTCAAAGTCAAATGAATCAAAAGGATTCATATAACCTCTGTATCATAAATTCTGAATATAACTCTAATAGCTGACCTTTCTTCCTAATGTTTTGGAGTTTTGGGGAGGATCTGGGAGGGGCAATAGCTAAGAAGGGAGTAACTTTACCTTTTATCCTATGGCATGCTTCCACAGAAATGCAAATAGAATGAAATACTGAAGGGAAAAGGACATACTTGGGTATATAATCTCCTCCAACTATAAATATTGTATCCACCAGATATGTCTTTTCCATTTCTAAGTCCATATGAAATAAATACTAAGTAACTACAATCATAAATTTTATTGGCCAAAGAAGTACTGTTCCTTTTTTTTTTTATTTCAGTGTCCCTGAAACTGAAACCTCTGGATCACCTGAATTTGTCAGGTGTTTATAAGCACATTCAAAATGCAGATTCCTATTTTTCTCCATCCACAGATACTGGAACTGATTTTTTTTTAAACAAGTTCATTATGTGTGTCAAACACATAATGTTTTGCTTTATTGCTTGCATAAATACCTAGAAGAGGTTATTTTAAAATAATGAATAGATGCACAAATGCGTGAGTAGAGGACGGGAAAGAAGGAGAGGGGGAAGTATTAGACTGGTACAGAAGTCACTGCAGTTTTTGCCAGGTGCAGAAGTAATTGCAGTTTTGAACCACACTGAAGAGAAGGGAAATCTTCTGGCTTTAGGGATTTTTCCTACTATTCTGACGTTGTCAGATCCAGGTTAATCTATCTAGGAAATGCTATTTTGATCCATTGGCACTCTTAACTTTCTTCTTGGTTATATTTCCAAGAACCTATCATAATCTTTTCCCATGTGTGAAATTTTAGAAAGTGAGCTGAAAAGGAAGAGTAAGGTTCTGCTTTAAGAATTCATGCCACTTTCAGTCCATGTAAAAACTACTGAGATGTTTGTGCATTCAAGTATTGCCATCTATAAATGGGGAGAAAGGAGAAATCAAACTATTCAAATAACTTTTATTACCTAAAGAGAAAATGTGGTCCTACTAAGAGAAATACAGCTGGAAAATGAGTGGTACTGCACAACAAAAGGTGTGTTAAGGAACTCACACTACAAAATGTGAAACAGCTGACCCAAAGGAAACAGAGACAGCCAGGGTTCAGGATAGGGTTCCTCTCCACTCCCTGTGGAGTAGATACCCAGGTGAATTTCTCATCTTTTGCTTGGTGGATGTTACTCTTTAATCGGCGCTTCATGCCCACAACTAACCTGCAACATACCTTTCTAAAGGTCTCCCTCACTAGCTCTTTTAAAGCTTCCTATCTATGATCCTTTTTTCTCTTCTCTATCTAGGTCATACCATCTGACATAAATGCTCATTTCTTCCAATTTCCACACATTTAAATTGTATCTACTTTTAGCATCCAGCTCAAATAAATGCCATTCATAATTCTCTGCTATTTACTCTTTCCCTTTTGAATGGTCATATAGTTGTATGTATGGGTCTCTAATAGTGTTCATGTTCTACTTACAGCAGAGATTTTATGTATACACCGCCAACTACCTTAAAATGGAATACCTAATAAATATTCGATAAATATTTAATAAGTGAAATTCTTCCTCTCATAATAGTGGCCACCACAGACCCTCACAGACATTCTATTTGTTCAACAAATTATTATCCATGGTACAAGGGACAAATCTGTACAACAGCTCTAATTCAAATCCACTAAGTGAGCAACCAGCTGGGTTACAGTATAGTATAGAAAATTACTCCCTTTCTTCTAAAAACAGATGCTAAAAATTTCTCGCTTTTCATAGAAGAGGAAGAAACTGGTTTCAGGAAGAGAGTGCATAGCTGTGGTGACGACACTTGTATCTTTGTTTTCAGTTTGAGTTCAGTGACATTTTTGGAAATGTTAATTTGGTGCCAATACTTTAGCATTTCTGGCAATACAAAAATCATTCCGAGAACCACTTCCTGGACTCTTCTTTAAACTCTACCCCTTCATACCAACAGGCCAGAAAAGAAGAAGATCTCAAAGATTCCAATTACGTAGATAACAAAAACACATTCAGTTTAAGCATAAAATTAAAGAGCTGGGATAAAAGACGAGGCCACAGGAGGGACAGCTGTAATCTAGGGAAGCATGCTCTAGAAAACAAAAAGCACCTATCCTTGCAAGTCACATTTCCTCCAAAAGCCATGATTTACTGCTCATGTAAGCGAAGTCTTATTTGACTCAGTAATGTAACCCCATATAGCTACCTCTTGTTTCTGTGTTACTTGTTATGGATATCAAACTAAGAATTTTCTCTGAAATCAGAGCTGCTGAAGGAAGGAGAAAATTACCCATGAATTATTACTAAATGCTGTTCAGGATCACTGTTTTCTTATTGATACGGCATTATTAAAAAAATAGAGACTTCATACTATAATGAGATGTTTTCTGTCAATCCACAGTAACTGTATTTAAATTAGATAATTATTTAAAATAAAGTTACAATAAAATAATAATCTTGATGGAAAAAGATGAGAAGTGAGGTAGAAGGGGATGCCCTGGAAGATAAATGAACATATATAAAGTGTAGTACCGTTTTTACTATCATAGTTGATACGATTACTTGCTACATGTCTATGCAGATAAAGATAGAGAGACAGAGAGAGGAGATACAGAGACAGAAGGCAACTACTGTCTAAGTAAATAAAATATATCCTCAAAATGGCAAATTGCTTCCCAGATCAAATTATAGCTCATGGAAAGTAAGCCACATTTGGGTCTGCCATCAGTTGGCTTTCTAATCTACGCTGCATTTATTCTGGGCATAGTGCTCATATTATTACTTACTAACTGTGGTCTTACCACATGACCATTTTAGACACTCAAATGAGAAATGGAAGGAAACCAGAGAAGCACAAACTCCAAGTGTCAACTTTAAATTGTGGCTTATCTTCATTTTTAAAATGTCAAATATTTATAAGACTTTAGGCATATTGCAAAGATAAAAATGACAAAGCTGACAAAAATATATAATGGGGAAAGGACACCGCATTCAATAAATGATGCTGGAAAAATTGGATAGCCATATGCAGAAGTGTGAAACTGGACTCCAATCTCTTATCTCACCATGTAGAAAAATTAACTCAAGATGTGTTAAGGACTTCAAGGTAAGATCTGAAACTATAAAAATCCTGGAAGGCCGAGCATGGTGACTCACACCTGTAACCTCAGTACTTTGGGATGCTGAGGGAGGGGCGGATCACCCAAGGTCAGGAGTTCGAGACCAGCCTGGCCAACATGATAAAACCTAGTCTCTACTAAAAATACAAAAATTAGTTGGGCATCGTGAAGGGCGCCTGTAATCCCAGGTATTCAGGAGACTGAGGCAGGAGAATCGCTTGAAACCGGGAGGCGGAGGTTGCAGTGAGCCAGGATTATGCCATTGCACTCCAGCATGGGCAACAAGAGCAAAACTCTATCTAGGAAAAAAAAAAAAAAAAAAAAATCGTAGAAAAAAAAAAAAAAAACAAGAAAAACTCTTCTGGACTTTGGCTGATGGAAGGAATTTATGACTAAGACCTCAAAAGCAAATGCAACAAATACAAAAAAAGACAAATAGAACTTAACTAAACTAAAAAGCTTCCGAATAGGAAAAGAAACCAACAAGTAAAGAAACTACCTACAGAAAGGGAGGACATATTTGCAAACAATCCATCCAACAAAGGGGTAATATCCACAACCTACATGGAATTCAATCAACTCCAGGAGAAAAAAAACAAATAACCCTATTAAAAAGTAGACAAAGGACATGAATAGACATTTCTCTAAAGAAGACACACAAGCAGCTAACCAACATGAAAAATGCTCAATCTCAATAATCATCAGAGAAATGCAAATTAAAACCACAATGAGATACCATTTCACATTAGTCAGAATGGCTGGTCAGAAAATCACAGATGTTGGCAAGGCTGCAGAGAAAAGGGAATGATTATACACTGTTGGTGGAAATATAAATTATTTCTATGAAAAACAGTATGGAGATTTTGCAAAGAACTAAGAATAGAACTATCGTTTTATCTAACAACCCCAGTACTGGCTGGGATTACCCAAAGTGAAAGAAATCATTAGATTAAAAAGTTACCTGCACTAATATGTTTATCACAGCAGCATTCACAATAGCAAACTCATAGAATCAACCTCAGTGTCCATCAATGGATAACTGGATTTTTAAAATGTGATATACATACATCATGGAATACTTACCACTTAGCCATATAGAAGAATGAAATCGTGTCTCTTGCAGCAACATGGATAGAAATGGGGGCCATTATTCTAAGAAAAGTGATTCAGAAACAGCCAAAAACTGTATTTCTCTATGTTGTGACTGATAAGTGGGAGCTAAAAAATGGGTACACATGAATATACAGAGTGGAATAATAGACACTGGAGACTCCAAAGAGTGGGAGGAGAGTGGGGGATGAAATATTACCTCTTGGGTACAATGAACACTATTCAGGTGAGAGTACACTAAAAGACAAGAATACACAGTACTGTTTTAAAAGAGGCCAATCCAATGTGTTCCACTGACCATGAGCAAGTACCAAAGATGAAGAACAGACTTTATCACACTTAATCACAAATGGAAATAAATTATAAACATGTTATCTAACCACATTTTTCTATAAAAGACTACTAGAAAGCTTTGCTTACTTTAATTAGTACCCTTCATTTTAATGTTAATGTAAAAGAAGTGAATATGTCTACATTTCTTTGTAGTAAAGGAACACATCATTAATATTGATTCATGATATTTTCAAGACAGTCTCAATATTATAAATGGCCACATAGGATATTGTAAAATTTCCCAAGCAACTATTTATGTCATCATGTTAGTACAGCCATTATCTAAATAAGCACGATTTTGAGAAATCCTTCAACTTAAGTAATAATAAAAATCAATAGCTAAGTTTCTATTCTAAAAAGTTGAGAAATTCTTATAAATTATCATGGTGCTAGGCTCTGAAAACACATAAGAGGATTAGAGGTAGCCCTAACTATCACCCCTAATTGGATGACTTCTTCCTCTGATGGTGGGATGTACTCCTTGCCCAGAATGGGAGCCTGTAGCAGCATCACCACCTCTGATTCCCCGAAGGACCAGCTACTAGCATAGTCCACCCTATGTTGTTTAGGTGTTACCTGGGGTGCAAGGGATCTTGGCATCCGGAATCTCAGTTTGTCGAGAATATTGGTGTGGCATGCAAAGCAATGTCTCTCCTGTGGGTGATTCCACCCAACAACTCCTAATCTCCCCAACACATTCTCCACCAACTACCCCATCCACAATCTGCTGAAATCCAGACATCCTAAAAATCCAGATATCTTCCTGGAGGGTTGTTCCATTATAATTTATCTCTTGCTTTCCCAATTACATCATCACCACCACCACCAGGTGATCAAACTCATAGGAACCAAAGGATTCACATTTGCATATACAAGGAAATCCTACAAACTGGACAGAAAGAGAAGCAAGCAGATCATGCATGTCAAGGATATAAAGGAGTAACACACTAAAGAGGAAACCTGAAGTCTAACACACATATGAAGAGTCGCTCAAAGCTCAAACACATTAGTTAATGGAGGCAAGCAAATTAAATCCACGAGATACTACATCATATCAATTGGATGCTATACGAGTTAGAAAGTTGAATGATGCGATGTGGTGAGAGCATGTGGAGACACAGGAACCCTTATGCACTACTGATGGGATTGTAGAGGGGTGAAGTATTTTTAGAGGGAAATACTGCACTACTAAGGGACATATATATGTGTCGTAAGAACCAACTTCTGGGTGTATCTCTCAACGAGATGCTAACAGAAAGATCCACAGCAAATATGAATGAGGATCTTCATTAAGTTGTTACCTGTGGGAACAGAAAAGGAACTGGAGTATTTGTTAGAGGGTACATAAAATGTAATCGATCTGTACCATGGAGTACCACACGGAAGTTAGAGAGAAATATTAAATGTTGATAGATCTCAAAACACAGTTCTGGGTAGAAAAATTTAAAACAGATAGATACATAAGACAACATAATCTACAGAAATTAGATGTAAATAAGGAAAAGGGATATTAATTAAAAACAGAAAATAGAGTTTTAAAAGCTAAAGGACATAGGAAGCCCATCTGACTAACAGAACTGCTGAATGAGAGATAATACAATCAAAAGAATTGCGCCCCCCCAAAAAAAATTCAGGAAAATTTCCAGAACGAATTGTTTTAAAGTTTTCATATTAAAATGGCCCAATATGTATACTGTACAACGAATGAGAAAATAAACAAAAGGCATGTCATCATAAAATGTTTAAAAAACATGGATAACAGTAAAAACCTAAAAGCAACCCATAAGAAAATGGAGCTTACATAAAAAACATCAGAAATCAGATCAACAATGGGTCTTCAGCAACATAAAAGAAGCTATAAATCAAAATCCATAGCCTTCAAATTTCTGAGGACTAATGTATTCAAACCTAGGTTTTCATTTCTAGTTAAATTATCAATCCAGGTTGAGGGTAGAATAAAAACATTTACAAATGTGCAAGGCCTCAAAAATTCTACTGCTTCTGTACTATTTCTCAGGAAAATACTGAGGGGTGTCTTTTGCTCTCATGAGGGAATAAATCAAGAAAGTAAGGCACAAGATCTGGAAACACAGGAACTTAGAGAGGAACAGGAACTCCCCAAATAATGGTAACATGATCTTTCAGAAAATTAGATGGACAAGTAAGTCTTTGAACTTTAACGCAATTGGCTAACATGAGAGTTATAGGAGAAATGTCTCTAAAACAAGAGACTGGAGAAGATATTACCTGACATGTTTAAACCCATTAAGACTATCACCCAGGTGGGAGTGCAGTGGCAACATCTCAGCTCACAGCAGCCTCCGCCTCCCAGGCCAAATGATTCCCACACCTCAGCCTCCCAAGCAGCTGGGACAGCAGGGACATGCCATCATGCCCAGCTAATTTTGGTACCTTCAGTAGAGACGAGGTTTTGCTACGTTGGTCAGGCTGGTCTCAAATTCCTGGCCTCAAGTGAACTACCCACCTCAATTTCCCAAAGTGGTGGGATTACAGGTGTGAGCCACCACATCTGGCTGAAGATTTGTTTTGTAATTATATCCTTGTACTTGGAAACAGAAAATTAAGCAAAACCTGAAAGTAAGGCAATTATTGACACCAAGAAAAAAAAAAAAACTTATGCAAAAATGTGTAATCATAGAATATGATACGGTTTACCTATGAACCATAATTACAAAGTTATATGAACAATGAGTGTTGATCTTTTTAAAAACGTAATCAAATGATATATATTTGGAAGGTAACAGGAAGGGAAATATATTTGAAGTATTAGGGGTTGTGGTACATAAGGATGCTAAATATTCACCTTCCATAGATGGAAGTTAACAATTAAAGACATACATAGTTTTCAACAATCTAATCATATGTGAAAGCATATAAAATTATAAATTAAGCCAGCTCCCTACTCCATCTCTATTCCAAAGTTCTGACCCCTGAAGGCAAATGCTTGTAAATGTTTAAGCTATTGATTCACATTTATCTCCATTTTTCTAAATAATATATTTACTTTCGTTTTTCTTCAGTTTTTGGCATGTTAAATTCTTCAAAAATTGAATTCTGTTTAAAAATGAGAAGGAAAAATGGAGATGGGATAGAGAGAGACAAGGAGAAACACAAAAGTTGAAAAATTGGTAAGAACTAACAAAAACTAGAATGGAGAGATAGAAAGTTTCCTAAGGGTATGCTGACACCTGGCTCACAGGTAGATTTTTATTAATTCATTCATTAACTTGAGCTTTTAGTAAATACCTATTTTGTGACTGGCATTCATGCTCAGGGCTGACCAAGAACACTGAAATGGACCTTTCTCAAGTGGTTGTAAAGTAGTTCGTATACCAGAACTTCACATACAAATTCTACAAGGTAAGAACAATAAATCCTCATTTTATGAGGATGAACACATTATCAGCAAAGAGAGAAGTAATTTGACCAAGGTCACAGAGCTTATGACAGGCAGAGCAGATAATCAAAATTAAATCTGTCTCATTCCCAAGTCCATGTTCCTTGCAAAGTAAAATGCAATCTAAGGAAGCAACAGATTACAACTATAGCACTTCATTTCCTCTCCCAAAAAGTAGGAGAGTGAGGTCGGAGTTGAAGGAGAAAAAGATATGAGGGACAAAAGGAAGCAATGAGGGAAGAAAGAAAGAAAAGTGAACAAAGAAAGAGATTAAAGAAAGAGGGCATGAGAGACCCAGCATGGTGACTCATGCCTATAATCCCAGAACTTTGGTAGGTCGAGGCTTGTAGATAACCTGAGGTCAGGAGTTCAAGACCAGCCTGATCAACATGGTGAAACCCTTCTCTACTAAAAATACAAAAATTAGCCAGGTGTGGTGGCATGGGCCTGTAATCCCAGCTACTTGGGAGGCTGAGACAGAAGAGTCACTTGAAGCTGGAAGGTGGATGTTGCAGTGAGATGAGATCACACCACTGCACACCAGCCTGGGCGACGGAGCAAGACTCCATCTCAAAAAAAAAAAGGGGGAGGAGCGGGGGATGAGAGAGGAAAAGTAGGAAGTAGAGCGGGTGTTGGGTATTTGTATGCTTCTTCAAACCTTTCAAGAGAAAGAGAATGATGTTGAAAGCATATGACATCTGTGATAGTTAATGATGGGTTTCAACTTGACTGGATTGAAGGATACAAACTATTAATCCTGGGTGTGTCTATGTGGGTGTTGCCAAAACAGCTTAACATTTAGTCAGTGGGCTGGGGAAGGCAGATGCACCCTTAAACTGGTGGGCACAGTCTAATCAGCTTCTGGAGAATATAAAGCACGCAGAAAGATGTGAAAAGGAGAGACGGGCCTAACCTCCCAGCCTACATCTTTCTCCTGTGCTCGATGCTTCCTGTCCTTGATCATCGGACTCCCAGTTATTCGGTTTTGGGTCTTGGACTGGCTCTCCTTGCTCTTCAGCTTGCAGACTGCCTATTGTGGGACCTTGTGTACGTTAATACTTAATAAACTCCCCTTTACATATATGTTCTGTTCCTCTAAGAGAACCCCGACTAATACAGCATCCAATTGTCAATCTTCTTTTATAGCTGTAGGAAGACAAGGCAGACTGGAATTAGGAGGCAGACAGCATGTGGAGTGGCTACAAGCTCATGGCTCTGACACCAAACTGGGGATAAAACTAGGGTTACATAATTCTGCATACCAGACAGGATATTTGGAAAATCACCCCGGGTGAATTTGGAGATTTCTTAATTAAACTACTGAAGCTTTGTTCCATGCCAAGAATTAGGATTTCTCTGCTCTTCCGGGATGACAAAGAACTTAGATGAACATACATGAACTGGTAAAATACTAGGCATGACAAAGACTGCTGAGACCAACTTATAACAAGTACTGAATCTGACTAAAACTGACAGAGGCATTTTTTTTAATCTTATTCCTAAGGTAAAAGCAATAGCAGTAGAAATTAAATTTCTATATTATATTACATTTAATACTGATTTAGTTCAAATTTCCTAGAAAACACTGCCTGAGGCAAAGCTTGCCTGCTGAAGCTTGAGGTGTGTGTGTCCACGCGTGCACCTGTGTGGCAAGATTGAGGAATAAAGAGATGTGAGACAAGGAAGGAAGGTGGCCACAGCAGCATGAGGAGCTGGCCACAGCAGCATGAGGTGCCGGCCAGCTTTTCTGGCTCTAGGGCACATCTCCATTCATGCTGTCCAAAACCAACGCCCCTCTGGGCTGTTCATTGGATAAGCAAGCAAGAAGCAGGATTTAACTGCCAGTTCCTTCCCGTCATTGATCAAAATTCACCCCATGGAACAAGAACTCTTCTGCCTTTCAGAGTGTCACCTGGCCCCTATAGCAGTGATGGGAGAAGCCAGATCCCTGAGCTGACAATGTAGTACTCCGTTATGGTCTAGACATGATGGGAGGAGCAAATGTGGTCTGAAGCCTCTGCACCAAGATGCTGTGGATCCCACTGCAGCAGGAGTCTGCACTGGAGCCAGGCCTTGAGCAGGTGAAAGAGACAAGAGGTGATACTCCTAGTTCACGGTTTTCTACTGAGCAAGGCCAAAGGGCTCTGAAGGGCATAAACTGTGCTCCAAACCAATACACATAGTCCTAAGATGTATATAAAAGTTAATGTCCTTATTGACCGTGTTATCTCTATGATTTTACGATAAGAAAAACAAAACATTTTCAAGAGCTTTGCAGGTTCATTCACAATCTTATTCTCTAGAGCCAATTTTGTATATTTTCCAATCAATAAGGATTTCTGGAAGATAATGTTTATAGATAGAAGGGGGGAAAACCCAACATATTACTATAACTCTCATCTTAAGAGTAGAAAACTGAGGTTCATGGAAATTAATTATAGGCCACTCAGTCAGCAAGAGGATGGAGCCCAAACTAAAACACAAGACCTTTCTCAAAATCAGCATTAAAAAGCACAACTGCTTAGTTTTAACATTTAAAGGAAAATGACTCCCCCGTTTTTCAAAGGGTTAAAGTGTTCTGGTTATTGCTACAGAATTAGTCACATGAGCCAATTCTAGGAACTGCCTTCAACTGAATATCTGCTTATGGAATCCCCTTTGCTACTAGTTTCATTAAAAAAGAAAAAAGAACACCCATCTGACAGAGCGCCATCCTTTTTCAATATAATAGAACCCCTTTTTTGTAGGAAGGCACACAGCTGCTAAGAATAGAGAGTACAATTCCCTGTCTCCTAGTAATGAGATGTGTGCATGTGACTAAGTTTTCATCAGAAAATCTGAACAGAAAAATTGTGGGAAGCTCCCAGAAGCCTTCCTAAAATATACCTGGTGCACCTCCTTCAATGTTTCCTCCCTCCAGCTGGGAGAACATGGTCTGAATTTGTACTGCAGAATGTCCTCAGCTGGCTCTTTCTCTGACCGTCCTTTCTTGACCTTTGATCTTAGGGTAAAAACTTTAAAAAACAGAAAAGAGTTGCTCTTTCATAAGAATAGTTCTAGAAAAAATATTGTTAGTGCAGTCTAAGGCTCAATTTCCATAACCAGGTTGTAGGACTCCCCGGGATAAAGACATGGGAGAGAGAGAAATACAGACAGAGACAATGATTTTAACTGATTTACCAGTCCAAAATGTTAACAGTGCAGAGGCTGGGAAATCCTAAGCTAAGCTGTGAGCTAACAAGTTACTTTCTACATGAAAAGGACTGCTGAATGAATGAATGAACGAATGATGGTTAGCCAATGCTGTAAACGCTGCCAACAGTCCTAATTGTCCTCTCCGTTTTACCACTGGTTCTATGACACTGCACACTTCATCACTCTAGAGTCTTGGCCTCCTTCTCTATCATGTGAGAAAGCGAGATGAAATGATTGCAACTTAAACATTTTGGAATCGAGTAGAGCATAGGTAACAATTTGATTATTTAAAGCACGAACAGTTATTTTTCTGGTGGTCCTGTATATACACTGTTCCTAGGCACATCTCCCATGAGAGGCATGGCCACTGGTGTTGCAGCCCTGTGTGCTGGCAAATGACCCCAGACGTAATAAGGTGATCGACTAGTAGCAGTATCAACAGTTAGAAAGGTGGGAACTGGAGAAAACATCTACTGCACGTTCAATTGCTATCTTAGCACAGTCCTTTGTCCTTTTTAGTTTGGGGTTGTAGATTCTACTGAGAAAATTCCATTATCAAAATTTCATATTAAGTGATGAGGGCACTGAAAGGCTTAAAGGAAGGAGAGAAGAAGCAAAAGGTGCTGACATTGAAAATTGTCAGCTTCTGAGGCAAACATGACAACCACTGCATTACGGAAATCGTCATAAAAACTGTCAGCTTGGTAGTTAAAAGAGAAGACTGGGTGGTAGTGCTACCACTTAGCTACTTTCTACTCACATGGCTTAGGCCACAAACTTAAGAATGAATCTCAGTTTTCAGTTACAAAAATGTACCTTCTCTTTTCATTTTACTTTACGGTGTCGTTTCAGCACTCGGTGAATGCTGATGTTTTGTTATCCTTCACTATTGCTTTATCATCAAGAAGTCCCTCTGTCACATCACATAAACATGACCAGAACACTTGCAAAGATGCAGTCTGTAAGTCAAGTCACTATCTTGTCTCTTGTGAAATTACCCATGTTACCACTCCTGCAGCTCACAAAAGTCTAGACTATGTTTACAACTGTGCCAAGTCTGGGAGGGTTGGTCATACCTTACACCATTCAACTCAAATATACTGAGGAACTATTTGGCAGAATACGTTCTAATATTCCTTTAAAATGTAGAAGTGTAGCTGACCGAAAATTTTCCATTACTTTATTTTCACTGGAAGACAACCTGTTTAAAATTCAAAATCTTCTCTCTCAAACAGTGCTTAATCCCTTCTTACAATTGCAAAGGATTAAACAAAAAATAGCCATTCGTTGGTAAAATGTGAGATTAATTCTCCGGCATGGGATGAGTCATTATTTCCCAAGAATTACTTAACTAATGTTTTTAATAATGAACTTATTCCAGTTTTGATACTTAAAAACTACAACTTAAGCAACTTAGCAACTAGAGAAAAGCTAAAATAAATGTTTATATCAATTCTGTATACCACTTGACTTGAGAAATAGGGTTCTTCTTCATGAAGGAATTTATCAGTTAGAATTAGGAAAATTCCTAAAAGCTTAGTTCTATGGTCACCAAAAATTCAAAATTAATTATTACTAATAATTTATTATTCTTTCTTCTAACTCTTAATACATCAATTGATACAAATTAAGTTTTAGGTATTATAATTTCTATAGATTTAAAAAAATCTTCAAATGCAATGTTTTTTCCAAAGGAAATTCAGTTTTATGTTAAAGAAACTGAACTTGAAATTTTCCTTTCAGTTAATTAAATTGCATAAGGTGACAATCTGTCCTGTTTGTCAATTATTTGTGATTCTAAGTTTCTCCTCCCTTCAGTCTTATTTATGGCTGTTCAGCCATTCATTGTTGCCAAAAAAGAAAACAGAAACATTTTACCCAAACTTAATCAATTTTATTACTAACAATGCTTTAAAAATAATTAGCAAGTTCATTTTAATGCAAAGGCCAAGAAGCATTATCTATTTGTTCTTTCCTACACTTCAAATATTTTCTCTCCATATCATGAGGTCCAACATCAACCTACTACAGACTGGAAACATTTAATGAAATTAACTTACAATAACATAAAGCTGAAATTTAAGACACTGAGACTCAAAAGTCTTAATTCAATTTCAAAAAGAAACAGACACACACATCCCTAAATGTTTCTCTGTGTAAGGATGCTGTCATTTCTCATAAAATGATCCCTCAACATTCCATGGAAATGACAGTATTCAAATACTTCTGGAATGCTGATGAATATATCATGAGAATCTAAAGGAAAATTTAAGGTGAAGGAAATAATTTACGAGTTCTTTTACTTTCTTGTAAAATCGAAGTGTGTCACATGGTGACCACCTGCTCTCCATCTTCGGTGAGGAAGCAACAGAAGGAAATGGACTGAATCTGAGATATTTAGGTTAGTCAGAGAAAATAATTTTTCAACAATTTAGTATATTGGATTATATTTGTAGACATGAGGTAGTGAGAATTAACGAATGTGACCAAGTGAGCCAGAGGGCTTCCTTAGAGCTCAGTCATGCTATACATGGAAAACTAGAAAGAAAATCTGCTTTTATTTCAGGGACAGGCAGTACTCAATAGCTAATATATTTGGAAATCATGGTTCCAGACTAGAAAACCAATATTTTCTTTAAGACTTTTCTAGAAGCACCTATAATGTCATCTTCACGAATGCCACTATCTTCTTTATTTGGTTCTAGACATCATATGTAACCAGTTTCATTTGTATTTATAAGACTGGTTTCTTTTGATCAAACTCTCTAAATACAGGCCTAACCCACCAGATTTTACAGTGTGAATTAAAGATAAGATCAGTGTATCACTTTTTAAAACTTGACTTAGTATAACACAATGGATTATTTAGTAAATACAATATTCAAGAAGCAGACTACTATTGAGTATAATTTGATCCCATCAAGAGCTACCAAAGCATCTGGTCTTCAGAAAACAGACTTCACTATATTTCAAAATGACTGCAGTAATTTAGGGCTTTAAAATAGCTGAACTATTTTAATTAACACTCACCTGATCTTCTTCAAGGCCTTGCTCCTTCTCCCTCTTCATAATCCATTTTAGTTAGAATAATTAATTTAAAATACATTTTTTTACTATTACATTTCTTTGTATAAACAGTTTCCAAAGCTACAGAATGAAATCCAAACCTCTCGGCAAAGGAAGCAAGGCTTTCCGTAAATGCAGCACTTTCATGTCTTTTTGGTCTCATCTCCAACACCTGCAACTTCATATTTTATGCTCTACTAATACCAATGCGCTTGAAGTTCTTCTCACATACCATCACATTTTGCCTACTATGCCTATGCTCTTCACTTAAACAGCTCTCCTTTCCCCTGCTAGCGTTCACTCAACCAGCAACACCTGCCTCAAGTATCATCCTTCCAGAGACTGGACTTCCACATTAGATCAAGTGCCCTTTATGTCCACAAAGTACTTTGTACCTACATGTACCTCTAACTCAGCATTTACTCTGGTATAGACATAAAGTATCTGTCTCTATTGAACCCTTCAACAGTTGATGCTTTTGGCTGGGCACGATGGCCCACACTTGTCATCGCAGCACTTTGGGAGGCCGAGGTGGGTGGACCACCTGAGGTCAGCAGTTTGAGACCCGCTTGGCTAACATGATGAAACCCCATCTGTACTAAGAATACAAGAATTAGCTGAGCGTGGTGGTGCACACCTATAATCCCAGCTACTCGGGAGGCTGAGGCAGGAGAATTGCTTGAACCTGGGAGGCAGAGGCTGCAGTGAGCCAGGATCATGCCATTGCACTCTAGCTTGGGTAACAAGAGCAAGACTCCATCTCAAACAAAAAACGATGCTTTTAAGTTATTTCCTATGATTTACTCATCTCTGAACCTGTAAGGATATTTTTTAAAATGTCTACCTGGAATGTAGAGGGTTAATAAATGTTTTTAGACTGAACATTCTGAAGACTTATATAAAAACAGGAGCAACTGACAGGGAAGAGGGACAAGGACAGAAATATATAAGGAGCTTGCTATGGGCCATGCAAATTTTTGTGCCAGTGAACAAAACAAGAGTCTGCTGACGCTATGAATAAAAACCCTAAGAAACATTTGCTTGAAACCCAGACAAGCCACGTTTTTGGCAATGCTTTTCCTTTTCAAGGTTGCATCTATCTCACACACCTCAGAAAAAAACAGCTACGATTGGTCCAGGAAACAATAAAAAAGCCAGGAATTACATGTAGATAAGGAAAGGCATCTCCAACTCATCTGCCTCAAGATGCTAAGTGCAAGTCATTATCAAAAACAACAGCCCCCTTGCAGAGAACCTCAGTAACGGTGTGAAACGCCTGTGAAACAGGTACAGCTCCCCAAGACTTGGAGTTCTCTCTCAAAACACACAGAATCCTCCCCCACGGCACTTCTAAACACTACATTATTTTAGCTAGGATCCTTGATAATAACAGAACAGCACATTCTTCAGTCATAAGGACTATGTGAGAATAAAACTGACCTAAAATTAATTATTAGTCCCTGCCACAGGCACAGACTACAGGTTACTTCAAGCAGCATTTTAACCTGATTTTTACTTTAAAGACATTAATCTGCCTTATAATTTAAAAAAATAAATATTGTTGGGAATAGTAAATTATATCTATTCACTATAATGTTAACAGATTGTGAGTATAGCCTTTAATGACAGTCAAGCAGTCTGATTCCAAATCCCAACTTCACCATTTAGTATCTATGGGGTCCTTAAGAGGTTATTTTTCAGTTTTCCTCAACTGTACAATACAAGTATCAATGGTACTTAATGAAGCCTTTAAAGGGATGGAATGAGGTAATTGCTTGTAAATTATGTGGTACATTTATTAGCACATAATAAATACTCATTCCTCATGGAACTTGTAGGATAATACAGGAAGCCATCAAAAAACAATTAAACCATGAAAGGAAACAAATGCAACAGAACTTCTGCAAGATCACTGCAGCCTGGAAGAGTTTCAGGAAGTCAAACTTCAAGCGTCAGGAGCTGGCTGAGAGAGCTGAATACGTTTTAGACCATGAAGGGACATCTCGGGCGGCAGAAATGTGGACCTTCAAAAGATGTGGCTGCCTAAGGAAAACCTGCCTGCAGATTCCTCAAAATGGTTCTCATGCAGATACCTGCTCTGTTCCTTAGCTCCTCTAAGCCTGGGCTAGTGACCTTCCCTTTGATTTTGCGTCTTATTTTTTGTGTACTTGTTCTTTAACATTCCATTCCTTTCCTGACTTTACTTCTGACAGAGAAGACCAACCCTGCCTATTGCCCACTGTGGCAAAGTCCAAAAGTCTGGCCTTGGCTACTTGACACTGTGACCCAGATCCAAGAAGCTGGAGTCTAAAAAACGGTTAGGACTTTGAAAGGTGAACAAGGTGGGTCAAGAGTTAAGGAAATAAGAAAACCAGCATGAGCCCATGATGGAACAAGGAGTACTGCCAAAAGCAGAAAGAGACTGGGGAGAACAGAGAAACTCTGTCAGTTACTAGTCTGCGTCTCATCTTCCAGGAAAAAAATAGTTTCCCATCTTTAAATACCTATAGTTAATAGAACGAACGAGGTAGGTTAAATCAGAAAACCAGGATGTCAAACAGATCACTTATTAAATGCGCTAAGATGGGAAAAGTCATTTAACCCCTTTGTTTCAGTCTGTTTGTGTGGCTATAACAGAATAACACAGACTTGATAATTTAGAAAGAACAGAAGTTTGTTACAGTTCTAGAAGGTGGGAAGTCCAAGATGAAGGCAGTGGGAGCGTTTGGTATCCTGGGAGGGCTGCTTCAAGATGGCACCTTCATGCTGCATCCTCCACTGGGAGAAACTCTGTGTCCTCATATGACAGAAACTACAAAAGGGCAAAAAGAAAGGAAGTCCCTCAATCAAGCCCTTTTAGTATGGCATTAATCCATTCAGGAGGGTGAAGTCCACATGACCCAAACACCGCAAAAAGCCACACTGTCAACGTTATTGCACTGGAGATTGAGAATTTGGGGAGACACGTTCAGACCACAGCACTCTTTAATCTTCACTTCTTTCTATTGTAAGAAGAAGAGTATAGTCATCCTGTGCAGCACAATCACTTCAGTGATACATTAAGTATTTACTGAACCCTTATTTTGTCCTCTATTGTGCTATTTAAAACATGACTTTTGTTCCAAAGATGTAAGCTTAAGTAAAGGAGAGAATACAACACATAAATATCTACAATGTGAAGTAAAGAGTATACTAATTAATGCCACAAGAATTTCAACAAGATGCTTTGGATCTCAGAAAAGAGATTAGCTTCTGCTGTAGTGACATTGAAAGCACACAAGGCAACAAATGAGAAAATACACACAAAAAAGCACTACACCCATCAGACTCTAACATACTATGACAGCAAGGTGACGATGGATCCATAGCAGTTTCACTGTGACCATCACCACCATTACTTTACCAGTGCCTTCCAACTATCCTGGAGAAGCTGCTCTTGTTCCTTCTACAGCATTACATGCTCTTCAAAAACCGTATTAAATCCCTCTTCCTCTAAAAAGAGTATTAGAATCAATTATTTCATGATCTTAAAAGGTAAATTATCTGGAACAAGGTATTATGTTAAGCCTTTTTTATGATAAAGATGGGAAATTGGTTTCCTTTCAACAACATAATTTTACACATCACAAAACGAATGGCAATTGACTTTTTTGCATACGCACTTAAAAAAATCTTAGTAACTGGCTAAAGAATTTTAGGAATATACACATAAATACATACAACCCGCTGCCCACATACACATCCCCATATCCCCCACTTTGTTTTAGGTCAACTAGTCCATTCTTTCCCAGGCAACACTTTTCTCTAAAATGAAAGACTGCATTCTCATTTTAGCACTTTACGGGAAACAAAACTATCACTTACTGACAAGTAGTGGAAGCTTTTTCAGGGCCTGGGATACATGTCAAGCTAAATTATGGGAAAGCATATTCTTTTTAAAAAGGAAAGGCTGTTTTTCATGACAGTCAAAGACATTAAGCTGCAATTGATGTTTGGGGCATATCCATTATCAACTGTACCTTCTTATGTGAAATGCTTACACGTCTGTCTGTATTGAGCCTTTCACTGTGAAGAAGGTTCTACTATTCTGAAAATAGCCAATAAATGTAACAATTTTTAAATAAAATAGAGGTCTTGAGAGGGTAACAAAGATCATTCTTAGAAACCTCCGTGCTGCCGATGGGTTCTCCAGAAGCGGCATTGGATAGAGGTAGAGAAGGAACACTGATGAAGGGAAGAAAAGCCTAGGCTCACTCCATGGGGAGCTCTGGAGCTAGAAATGCCTGTGAGAGTTGCCTCCTCGTGAGCTTAAACGGCTAGGCCTTTCTGCTCCTGCCCCTATCAACCACTAGATCTGGGCTGCCTGAATGATGGCGTGCAGGAGAGATGTGCCCTTGGGGAGGCAGCTTTCTGCAGCCGAGGAGCCCAGAAGGAGCTGACAGCTACAGAATGTCTGCAGTAGTCCTTGTGAGTAGCAGGAGTTAAAAGGCAATCCTGAAGGGAAACTCGGGTCAGAGATCTCTGGCTCCATCACTTAACGTCACACAATTATATTGCATGATAGCTCACATCTTGGTCAGATGAATGCTTCAAATGAAATAGTTAGGATTACCATGTAAGTACCTCAAGGATTTTTAAGGTAGAAAGACCCAGAGAAATTACTTAACTTCACTTCAAAAAGTAGAAAGTAAAGATGAAAGTGTTTGATTACAGTAGTTTAGACAAAGGTTATGAGAGGAATCTGCAAATCTCTCAACAGATAGATATTATAGGGAAAAGCACTAGACATCATCGGCTAGTTATACATGAACCAGCCACAGTAGGGGACGCTATAGAGAACCAGGGCTGAACTTCAACTGAGCCTGGACTGAACAGTTCAACTGCAAGGATGATGTCACTCATCAACGCATCTCCAGTACTCAACACAGTACTGGGTCCATAATAGAGATGACAGAATGCTCCATAAAGAACTTAATGCATAGTATTTGCTGAGTACTGGAAATGCACTGAACACAAAGTCTAAGCCTAATTCAATGTTCCTCCTACTATATTTGATTTCTTCTCAAAGAAGTTAAAGGACTATTGGAATACTGCCAATACTTACAGTGCCATCCTGAGTACTGACATGCACTAATCTTACTTATCAATGGCATGCATAAGTGAGATCAACGCATGTCAGTACTCAGCACAGTATCAGGTTCATGGAAGGGATGACAAAATGCCTGCAAGCATAGCTTTGTGTTACTGCTTCATAATTTCTAGTGTTTCTCTTTGAAACTACATAATTTAGCAAAGCACAGAAAGAGACCACCTTCATTTTAAATCAAGGAGGATCAACATAAAGTCTAAATCTAATTCAGTGTTCCTCCCACTGTATTTGATTTCTTCTCAAAGAAGTTAAATGACTATTGGAATCTTGCAAACATTTACAGTCTTACTGATCTTACTTGATCTTAATTGGGTCAGCTAGTAAAGAGATGCACTGATGAACAGTCATTTCTTAAGATTAACTTGCACATGTAATACACCAATTATTGCAATAATATGTAACCCCAAACAGGAACAGGGGCATCAGTAGGCTAAGTAAAATGACTCCAGATACATAAGCTAGTTCTTTGTGATGATTATAAAAATTAGAAGGAATAAAGAGCTACTTCTAAGTCTTGTGATAATTTTTAAACAAAGAGATAACAAAAGGGAGGATCTTTCTAAAAAACCAATAATTTACAAAATTAAGCAATCCAAGAACCCTAGAGTTCGGGGAAAACTAAGAAGATGTCATTTAGTTCAACTCTATAAAGAAATGTATTGTTTCTCACAGATGGTTAGTCAGCCCCTTCAGGAACTTTTATTCATACACTTATTCAGGAAGTCTGTTCCCTGTATGATAGCTACACTGTTAGATTCAAACAAATCAATGAAATGCTTGCTTTTAAAAATGCAAGCTGGGAGATAATAACTAACAATTGGATAATACTTCAGATTTCACAAAATATTTTACATTAGAAATTTCATTTGAATCCTTCAAAATCTAAAGAGACAGCTGTGAACTACATCCTCTGATGCTGGCTTGCCCAACGTTATCCAATCATAAAGTCATGAAGACTTAAAACAAAAAATGCAGACCTTAGGCTTCTAAGGGTCTGAGCATATCTAAGAGATGGCAACCACTGAAAGAGCTCAATAAAGCTCAACTTGTCAACTGGCTGCAAAGTTACCTCATCAAGAATTGCTTAGGATACAATGCAATTACAGGGAAACAGTACACCTCTTTTCCCACAGCACTTGGTTCTTTCTGTGAAAATTTGAAGATTTACATTATGTAATTTGATCTCTGTCTACATAAACTTATAATTTCATTTTGGTTCCAGTCATCTTATTTTGAAATATTTTATTATTAATCTTACAGTTGCATTCATACATGTTCAATAAATTTATAAAAATTTGATCCGAAGTTAATTTAGGAATTACAGCTTCCAGACAATGATCCATTTCTTCTGTTTCTTAAAATTAGCCAACATATATATGGTATTTCATAAATCAATGACAAAATATGTTAAAGAAATTTCAAAAATATAATTTTGCAAAATCCCTTTATGAATTAACTTTAGAACCCATTTCTAATTTATACAGACACATGGTCCAAAGCAAATAATTGGTTTCTAAAGTGAAACAAATTATAAAAAGCATCGGATACCCCAGTGGAAAAAAAAAGGGATTTAAACTGATTCCATGATAAATGGAATTTGACTCTCTGCACAATTTTTAAGGCAGCAAGGCAATTGCTACATAAATAACCTAAATAAACTGTTGACAGGGAAGATTCTTTAAAATTCCACAGAAAATCAACTAAGTATAACATAACCAATGCACTTAGTTCCCTAAACTTTCTGGCTCTAATTGAGATATCCAATTGATATTTTGACTGTTTAACTTGATTTGTCCCACGCCCTGTCAGGCATTAAAAAAAGGGGGAGGGGGCTGCTAAACTGTTTACTTCCTTCAAACCAGTGCCACACGGAACAGCAGAGGAGTAAGGGCTATGGGGTCATATCAGAATACATATGCCAACTCCACTAAATCTTATCTCCCCAACCTGTGACCAAACCAGGACATTTATGGATGTTACCAGTTCTAATCTGGCAACTGGGTATGCGCTACACGCTCAGTGGGGAAGAAAAGGTGTTCTGTGGTTAGTCTCTCCCTGCAGCCACATTTCAGGCACATGGCCAGGAAGGAGCAGGCAAGGAGAACAGGCTGGATTTAAATCTGCAAGGACACTCATCCAAATGATACTCAATTCAAATGGTTCCTATTTTCACTGCCATGTGACCACTCAGGCTCTCTATCTACTTTTGAAGATACTCTGGAGGAGAGCACCTAAAAAGAATTTCAAAATATACTGAAATATGAATGATAAATTTCATTATAGTAAAATCATAGAGGAATAAAAGATTTGACAGGGGAGTATATGGGGAGTTGGGGCTGGCAGGGACAGAGGCAAGAGACAGTACCTGAACTAAGTATCAGGAAATGTGCTACCAAGCTCTGCTTTTTTTCACCTATGATATTTTCATGTTTGTGACTTTACCATTACGTGATTCGCTTTTGACTTTTATGCATCATTTTTTACCAATTTGCTAGCCAGTAGTCAATGATTCCTATGGTCTTTTAAGTTTATTAGATTTACAGTAATGTTCATTAAAATAAATTCCTAGCTACTAAATGTTCACCCCAGATAGTATATACAGCAGAGTAAAAGAAAGATTGCTACACTAAGACCTCAGATTAAATTCTGGAACAGTTAGGAATTGAAGGACTGATGTGGCTTACTCTAAACCAACAGCAAGAACAACAACAAAAAAACACTTTATTGCTTTTAAAATACTTTTATTTTGAAACTGCTGTAGTTGCTACAGATATTGGTGAAATAATAACTTGAGCAACTCAGTGACTAGAAAAACAACAACAACAACAACAAAAAAACAGCTGACAGCAATCCCAGACTGATAGCTTTTATGTTATGAAACTAAACAAAGAAATAATGAGGATCAATGGGAAGACCACAGATACTGCCACAATCACATAGTACAAATGAAAAGAATAAGTTGGGGGAAATCCACTATGTGAGGTCTAATTCTAATTATGCCTAAGGCAGCATGACTCATAAAATGAATTTTAAGGATGAACACCAAGCACAAGCTGTTGTTCTAATTGTTAAATTCTACCATCAAACTCTTCAGTGTTGTTCAGACATGACAAACTATCCTGGATAACATCTTCTAAAAATACACTGCAGTCTGAGAACCACATTCACCTTTGGGGTTATTCTAGCACCCAACAAAGACCCACAGGGAGCCTCTCTACTTTCCTTCTTGTAGACCCAAAGCCCTAAATCTGTCCCTATTTCTAGTGTAAGTATATTTCATTTGCAATCTTCTCTGTAAAGTTCTCTGAAAAACGCTTCTAAGGCCTTTAGTTTTCAGAATTTTACAATTAATAAAACAACAGATATGATATATAACAATATTAACTTTTGACAATATTAACATTTATACTGTGTTAAGGTTGACGATAGTGGCTCACACCTGTAATCCCAGCATTTTGGGAGGCCAAGGCAGGTGGATCACTTGAGGTCAAGAGCTCATGATCAGCCCGACCAACATAATGAAACCCCATTTCTACTAAAAATATAAAATTAGCCGGGCATGGTGGCGGTTACCTGTAATCCCAGCTACTTGGAAGGCTAAGGAAGGAGAATTGCTTGAACCTAGGAGGCAGAGAATGCAGTGAGCCAAGATCACACCACTGCACTCCAGCCTGGGCAACAAGAGCAAGACTCTGTCTCCAAAAATAAAAATTAAACACAAAAACAAGAAAATTTTTTTTTAAAAAAACCAAAACCACATTTATGCTACGTTGCTCTGTGCCCGACACTAGGAAGATCAAAATCAAATAAATAGTCTGTCCTTCAGCAGCTCAGTTGAAAGATGAACACTGTCACGTAAAAAGATAAATTACAGCCCAGCTTGAGGCTGTATGTTGAAAGGGATGAGAGTTCAATGACTGTCAAAGCCCACAGAGAATCCAGGATAAGCAGCAGTCTAGTGATTTGAACCCAAAAGGTTATTTTGAAACTGAAACAAACAAAAAAATGAAATACAAATGATAAATGAAACAAAAAGCTGGTTCTTTGAAAATATAAATAAAATTGATAGAACATAGGCAAGATTAAGCAAGAAAAGAAGAGAGAAAATCTAAATAAGGTCAATTAGAATCGGAAGATATTACAACTGACACCACAGAAATACAAAAGATCATTCAAGCCTACTATGAATCCCTTTACACACATAGACTAGAAAATTCAGAGGAGATAGATAAATACCTGGAAAGATACAACCCTCCTAGCTTAAATCAGGTAATTCCAGCACTTTGGGAGGCTGAGGTGGGTGGATCACAAGGTCAGGGGATTGAGACAATCCTGGCTAACATGACAATCCTCATCTCTACTAAAAATACAAAAAAATTAGCTAGGCATGGTGGCATGCTCCTGTAGTCCCAGCTATTCAGGTGGCTGAGGCAGGAGAATCTCTTGAACCTGGGAGGTGGAGATCACACCAATGCACTCCAGCCTGGGCAACAGGGTGAGACCCTGTCTTAAAAAAAGGAAAAATTAGAAACCCTGAACATAACCAAGCAGCAAGACTGTAAGATTGAAATGGTAACTGAAAAATTACCAACAACAACAAAAAACGTCTAGGACCAGATTCATAGGTGAAATCAAACAGATATTCAAAGAAGGGCTGGTACCAATCCTATTGACACTACACCACCAGATAGAGAAAGAGGGAGCCCTTCTTGAATCATTCTATGAAGCCAGTATCACCCTAATACCAAACCAGGAAAGGATATAACCAAAAAAGAAAACTACAACCAATATCCCTGATGAACATAGATACAAAAATTGTTAACAAAATACTGGCTAACCAAATCCAACAGCATATAAAAAAGATAATCCACCATAATTAAGTGGGTTTCATACCAGGGATATAAGGATGGCTTAACATTCACAAGTCAATAAACGGGATATACCACATAAACAGAATTAAAAACAAAAATTACATGATTATCTAAATAGACACAGAAAAAGTATTCAACAAAATCCAGCACCTCATTATGATTAAAACTCTCAGCAAAATCAGCATACAAGGGACATACCTCAATGTAATAAAAAGCCATCTATGACAAACCTACAGCCACCATAATATTGCATGGGGAAAAGCTGAAAGCATTCCCTCTAGAACTGGAACAAGACAAGGATGCCCACTCTCACCATTCCTCTTCAACATGGTACTCGAAGTCCTAGCCAGAGCAGTCAGATGAAGGAAAGAAGTAAAGGGCATCTAAATCAGTAAAGAGGAGGTCAAAAAGTCACTACTTGCTGATGACGTGACTGTATACCCAGAAAACCATAAAGCCTCCTCCAAAAAGCTCCTAGAGCTGATAAAAGAATTCAGCAAAGGTTCTGGATACAAAATTAATGTACACAAATCAGTAGCTCTCCTACACACCAACAGCAATCAAACTGAGAATCAAATCAAGAACACAACTCCTTTTACGATAGCTGGGGGGAAAAAAACAACTTAGGAATACACCTAATCAAGAAGGTAAAACACCTTTACAAGGAAAACTACAAAACACTGGTGAAAAAAATCACAGACAACACAAATAAATGGAAACACATCCCATGCTCATAGATGGGTAGAATCAGTATTGTGGAAGTGACCACACTGCCAAAAGCAATCTACAAATTCAATGCAATTTCCATCAAAATACCACCATCATTCTTCACAGAACTAGAAAATACAATCCTAAAATTCCTATGGAACCAGGAAAAGGGCCCACATAGCCAATGCAAGACTAAGTAAAAAGAACGAATCTGGAGGCATCACATTATCTGACTTCAAACTATACTGTAAGGCCATAGTCACCAAAATAGTATGGTACTGGCATAAAAATAGGCACATAGACCAATGGAACAGAATAAAGAACTCAGAAATAAACGCAAATACTTGCAGCCAGAAATAAACGCAAATACTTGCAAAAAGGTGGAACCAATCCAAATGCCATCTTTGACAAAGCAAACAGAAACATAAAGTGTGGAAAGGACACCCTATTTAACAAATAGTGCTGGGGTAATAGACTAGCCACATGTAGGAGAATAAAACTGGATCCTCATCTCTCACCTTATGCAAAAATCAACTAAGGATGGATCAAGGACTTAAATCTAAGACCTGAAACTATAAAAATTCTAGACGATAACATAAAAAAAAAAAAAAAAACCTTCTAGAAATTGGCTTAGGTAAGGATTTCATTACCAAGAACCCAAAAGCAAATGCAATGAAAACAAAGATAAATAGCTGGGAGTTAATTAAACTAAAGAGCTTTTGCATGGCAAAAGGAACAGTCAGCAGAGTAAACAGACAACCCACAGAGTGGAAGAAAATCTTCCCAGTCTATACATCTGACAAAGGACTAATATCCAGAATCAGCAATGAACTCATGAACTCAAACAAATTAGCAAGAAAAAAACAATCCCATCAAAAAGTAGGTTTAAGGACATGAATAAAAAATTTCTCAAAAGAAGGTATACAAATGGCCAACAAACATATGACAAAATGTTCAACATCACTAGTGATTAGGAATATTCAAATCAAAACCACAATGTGATATCACTTTGCTCCTGCAAGAATGGCCATCGTCAAAAAAATAAAAAATAATAGATGTTGGCATGGATGCAGTGAAAAGGGAACACTTCTACACTGCTGATGGGAATATAAACTAGTACAACCACTATGGAAAACAGTGTAGAGACTCCTTAAACAACTAAAAGTAGAACTACCATTTGAACCAGTGATCCCACTACTGGGTATTCTAGCCAGAGGAAAATAAGTCACTATATAAGAAAGGTACTTAAACACACATTTGCAGCAGCACAAATTGCAATTGCAAAAAGGTGGAACCAATCCAAATGCCCATCAATTAGCAAGTAGATAAAGAAACTGTGAGATAGATACATACATATAGATATAAAGCAGACTACTACTCAGCCATAAAAAGGAAAGAATTAATGGCATTCACTGCAAATTGAGTGAGACTGGAGACTATTATTCTAAGTGAAGTAACTCAGAAGTAGAAAACCAAACATCGTATGTTCTCACTTATAAGTGGGAGCTAAGCTATGAGAATGCAAAGGCATAAAATTGACACAATGGACTTTGGGGCTTCAGGGGAAAGGGTGAGAAGGCGGTGAGGGATAAGAGACTACAAATGGAGTGCAAATACAAATACTGCTTGGGTGATGGGTGCACTAAAATCTCACAATCACCACTAAAGAACTCATGTAACCAAATACCACCTGTTTCCCAATAACCTACGGAAATAAAAAAAATTTAAAGAAAAACATTTATACTGTGTTACTCTGTGCCACTCACTAGGAATATCAAAAACGAATAAATAATCTGTCCTTCAATATCTCAGTTGAAAGATAAACATTGACATATGAAAAGATAAATTATAACCCAGCTTGAGGCAGTGTTTTGAAAAGGATGAGGGTTCAATGACTGTAAAAGCTCACAAAGAATCCAGGATAGGCAGCCGTCTGATGATTTGAACTCAAAAGATTTTTGTTTTTAACTTTGTTTCTTTTGTCAAATGACACTCTCACCTGAAAACCATAATGAGGGCAGAAAAGAAATGACAAAAGAGGAAAAATACAAGAGACCCAAGTGAAATATACAGTGGAGAAGCTGGAAGAGGGGAGGAAGTGGTGATTACGGAAACTGAAGAAAGGTAAGAACAGACAGAGTAGATGAGGCAGGGAGGTGGCAGCTCACAGGGTACAGGCATGGCAGGCAAAGTAGATGTTGTAAATAATGGATGTGGGTGTGGGAAGTGGAACCAGACACAAAGAAATGACAACATCCAATTCTGCCACCTTCTGTCCCAAGAGAAACCCACAGCAACACAATGACACTGATGAGTATTATCTTTAGCCAACAGACAACAAACAAAACCCAATAAATAAAGAATGAATGTCATTTCCTGAAGGATTTTACAATTAGAATGTAGACAGAGAAGATGAGTGGTACAGGCAGAGAAGTTCACAGGTGCAGGGAATTGATTGACAGTTAAGCACAGACAGGGTGACAGATTATTTAACAATTCTGTTACCTCTCTAGTCACTTAGTACTTCAAAACCCAGGGATAACCCCCAAATAGAGAGGACCACATTATTCACACCAGAGCTGTGGATACGAAAAAAGTGAAACAGTGCTTCTAAAACTTGTATTATGCATCCGAATCAACTAGCGATCTTGTTAAAATGCAGATACTGATTTGACAAGTTTGGAGTGGGACCAAAGATTCTCATTGCTAATAAGATCCTAGGTGATGCTGCTGGCCCCAGACTATATATTTTTTAAGGATTATCAATTTTTTATTAAAATATTATCTACTTCAAACTAAACCATACTAAATATTTGCTCATGTCTTCTTTCCTTGCCTAAGCCAATCCTAGAAGGGTTTTTCTGATGTTATCTTCTAGAATTTTTACATACTTTATATACATATGTATGTAAAGTATGTGTATATATATATACATGCTTTATATACATGTGTATAAAGTATACATATGTGTATATATATACTTTATATATATATACGTATATATATATACATACGTATATATATGTATACCTATATATATACACACACATACTTTATACATATGTATACATATATATAAAGTATGTACATATATACGTATATATCTACATACTTTATATATTTACATTTTACATATGTATACATATATATGTATATATACACATACTTTATATATATGTGTATTTTGAATATACATATACATACTTTATATATGCATAAAGTATATACATCTATGTATATACTTATATATTATATTCAAAATATAATACATATAATACATATACATACTTTATATGTAATATACATATATTATTTATGTATATAATGTATATATACATATATTATATATGTATGTAATGTATATATATAAAGTATGTATATTATATTTGAAAATACATATACATACTTTATATATATGTACTATATATAGTCTTATATGTACATACTTTATATACATATATGTATATAATATATATAAAATGTGTATATATATACATACTTTACAGAAGAATTCTATACATACATATATATATATGTAATTATACAAAGAATAAGCTTGTTTCCTTGTGTTTTAAGCAAGTCCATGGAGGCATCTTTCATTAGATGTCAGGGAGCAGTGTTATAATAGGTACAGATAGGATTTTAAGTAGAACATGTACAAGATAAAATGAAAACAATATTAATTTTGGGGGGAAGGATGCTCTTGCCACTGACTTACTCATTTCTCCTCTTCTTCCCTTTACTCATTTTCTAATATCCGCATGTCCCCTGGGATCAGAGCTACTTTTATGACCACAAATGAGAAAATGCGGTATTTAAGTCAGAGAGAAAGCACTTTCTTTATGAAACCACTTTCCTTTCCTTTGCCCACAAACCAACGACATTAGATTTTTAAAGCAGGTCCCTGGGAGAAAAAAAAAAAAATGCTGGGGAATCTTACTAAGCGTTAGTATTTGGACCACATTTTGAATGGTAATGGTATAGAGGACCAATTCCCTCCTACTACCAAATGGAGAATGGGTGACAGGGCAGAGAGGACAAGCCAAATCATATAACTATAACCCAAAAGGAAACAGTTGAAAGTGAGGCCAAGGAAAACCTGGAAATAGAAAACAGAAGGAATAGGAAATTGGCACTTATTACCATTTTTTGTGCCAGGCATCCACATTTCGTATGTTAAATCTCACAACACTTGAGAAGGATTGGTAACCCCTCTTAACCGTCACAACAGTTAAGGAACCATCCTGAAGTCATCAAGTTCACACACAGCAGAGCCAGGATTCAAACCAAGGTCTCCTTGACTCAAAGCCTGTGTTTTTTCCTCTAAAACAACTTAATCTCTGGGAAGCCAGACTCAAGATACAGTCAAACCTGAGGTAGAAATTTTACAGAAGACATGAGAAACTATAGTCTTTCATTTACAAACATGAAATGCTATTGGTCATTAAAGAAAATGTAATTAACAGATTCCATCCTAGAAGTCAAATCTACAGAGTAAACTCAGATCCGCAAAGAAATACAGTAAAGCACAAATGTCCACATAAATTTGCTTCCCGTAGGAGTCTTGTATTTCAAGGCATAAATTAAACCCCAAATTCCCCAGGGGCTAAGAAAGGTAAGCAACATAAGAGACAAGAAAAAACATACAGGGAATTGTTTAAGTGTCATTTTATCTGGGCTTTAGTCTTCAAAATGGAATTCTATTGTTTCTGATTTTATTTATTTTATTTTATTTATTTTATAACATCTGATTTTATTTATTTTATAACATCAAGAAAAACTGACTACTACTTAGTACTCCAATACTAACAGATTTTTTAAAATACAGGAATTTGGCTTAAAGAGACAATACATCTGAAAATGAGGTCACCAGCATTACCAGCTGGGACCAGTTAACCACATTTACCAAATAAGGCAAGTTTTTTCAATGCCTGAAATCTTTCTACAGTGAGCTCACTTCACTTCTCACTGGGTTTCTACAGTAATTGTAGAGGTCATCTCTCCATCTCAGAGTCCGTAAATCACCAGGCTCTTGATGTGAACGTGGGTTGCATGATCTCTGGGGAGCATTAAATTTGGCTTCAGATTATTAGTGACTGTATATAGAAGAGAAAGACGTAAAATCAACTCTAAACACAGAACAGTCAGAAGCTGTATTGAGCAAAACCTATCAATAAAGTCAGTGAGAGCTGTTTACTATGATGAATATAAACGGCAGAGCTTACCTTATTTCTCTCAATATATTTGTCCAGTTGCAAATATATTGCTTGCTCTAGGGCTGAGTCTACACAAACATCCCCACAAATTTCAATGCTGTTAGCTAACAAATGAGTTCACTTATCTGCACAATCCCAAAGAAACAAAACAATTCTTCCCCTTTTTTAATTGGCTGATTTTGTATAGTGTAAAAACAATGCATACAGACAAATTTATGATGAGATTTGTTACACTCTTACTTAAAATAACAAATGTTATTGGGAAGAAGGTTGTCCACCATATTTAGCAGTTCAGAAACCTAAATAAAAGTCGGTGATTGTAAAATGTTTTTACCTGACCTTCTCTTAAATATTTAGATACATTCTACTACAGAAGCAAAAAGGATTCTTTATCTTTCTCTTCTATATTGCTTGTCTGCTAAGCCACAGCCCTTAAATAAGAAAGTATATATTTTCTTCAAAGGTAAAAGATTTCCATGAAAATAAAAACACTTGAAATAAAAATTTGTGATGTCTGTGTTAAGAATATGGTTATTAGCCACAAATTTGTTCAAGGTCAAATTCAAGTTCATGTTGCTGTAAATTCTGTGGTTTTCCAACATAGGAAACCAAATTATCAAACACATGTTATTAAGTATGTGCTATCAGAGAAGGTATTTTGCAAAGGTAAGGACTGAAATTTGTTTCAGGCCTTAGCACAGCAGTCAGAAAACTTTGTTCTATAAGGAATCAAAGAGTAAGTATTTTATGTTTTGTAGGCTACATGCTTGCCTACACAACCAGCCAACTGTGGTCTTATAACAAGAAAACAACCACAGAGAATACATAACACAAGAGACACACCAAGTTCCAATAAAACTTTATTTATGAACACTGAAATCTGAATTCTAGTTTTCACTTGTCAAAAAGTTATTAAGTTTTTTTAAAAAAAACTTAAATATGTAACAACCATTCACAGTTCATCACACACACACACACACACACACACATAGTGGATCAGATTTCACCAGCAGTTTGCCAACCCGTGCCTTAAAACATAGAAAGTAACATTCACAAATCAGGATGGAGACAAAAGTCACCCTTACTGAAGGGTGGAAAACTCATCCTGAGGTAAAACAGAACAGAGTCATCTGGGGTCCTTTACTGAGATCCTTGCTTGGAGCTGGCAAGTAAGAAGTGTTAAAGATAGCACAGAAGACACTGGATTCACTTTCTCCTGTGCCACATTTCTTTTGGGGACTCTATAACAGTGAAATTCATGCATGGGGCAAGAAGCGTACCCTACCCAAAGGGAAGGACAGAAATACATTTTAAAAAGGAAAGACAGGGTAGACTGGAGAATCAATCTGGCACAAAAAGAAACACATTATAATTCCAGGAGCTGCAGAATCAAGGCAGAGAATGAAAAAGGCAAAAGGTGGTGCCTCAAGGAAATGGGAGGCCCAACAAGAGGCTCATCTGTGAACTCCATGGAAAAGATGGGGGCTCCAGAGGTCTGCCCTTCACCTGATAGTATTCAGTGGGAGCTTACAGTCAAAGACCTTTGTGATCTGACACAGGCCCAGGGTATCCACACCGGCTCTCCTGCTGGTATTGTGTTCTAGTTTCCAAGCTTTGAATGTCTGGCAGGTAAAAGACACTGATGGTAGATAATATTTATCATTGCTATGGTCTGGATGTAGTTTGCTCCCACAAAAACACATGCTGAGGTTTAACTGCCAGTGTAGCAACCCTGGGAATCAGGGCCTACTGGAAGGTGTCTGGGTCCCTCAAGAATAAATTAATGCTGTCTGTTGGACTAGGTGAGTTCTCACTCTCATGGGAATACATTACTTCCCACAAGAGCAGGTTGTTATACGGTAAGACTCTTGTACACACGTCCAGCTCTGAACATCGCCATGTTATGTGTAACATGGCACAAAGGCGCTTGGCAGAAGCCAGTGCCATGTGCCCGAACTTCCAAGTGTGCAGGGCCTTGAACCTCTTTTCTTTATAAATTATTCAAACTCAGGTATTCCACAACACAAAACAAAGACAACCATGAACATTCTAAGGTAAATATTAATTATTGGCTGGTAGGTGGTTTCTCAACACCGGCCTTTCACATTGCCCATAAGCTGCCTTCTTGAAATGCAGAGTCAAGACTGCACTGCCCTCATGAATACAGTACGTGATTGAGTAGTATGTGCCTTAGAGCTAAACTGCCTGGGTTCAGACCCTGCTCTGTTACTTATTGTCTGTCTAATCTTAGGCAAATTACGGCTCGGTTTACCAAGTAGTAAAAAGAGGCTGAAAATAATAGGCCCCACTTCACAGGTTTATTGTAAAAATTAAATAAATATATATATGCGAGCCACCTAGAAGACCGCCTGACATATTAAAACCAATTATATACTGATCATCATTATTATTAAATTAAAAAACCCGGATGTGACACAAAACTCTTCATTATTCTACCCCAGCTGGCTATTTCGTGCCTCATTTCTCACTGCCTTCATCCTCCATTTACATACACGTGCTAAATTCTGGCCTGGTATTTACTCACATTGTGGGTTATGTAACATACTGGTATGTTATACAATGAGTTTCATGGGTTAGAATCAGCATTTTTCAAATGAACTCAATTAGAGCAGAAAACACTAGAAAATACCACAATACATCCCTTGCAGAAACAGAAATATGTTAGCACATATACTTGCTAAATTGTGATATAAAATATATTTCTTAATGTGGTTCATGTTTCAAAAAGACTAAATGTAGCAGCTGCAATCACACCAGTATATATGAAGCTTCTAAGCCACATCACAAATTTCAAATTTTTATACCATTATGTCACTTCCTTTTCCAGTCTTCTCTTTGCAAGGGATACCATTTTCCTCTGTAATGACTGAAAAATTTCCACCAGTCTTTATATTGCACCTGTTGGATGGTGTAACTTTACTGGGATCTTTGCCAGCTTCCCCTGGTTAGCCAGAGTCAGTTGTTCCTCCTACTGTGCTTCAAAAATATGATGGGTATGCTTCAGGTATATCACTGATGCCTTTCAATCATAATTATTTATGTCTCTAGAGTTTCTTCTGCTACAGTGTATGCTCTGTAAGGGCACGTATCAAATATTATTTTGGCATCCCCTAATGCTGAGGAATGTACTTGTTACAAAGCAGATCAACACTATCCAACTGAATGTTTTTCTGTCAATGACAACATGAGACAGATGATGGCATGCTAATCAAACTTCTCCTGACTCAAGACCGGGAAAGAAGAATGAGGTAGAAGAACAGATCCTGTTAATATGTTATATGATCAAATCTACATGCTAAAAAACCTCATTAATCCCAGCACTTTGGGAAGCCAAAGCAGATGAATCCCCTGAGCTCAGGAGTTTGACACCAGCCTGGCCAACATGGTGAAATTCCGTCTTTTACTAAAATTACAAAAATTAGCCGGGCATCATGGCACATGCCTATAATCCCAGCTACTGAGGGAGGCTGAGGAAGGAGGATTGCTCAAACCTGGGAGACAGAGGTTGCAGTGAGCTGAGATCGCAACATAGCACTTCATCCTAGGTGACAGAGAGAGATTCCATCTCAACAACAACAACAACAAAAATCTCATTACTTTGGAAGAAAAAAACTAAAACATAGTAAAAGTCTCACCAAAAAGTCTACTAGGCAAGAAAAGGATCAGAAAGTTGCAGCTTAAGGGCTGCTGAGATGTTATTTTCATCTGAATAAATAGTATGACATGAATAATAGAAAATAAACAACTTTACTAATCAATATAAATATACTGCTTTTTAGAAATGCTATAGTATCCAGATACTCATTGGGGGCTTCATATTCAATTTTGATTGCTAAATTTCAACAAGAACACTGAAAAATAGGAGCCGTTTACAGAGAGCGAGAGTTAGGTAAACAGAAACAATGTCATATTAAGAATAAATTATTTATATATGGCACTTGCAAATAGTATTAATTTTTTAAAAATCCATATTTGACCTAAAAATGTAACATAAAGATCTTTTGCAAAAATACAATTTTGGGGAAAGCTTAAAATGTTTCTTAAGTATTGGTTTTTAGGCATCAAAATAAGAAATCATTAGGAGGGTAAAATAGTGCAATCTTACCTACAACGTAAGTACAATCAAATTATAACATTAAAGCTCATTTTTTAATCTAAGCACACAGGAATCACTTAAAGCTGTAATAATCTATATATGTATGTATGTATGCATACATTTAATATATAGTGATATTCATACAGTAATATGAATTGAAAACTTTCCAATAGAATGGCTTCTTGATTAGGTTTCTACCTAAAATTCTAACTCTATGGGAGGCTCAGCGATTGACTGGCATAAAAACATGAAATGCAGAGATAACTACTGACTAACAGTTTCCAGGAGATTTAATTTGGTTTGTTTTTCCATGGGTGGTAATGGGGTCATTTGGAGTTGATACCTCACAAGGATGTTGTAAAGACAGAGAAAACACACTATGAACTACAAAGAAAAAAAGAAAGAGGAAAGATTTACATTCCTTTAAAGGATGCAGGTATAGTATAGAGCCAAGATTACTGAATTAAGTACAAAAAGACTTGGATTCAAATTTCACTTAAGAGTCTATAGTCACCTTTTGGTGGCTGAGAATGCCCTTCATCATTCTAGGTCTCAAATGAGTTATCTGAAAAATGATGATACCTTCTACTTTATGAGTACTATATGCAATAGTGTTCCATAAGTTGTATAGTGTGATTAATTATAAGTAATGGTCATCTAGATGCCTTTTTGCTAGTACCCATGTGAACCACACTTTATCAATATTCAAAAATCAATACAGATTTTTTGTTGTGTCCGTGTTGATTTCTGAATATTAATAAAGTATATCCATGAAACAAAATAAGGCAAACTAACCTACATACACAGTAACTTCATCATTTTTATAATGGTACTTTGGTTACACTGACAGAAAGTATATAATAGAAATAATCATGAATAGTTATAAAAGCAATTAACATCTTAGTACTTACTATGTGGAAGAAACTATGCTAAATAAGTTATACGAAATGTCCAAGCTATTTCAATCCTATGTAGGTAGTTTTATTACTTTCTCCATTTTTCATATGGGGAAATTAAAGCTTAGAAAAGGCAATGAGAATGTCCAAGTTTACACTTCAAGTACCAGGGTTCAATTTCAAGTTAAGATAACAATATAGAACTTGCTGCTAATATTTTAAGACACTATCGCACTGTCCAAATGAGCTCAGCCCATCTTCCCTGAGCAAGAAGAAGAGGAATATCTTCTGTGCACCAAATGTTCTATAAAAGAACTATATGCTTTGTCTCATTTCTGTTTAAAATCTGACTCTACTCTTACTAGTTAGATTACCTTGATCCATTTGCTTAGCTTCTTTGTACGTCAGTTTCCATTATCTATAAAATGAGTTTAACAGTTGTCTTACTTAGGCTAGTTTTGAGGATTAAATAATCCTTTACAAGTAAAGTGCTTAAGGCAACATTTGGTTGACTAAAGGGTCAAGTATTATTATTGTTAAAAAAGATGAATAAAGTGATTAATTCTGCAACCTTATACACACAAGAAGTACCACTGACAGAAGTTAGAATAAAAGGAAGTACAAGCACAGGTATACCTCAGTTATTACTCTGTTGTACTGTACATTAGATATTGTATTTTTTACAAGTTGAAGGTTTGACGCAACCACATGTCTGGAAAGGTTATTAGTGCCATATTTTTAAATGATGCTCACTTTATGTCTCTGTGTCACAACTTTCTAACTCTCATAAGATTTCAAACTTTCTATTATTATTATATTTGTCATGGTGATCTGTGATCAGTGAGCTTTGATACTGTATTGTGATTGTTTTGGGGCTCCATGGTCTCATACCTGTATAAAACAGTGAATTTAATTGATAAATACTGCATGTGTTCTGCCTGCTTTGTCAACTGGCCTTCTCTGTCTCTCTCTCTTTCTCTCTCTCTCTTCCAGCTTCCCTCTTCCCTGACACACAATTAGGCCAATTAATAACTGTACAATGGCTTCCAAGTGTTCAGCTGAAAGGAAAAGTCATATGTCTGCCATTTCAAATCAAAAGCTAGAAATGATTAAGCTTAGTGAGGAAGGTATGTTGAAAGCTGACAGAGACTGAGAGCTAATCCTCTTGTGCCAGTCAGCCAAGCTACCAAAACAAAAGTTCTTGAGGGAAATCCAAGTGCTACTCCAGTGAACATACAAACGGTAAGAAATCAAAATACTTATTGCAAATAGGAAGCAAGTTTTAGGGATCTAGCTAGAAGATCAACCACCACATTCCCTTAAGCCAAAGCCTCATCCAACGCACAGTCCTAACTCTCTTTACTTCCGTGAAGGTTGAGAGGTAAGGAAATTGCAGAAGAAAAGTTTGAAGCTAGCAGAGGTTGGTTCAAGGGAAAGAAAAGCAGCCATATCCTAACATAAACATCTCAGGTGAAGCAGCAAATGCTGATGTAGAGTCACAGCGAGCTATCCAGAAGATCTAACTAAAATGATAGATGAAGACAGCTACACCAAACAACAGATTTTCAATGCAGACAAAACAGTCATCTCCTGGAAGAAGATGCCATCCGGCACTTTCATAACTAGAGAAGAAAAGTCAATGTTTGGCTTCAAAGCATCAAAGGGCAGGCTGACTGTCTTGTAAGGGGCTAATGCAGATGGTGACTTTAAGTTGAAGCCAATACTCATTTACCGTTCCAGAAATCCTAGGGCCCTTAAGATGTATACTAAATCCACTCTGCCTGTGCACTAGAAGATTTAAAACAAAGCCCGAAGGACTGTGCATCTTTTTACAGTGTAGTCTACAGAATATTTTAAGTGTACTCTTGAAAGGAAAAATGATTCCTTTAAATATAGTATTACTCATTGCCCATTTACCTGATCACCCTGATATGTGCAAGTAGATTAATGTTCTTTCATGCCTGCTAACATAAAATCTGTTCTGCAGCCCATGGATCAAGAAGTAATTTTGACTTTCAAGTCTTATGATTAAAGAAATGCATTTCATAACTGATATGGTTTGGCTCTGTGTTCCCACTCAAGTCTCATGACAAACTGTAATTCCAAGTGTTGGAGGAGGGGCCTGCTGGGAGGTGACTAGATCATGGGGGCAGATTTCTCCCCTGCTATTCTCGTGAGAGTGAACTCTCACGGGATCTGGTTGTCGGGAAGTGTGTAACATTTCCCGTTTTGTTCTCTCTCTTCCTCCTGCTCTGCAATGGGAAGAAGGTGCTTGCTTCCCTTGCTTCCCCTTCGCCCTTCTGCCATGACTGTAAGTTTCCTGAGGCCGCCACAACCATGCTTCCTGTACAGCCTGGGGAACTGTGAGTCAATTAAACTTCTTTTCTTCATAAATTACCCAGTCTCAGGCAGTCTTTTACGGTGTGAGAACAGACTAATACAATAAGGCTATCACTGCCACAGATAGTGATTTCTCTGATAGACCTAGACAAGGAAATTGAAAAGCTTCTGGAAAGAATTCACCATTCTAGAAGCCATTGACAACATTAATAATTCATGGAGGAAGTTGATTGTAATCCTCATGGTTGACTTGGAGGGGCCTGAAGACTTCGGTGGAGGAATTTCCTACAAATGTAGTGGAAACAGCAAGAGAGCTAGAATTGGAGGTGGAGCCTGACGTCAACACTGAATCACTGCAATCTCACAATCAAACTTAAAAGGACGAGGAGTTGCTTCTTACGGATGAGCAAAGAAACTAGTTTCTTGAGATGGAATCTATTCTTGTGAACATTGTTGAAATGACAACAAAGGATTTGGAATACTCCATATACTTACTTGATAAGGCAGAGGTAGTGTTTGAGAGAACTGACTACAATTTTAAAATATGTTTTACTATGAGTAAAATGCCATCAAAAAGCAGTATCACACAGTCCAGGAAGTACTTTCATGAAACAAAGAGTGAACCCATGAGGCAAACTTCACTGTAGTCTTCTTTTAAGAAACTGCCACCCACACCCCAACCTTCAGCAACCCCTACCCCTAACAGTCAGAGGCTATCAACATTAGGCAAGACCCTCCACCAGAAAAATGAATACCATTCACTAAAGACTCAGATAATTTTTAGCATATTTTAGTAATAAAGTATTTTTAATATAAGCTGTGTAGGTTGATTTTCAGACATAACACTATCATTGCACATATAAGAGACTACAGTATAGTGTGAATATAACTTTTATATGCTCTAAGAAATAAAAAATATGTGTGACTCACTGAGATATTTGCTTTAGGTCAGTGGTCTGGAACTGAACTTACAAAATCTCCAAGGAACCTCTTATATACAGATCTTTTACCTCCTTGGTTAACTTTGCACCTAATTTTATTATGGCTATTATACAGGGATTGTTTTCTTAATTTTCCTTTTGGATAGTTAGTTACTAGTATGACAGAGGAGAGCTATTTGTTTCCATTGATTTTGTACCCTGCAACTTTGCTCAAGTTGAGCGAGGCATTTGTAATACTTCTTAGGTTCTCTATGCCATTTTTATTTTGAGACAAGTTAGACTGCAGTCACTTTTCACATGACAGGAATCTAAGACTGTAACAGGAATTGTGACAATTATGTATAGATTTTTTTTTGATACTACATGCTAAAATAACTGCAGGTATAAAGCACATTTGAAAATGATAAACAATGTTCAGAGACAGAACCAAACTCCACTACAGACAGAAAAGGGGACCAGAATTACCAGTTTCCACTAGTCTTCAACATGAAAACAATATAAAGAAATCAAGCTCTACTATAAAATAACTAGCAGTATATTGCTGATTTCTGTATAAAAACCATAAAAGAATGTTCATATGATTTTCATTAAAGTCTTATTAAAAATAAAAAGCAATGTCTGAAAAAACATTTCTCATAGAAATAAAAATGTATCCTTTAACTGTCGTGGGCGGTATTGCCCAATTCTTTTATCTCTAATGAAACAAGTCAGAATTAAGCACTTAATTCTGGGGACCCCACACAAAAAGGGGAATTTCAAAAGTAAGAGAAACACATATTAACTATGCTCGGTTCACGGGGTTTGGCCATATTAGAAACATTTTGATAACTAAGATATTTCATACTAAACCATTTATTTGTTAAAAATAAAGAAAATGAAGTATTTCACGACAGACTGGCACTATGGAGTCAAAGGGCTTCTGTCTGAAGAACTGAGTTGTGATCTTCACTGGGCCACCACGTCTCCTCCTAGTTTGGTTCTGTATAATACACATCTGTATGTGGAAGACGAGCCCTTGGCCTCCTTGGCACAAGTTCCATCACTAAACATACACAATACTCTAGTATGTATGTATGTTTACAAACACACATTTTTTTTCCACAGTAAATTATCTTTGATTAGAAACTCAGACATAGGCCAGGTGCAGTGGCTCATGCTTGTAATCCCAGCACTTTGGCAGGCCAACGCAGGCAGATTACTTGAGGTCAGGAGTTCGAAACCAGCCTGGCCAACATGGTGAAATCCCATCTCTACTAAAAATACAAAAATTAGCCACATGTGGTGGTAGGAGCCTGTAATACCAGCTACTCAGGAAGCTGAGGCAGGAGAATCATGTGAAGATGGGAAGTGGAGGTTGCAGTGAGCTGAGATTGCAGCACTGCCCTCCAGCCTGGGTGACAGAGTGAGACTCCGTCTCAAAACAAAAAAAAAAAAAAAAAAAAAGAAAAAAAGAAACTCAGATATAGAGCTCTATCTAAGATTTCAGAGTCAGGTGGTCTATGCAGCAAGAGGCATGCAAAGTGCAGAGAGGCTTTATTTTTGATTCTCTCTGAGAACAAGGAGGTTTCTAATATAGTCACGGAAATAGAGCTGTCGATTTCTTTAAAAAGCATCCAAAAAACAGTTACGATTAATCTCACTGTATATTATTTGGTTGATGCACAAGTAATTGCAGTTTTTGACATTACTTTTGCATTAACCTAATACTACTACTATGAATATATTCCTAGAGTGGAAATTCATATAGTTGACATCAACTGTTCTGAATACCTACTTTCTACTAGTACTCTAGAATTTAAACCAACAGCGTGTCAGGAGAAACCAAACATTCAATCTAAGCCTCTGACACATGCAATGTGTCTGGCATGTAACACAGTTTCATTCTGTATATACCATCGTACTAAGAAACTTTAAATAAATACATCCTTGACAACTGTTTATAGATAATTCTTCTAATCTCCAAGTATCTGAAACAGCGAAACCCATTTCCTTCTGTCCTTCAGTTCAACAACCCCATTATTCATCTTTTCTAATGCCTCTCACAGATGCACAATGCTTCTTTCCCACAACTTCAACTTACCAAGAGCCACACTGTCACAGCAAAGTATCAGGTGTCTCAAAGTGCCGTACAATACGCTACAAAGGAAATGTTTGCGGTCCATGGATTTTATTCACTACAGTTAAATAACATCATCTGGTTGTAAGACAAAGGCCACTTTGACTCAGCATTTTCCACTCTTCTTTGCCCGTGTGGACCAAGCTGAAGAGGTCGCTGACTGCAGTCGAAGATTCTATGCTTAATCAACAGCCCTACCTTCCAGCTGGCTAATCAGCCCAAACATGCTTATGGGAAATCTCTAAGGCAAAGGCTGAAAAGCAACGAGGTGTCACTTGTAGAATTAACTTTATATATCAAATAAGAAAATGCCTAAGTAAACAGGGAGTAAAGTAGTAGAAACAGTAAATAACTTTCATGTATGTTTATTGTACAATGCCAAAAGAAAACTGGTCTATACATACATTTCAGAAGAACATGCCTATTTTTAATTCACTATTCACTTTACTAAGCTAGAATTACTTGGTAACTTGGAAATAATTTAGAGCTAAATGCATTGGGTAGATAAAACACACAGAATCACCACCACCAAAAGGCTAAGTGCAATAATACTAATGCTTTCAAGAGCGGCTTCATTTAATCACAAGTTTAACTTTCCAATGGATAGGCAAAGGCATAGTATACTGTTGAGTGTTCTCAGTTGAGCTCTCCTGCAATTGAGATGTTTACAAAACAAATTAAAATGTTATTAAGACTCCTGCCACTGCAACTGTAAGATAACCTGAACCTCCAAATAAGAAAAAGATAATTCTCAAACAGATGAAACTTACTTTTTTGGGGGGCGGGGGGACCTATAAACTTGGAATATGGGTGCTAGGTAAAGAATTTTTTTACAAAGCTCTAACTAAATTTATAAAAATACCACTGATGGCCGGGCACAGGGGCTCACGCCTGAAATCTCAGCCCTTTGGGAGGCCCGGGAGGCGAATCACCTGAGGTCAGAAGTTCGAGATCAGCCTGGCCAATATGGTGAAACCCTGTCTCTACTAAAAATACAAAAATTAGCCAGGCATCATGGCACGCACCTGTAACCCCAGTTACTTGGGAGGCTGAGGCAGAAGAATCACTTGAACCCAGGAGGTGGAGGTTGCAGTGAGCCGAGATGGCACCACTGCACTCCACCCTGGACAGAGCGAGACACTGTCTCAAAAAATGGCCTGATTTTGGGACCTTGTTGACTCTTAATTTCAGATCAGCTCTGTGATTTGGTGCAGGCCACCTCATCATTTTCCTCATTTTTAAGCAAGTGTAATAGCAGTACCCAACTCACAGTTTTCTTGTGCCCATTTAATTAGGTCATAGATGTTCAGTGGAAGTCCCTGCCAATAAAAATTAGCTATTATTAATTTTGAAAAGACTCTCTCCTTGTGCTAGGACACCATATTCTTGTCATTTTTTCCTTCTTTTGTTCCCTCCTTCTCAGCCCCTTTCCTATCTTTCGTTCCCCAAACATCAAGCGTTGAGAGAGTTCTTAGGTTATAAACGTCCTAGCCCTCTTCATGTCTCACTCTATTCTTTCTCAAAGGGATCTAATCTATTCCCATGATTTTAATTAACACCTAGAAGACAGAATTTCCAAATGTTTCTAGTTCAGATCTGAATATACACCTGCTAACTCAACATCCCATGGATGTCTCAGGGGAGCCTAAATTTCACTCATCATGACTAAAACTCAACAACTATCATTGCCATCGAAACATAAATGTTGCCTCTCTCAGTAACTGGTTCAACAATCACCCTATTATGCCACCTGAAATCCAGAGAGGCATTCCTGAAACCTTCTGCTTCTAACTTGCCAGTGTGTAACCCACTTCCTACTGCTATCATTTCACCTCTAACATAGCTTTCATACATCTCCTTGTCCCCACAGTTACTGTCACCTTCCTTATCTAAAGCCACTAACCAACAGCCCCAAAACGGATTTGCCCAGGTAGTCCGGCCTTCTCCCATCCCTGCCTGATATGCAGTTAGAATGACATTTAAAATACAAATAAAGTATCACTCTCCCACTTACATTTCTATTGCTTATCACTGCCCTTAGTTTAAGGAGTGAAAGACTGTGAGCCATTTATAAAGCTGCACATGTGGCCTCTGCCTCTAGGGTCCACTGTGCTCCAAACATACTGGACTTTCTTCCACGAAAACGCCAGGGTCTTCCCTTCCCCACCTTTATTCATTCCCATATTCCGTTCCCTTGTGTGGAATATTTGTAAGTTTTGTTCCCTTCCCACCATGATGTCTCCATTCTTGGCTTTTTTTTTTTTTTTTTTTTTTTTTCCTTTCTCATGATTGAGGTCTCTCCTTAATACTTCTTGCAGAAGACATTTCCTGATTTCCTGTACAAGTTCAGATGCATTAACTAAGCCCTTGTGAAGCACTCTGCACTTTTGCATCACTATCCCCAATACATCTGTAATTACTTCTATTTCTGTTTTTTTTTTTTTTTTTTTTTTTTTGTTTTGTTTTTTAATGAAAGGTAATAGGGACATAAGTGCAGGAATCACCTCCTGTGTGTTTACAGCTACATCTGTTCATCTTATCAAACACCATGTACATCACATGTGAGCCAACCATGAGACTGATAAGTATTTGCCGAATTAACACAAAAATGGTTCTGATTTTAGTCCTTCACTTAAAAATTGCTCACGATTGGTGAAGAAATGCATATAAAATTCTAATCAAGGCAAACTGTGTTAACTTCTTATAGGAAATAATGTTTAAAGGCTATTCAATCCTATGAAAAGGAAACAGTATCGGTTCTGGAAGGGGAACATCTACATGAGAAAGGCCTACATGAGGAAGACTTGTTTCTGGTGCTGGGATATGAAGCTGAGCAAGACTTAAAAAAGTGAAGGGTAAACTCCTTCTTAATTGGAGTTTACCAGAAAGAGGGAAAAGTTTGCGCAAAGACATGATTAGCGTCAGGTATATATATACAGAGACCCGTGAACAGATAACTGTGCCTGCTGGTGGGGTATACTGAAAGGTAGCAAAGTTCAAAATTCCAAGTTGTGGAAAGCTTTCATTACCAATATTAAATTCTCAAGCAGAACCACTGAAGGTTTCATCAATGAAGAATGACGTAATCGAAGACAGTGAAAATTTGTTAATAGATTAGAAGGAGGGCGTGGAGACCAATTAGGCTATTTCAAATATTTCAGACAAGAGGTAAGGAGGAAAGGAGTAGAAATTATTCTGCATTAGAATGGAAAGCAGTGTTCCAATGGGGAAGGAATGCGACACTGACTAAAAGGAAAACTCAAACAGAAAAAGAATGAGGGAAGGATGGAAGATAATTAGTTCTATTTTAGAAACCTTAAATTTTATATGCTCCCATGACGTCGCACAAGTGGTTAAAATATGGATCTAAGAATGAGGCTGCAGGAAAATTTCAGATGGTCAGAATCAGAAAAATTTTAATTGGTCCATAGCCAACTGAGCATTAACACAAAGGCTTTGTGACAAACATTTCTAAATTTTCTCAAAAACACATATTTTTATTAATAAATAATACAAAGAATATTAAAAGTTCTCACTCATATAATCACTGCTTAAATTTTCAATGTGCCCTGTGTCTAATTTTAATTTTATTTAGGAACAAAGCTCCTCATAATTTCACCCTGTCTTCAGAAGAGTTAATTTCCTACAATTGTTGGAACAGGAAGAACTCACTTATGACATGTTTTTTATCTAATCAGTAGAATAATAATATATCTTTTATGTCTAAAAGAAGTCCAGTCTTTGTAATAGGCTCTATGCAAAAAGTTTAAAATGATGTACAAAATTTTTTTGAAGGTCATTCTAATTTCAAAAATGTTAACATCTGGAATTACGTCATCTTTAATCATCAGGAGAATATCTGAAGAATAATAAAATGTAACACTTACTTTTGCTGCACCTATCTGTTCTTTCCGAAATTTCTCAAGTGGTGCAATTAATACATCATTAGCATTTTGGATCTGAAATAAAAAATGCACATATATTAAATCCTGCATAATTTCATGCCAACAACATTGCAAAAATGGCCACTTTATCCAAGTATCAAATATACACTTTGTTTTAATTTGCATCTATAAAAACAACTTACATGTTATATATAGTTTTTCTACTTTATAATTAAGCTGTTTTCACGTATTTCCCTTGAGCCTAATAACAATGTGAAAAATATGAAAATAAGTACTTATTGTAGTGAAATCTTAGTTTGAATACTTAAATTTCTTTTTCTAAAACTTAACTAAAAAACAGCACATTAAATTCACAAATACCTATAATTACACTGGTTTAATGTAGCCAGTACAAGCATCATTCTAAATCTAAACCACATAAAAGCTCTTCCATTTTACCATTAGAATGACAGAATTCTCCAGCTGCAAAATAAAGCTCATTTTTTACCCTATTTAATTAGATTCCTCATAATGAGGAATTACGGCTTGCCTGAACATTCTCATGTTTCCAACCTGACTAAAACAGTATTTGATTTCATTTCAATGAGAAGTATTTTAGCCCCAAATTTCACATTGAGATTTACTTAAACTTCAAAATGAATAAATCTTTCAATACTGATCTGTAAAACTACTATAATGAGAGTGCAAAATATGAAGGCCAGCAACTGAATGAAAGCAGACAGAAATTTCTAAGAATATCATTATTCTGGAAGGGAATCTTGAAGTTAAAAAATAGCCTCTAGAAAGCATTAAAATAAGGAGGAGGCCCAGTTAACAAAATTTATGACTATGACAACTGAACATAATCTATTACATAATTAGCAAATACCAGGATAAACAGAGAAAGACTCTTATTTTCAAAATATATTATCCTACTTTAAAATAGGTTAAAGGGTATGCGTTCCATGTACTATTCTCCTAACCTTTTTATAAGCTTGAAATTATATCAAAATATACACATTTCAATAAAATTTCACTTATTTTCATTAACTTCTAGTCGTTTAATTTCTTAAATGCCATAATCTAAAAACGCAGAGACAAAATACAAAAATAAATACTAGAGTGTTGACACCACTTTCCATAATCCTGATAATCCTCGATTTGCAGAAAACTGAGAATGACAGATCTTGAAAAGAAGACCAAAATCCTATGCTGTGAAAGCATAGAAAGTAGATCAATACTCAAAAACTCTTGTCACAGACAATGAGGGCCAACTGTAGATACCACTGACATCTATAACCTAATCCTCATTTCTGAGCTCAGACAGACATACCTCTAGATATACTGTGTAAGTACCTTACTGGGCAGAGGTTATTGAAAATAGTAGTAAAATAGCTCACTTTCAATTCTCTCTCTAAGACCTCTTTGCCTCATAAAACCCCGATTACATAAACACACACACACACATATCCAGGTTGTACACAGCTGACTCAGCCTTTAATGTTAAGTTTGCGTAAGGGGAAAGACAGTATCATGAGCACTTTGGTGTAATTTGGAGTAACAGCAACAACAAAGGCTACTACTCATTGAATGTTTATGCTGGAAACTGCCATAAGTCCTTCGCAAGCATGAGCTAACACATTTCAAGTTCGTGAACTTAAATTGGGAGATACTTCTTAACTGGTGAAAAACCCAACAATAATGACACTGAACAAGATGATATCCAGCACAGTGCTTAAGAACAGTACATGGATTTAAAATTGAGAATACCTGGATTTAAATGGGCTTCTGTTGCTTATGAGCTGTTATTTAACCATCCTGAGCATCAGCTGCATCGTCTACCTACCAACTTAGTTCTAAGGACTTAAGAGACAATGAATGTGAAACACTAAATGCTTTCCAATATTTCCAGATGAAGAGATTGTGAATCTCATTCTTCATTTGCCCGGTTAATACATTTCTATACCTAAAACTACTGTATTGACTTTTGGTTGAAGTTTATCTATGTGCAATTAGGAGAAGATATTTTCCCATGAAAGTCTTGAGGGACAGATGGCCTAGGTTCCCCCACATCCAGTGACCAGATAGTTTTTTCATATATACATATACATATACATACATATCTGTATATATATATATGCGCCAAGCACAGTGCGGGGATAGGGAAAGGGGAGAGAGGAATTACGGCAGAGGCTACATTTTGCAGAAAGTTAAAGTCTATTCGAGAAGAGGAAAATACGTAAATGTATCCATTCAACAATTTTAGAAAAATTGAAAGATGAAACCAATATAGTTACATAAAAAAACTATGCAGAAATCTTTGTAAATACATTAGGATTTTGACAACAAGGAAGATGCATGAGTCTATATGAGTCCAGGCAGAATTTGGATGGCTGATGTTAACTGGATGCACGAAAGGTAAAGAATATTCTAGAAACAGGGACACCGTGAACAAAGGCAAGGGGCTGGAACTAAGCATGGCGTGTGGGAAGAAGGAGTGCAGTAAAGATAAAGAAAGCATTCATAAAGCATTCATTATGAGTCAGTCATGATTGTGAACGTACTGATCAAGTTACAGGCTTTTAGTTAACACTTAAAATAGAAATAGTGTCCTGTAAGTTACTGAACCTGGTGGGAAAAAAAGATAAAAATAAAATGGAAGGAGTAGAATGAATATGAAGCACAATGAACAGTGTCTGGCACACAGCAGGCTCCAAAGAGGTACTATATGTTGTTAATAACTGATAACTAATGTTATTAATACTTAACTGGAAAAAGGAAATATACAACCTTGTTACTAGTAGAAAACTAACTGAAAATAAGTAAAATAAGGAAAGAATGAGTTATACCCAATATCTAGGCAACGAAGCCTGTGTATGGAATCACTGCTGGCTTCTGAACACAGGAATAATGTAAAAACCTTTTCTAAGAAGCCAGTCACATATGAGATAGCCTTGAGACTGAAGAGCTGGTGACAACATAGGCCAGCTAAATGGCTGGGAGAAAAATTCAAAAATGAAGTGATAAGGAACGAGATGGGGTGTCAGCAGTATTGACAGATGCACAGGAGGACAGTTCTATGGAATAAGCAAAAAAATTCAAGGACAAATTAGGTAGAGGGAGAAACAGAGAGGAATCAATGGAGATACTAAGGTTTTGGCCTGAGCCACTGGAACTTTGGTACCACATCAAAATTGGGGCAAATGAGGTAGAGAAATATGCTTGTTAGAGAAAGGATAAATCCAATGACTAATTTCACTTTGGTCCAATTACATATGATGTCATGGAAAGACTCAAAGAAATATTATGGCAGAAAATCCCATCTCACATTGGCAGAACTAATAAATATGAATGATTGGTTTTTATTGGGAAAGAAAGGATTGTGAAAGGGAGTAAATGGGCCGATGTCATATCCTAAGACCTTGGCAGTCATATTCACATCCAATGGTTTCCATCTCTGCTAAAACCCTTCTCTGGCTGATACATACATAGGATCTCAGAATAAAGCAAAAGCCAGATGACAACAAAACAGAATAATTAACAGCCACCCTGTGGGCCAAGTACACATTTCTTGGGTTATTTTTCCTCTGTTTTTGGATTCGCTTCTTTTTTTTTTTTCCTTATTCTCCCACTCTATTAATGTGAAACTAAAGGAATAAATAAATAAATGGCAAAGGTATTAAACAGAAAAAAATGAAGGGGGTGAACAACTAACAGGGTGATAGAGAACAACAGAAATAATTTCAGTGTTTCTCATGTGTCAAATAACACACTGAGGTCTTCACAATATAGATTAAAGTCAATTATTTATGGATAACAAAGTCAAACATCTAAAAATCATCTGGAATGTATTAAAACATGAATATTAAAGTGACTCAGCTTCATTTGAAGCTCAGTGCCAAAACTGATAACACACAGTGTCTTCTTAAGGCTTTTATAAAAATTAAAGGTGAAATAAATTGTTTTGAAAAAAATCACTAGCATAGATTTGACACATGGAAGGCTCTCAATAAACTTCTTCAAAGAATTAATTGTATGTCTACTCTGTATTCATAACTATCCTAAGCAGTCTTACAGTTTCCCCCAAATGGTTTAAAATGTAGTTAGTCAAAGCTAGAAACTGAAATCCACATTAATAACAGAACTTATCCAGAGGCCTAGCAGTAGTAGAAAACCATGAACCTACATTTTTTTGTAAACCATCCTAACAAATTCCTGGCTCCGCCTCTGAAACATGATGCCACTTTTGTGTGCACTCAGTGGCTACTGTTCACAATATGTAAGTTTAAATGCAAGAGGTCAAAATGGGAAATGCCAGCACTCAAAGGGCACTAAGTGGATTTACAAACTGATACAGCTGCTGAGGTGAGCCTCAGCTTTGTACATCCCCCTGGGAATGCATGACTTTCATCCCTTTGCAGTGGTCAATCATGTGGATTAAACTCTCTAATTCTGAAGTCATCCAAGTGCAAAGTCAAGAAGGTGTTAAAATTTTGGAAGGATTAAAAGAATTACTGTTGCTGCTGCAAAAGAAAGGAAAATGTCATTTTATAAAGGGTAGAAAAACCTTATTTAAAATGTGAATTAGAGTACAACTATGCTGATAAACCCTGCAAAGTTAAAAAATGTATCAAGAGAAATGCAATTTTTGCTCACAAAGAAGTCTTTCATCCAGATTAACAAAACAAGCTTGATGAAATTCCTTCCAAAAGGGTAATACTTGGGGGAAAAATCAAGTCAGAGTTCAGGAGATTCAGGATCCCATAATATCTGTGGAATGTGCAACTTTGCATGACCTTACTAAGATGCTTTAGAAAAAATACAAAATCAGTTTAATACTCTCCCTTGCTATTGATAACAAATTATTGAAGATGCCTTATTATAATTAAGAAACAATTAACTTATAATTACTAGCCATTACCTAAATCTTGACTTTAAACAACTTATTTTTATAGATATCGGTTCATATTTAAATTAAAAAATAATTACTGATGATTTCACTTATTTTCAGTAGAAGGAAAACAAATCTGATATTGGGTAATACTTTACAATATAGCATTTACCATGTGTTTTAACTATGGGTAGGTTATATTAAGCCAAGAGGTTTAAGTTTCCTGTCACTTTCTTTTGCTATTTCAAGTGGTTCTAATAAACAGCCACCAGGGGGTGCTCATTAATCATTCAAAAGTAATGGCCAGAAATGTTTTTATGTGGTTAGAATGATTCTCCAACTATGTTTGGATTTCCCTCCCCCACATAATAATGAATTATAATTTTTTATGGATCATGCATTTTCAAGGGATATCTTATAGAAATTTTCAGTGCTTGCTTTTCACTACTATTTTACCATACTTGTTCATTTAAAAATAATAGCTTGGCCAGGAGTGGAGGTTCACGCCTATAATCCCAACACTTCAGGAGGCAGAGGTGGGCCGATCACCTGAGACTGAGAGTTCAGTCTGGCTAACATGGTGAAACCCTGTCTCTACAAAAAATACAAAAACTCAGCTGGGCATGGTGGCACACACCTGTAATCCCAGCTACTTGGGAGGCTGAGGCAGGAGAATTGCTTGAACCCTGGAAGTGAAGGTTGTAGTAAGCTAAGATGGTGCCACTGGACTCCAGCTTGGGCAGCAAGGGCGAAACTCCAACTCAAAAAAAAAAAAAAGTAGCAATGGAATAAAAGAAATCTGAAAGGTTATGTCTCTACAATTTTACTTCTTACACTTCTTCCCTTTTCACGTTTTGATTAAAATCCAGTGCTGTTGGTGCCAGTCACAGCTCATCATTAATTAAAGACTATGTGTCCCATTATCTTACAACTCATTAGTCAGAAAAATTACAGTTCCTTACCTCTCACTTTCAAAGCAATAAAACACTCAGTTCTGATGCAAAGATTTAATTATATTCTCAAGTACTATTTAAGTAATAACTCTAATATTCTAAAGCACTATTTAAAGCAATTGTGTAAGGCTATAATAGGCTATGCTATTTACAACAAAAAAACATGAATGGTACAGTTCATTGCAAAAATAATTTCCTGTTGAGATGTCAATATAAACAATCCATACCAAGTGGAAAGACCACAACGGTCTGTAATGATAAGTGAAATGATCGTAATCGATGCAGAAGATATCTACACAGTCTTCGATGTAAAAGAGTAGGTTATTTTCTCATTCATATTTGCAACTGAATCACGGCACAGTTCAAAATCACATCACAGTTCTAACTTGTGATTACAAGCAAGCATCTCTTCTCTGCCTTGTTCCAAACTGTGTCTAGTTCCTCCTTCCTCAACAGTTTCTCAGAAAGAAGCTCTGGCATGGAGTGGGGAACTGGGATGCTAGCCTGGGGTTCACTCTCAGGTACTAGTCAATTTAACTCTCCATAGCTACATAATTTAGACATTCTTCTCTAGTCAGTAAATTCACAGCACTTCTAAACTAGATCTGAAGGGCCAAAACTCACATGAGGTATAGAGAATGGGCACACGCATCTTGCATCGGTAAGTAATCAGAAGTCAAAGACTAAATACATTTTACCTCATACCCTTTAATGTGAGAAAAACAATAGAAAAAAACATATTGCCATCTAAAAACAAGTGCTATATAAGGCTACTTGGATACCAGTCATCCACTTAATTCCTACTTGAACGTTAGCATTTGAACGTTTTGGGTCTACTTACTGACAGAGTTCCAGTATGAATCCCACCCCACTGGACCTCATCAGTTAGACCTAACTCTTACTTGAATTTAATATAACTTTCATCTTTCTCAATTTTTATCAGCAATAATACTTTTCATATGGAAATATATTGGGAAAATAAATTTAAGTTTCTGGAGAATTGTGTCTCTCAGGAGAGTGCTCCCATTTATTTTTAATTAATTGTTGGCCTATATCATGATAACTATGCAATCTTGATCAAGTTACTCAAATTTAGTTTCCTTTTCTATATAATAAAGATGATAATATATCCTTATCTCAGGGCCTGTTTATAAAAGTGAAATTTTTTATGTCTAATGATCATAAGAATTTTTTAATAAAGCATTAATTGCCTCCTATTAAATTCATTCTTTTGAGCAGGCCAATTGCAGTGCTCTAGATTTTTTTTTTTTTTCAGTGAATTAGGAAACTGCTATTGGAGTTGTAGTTTACGAGTGAAATCTCACTAGCACATACTTGACATCAAAGCTTCTTAACTGTAGAAGAGTAGTTAATAAGGGTAGAATGTCAAGCAATCCTCTCTGCTTCCAGATTTTATAACTACTGCCGAATATATAAGTCAAATTAAAGTTTTCTATTTTTAAATAAAACCATCTATACTTAGAAGGTGGAGGAATGGAAAATCATTCAACCAAGAAAGAATTGACCATTTTCACAGAATCCAGCAGAGCAAGTGGGAGAGGACAGCAGATTGTAAAATTTCACGTAATCCACTGTAATCTAAGTAATGTCATAACTCCAGGTGATAACAAATGAAATTATTTGAGTACTAAGTTATTTGAACCACAAAGGTAGTTTATTAATTTTATCTTTCTTGTTGTTGTTAAACAATTTTTGCTTTATTCCTTTCTACCCAGTAATCTCAAATGGGGGATTAAAGTAAGAATATTTTTTAAACATTTAAGCATTGTGGAAGCATTTTCAAATATCAGACATAAACATAACGTATTGCCTCCCCACTTATCTACGTATCACAATCCTGATTACTACCTTTTCATTTATAACTCTTTAATATTGGAGGCTAAAAATGGTCAGAAAACAAAGTCAAACTTCTTTTCAACTATAAATATCAAGACATATGAAAGGTCAGATTAGAATTGACATCTTAAAAGCTACTTAAAATAATTACTCCAAATGACCTATATATACATTCACTTTTTAAAAAACGACTTTTTTTACTTTGACCAAAAGGCACACATTTTTAAGAAAGCAATTCCATAAAACTTTTTAAAACACTACATTAACTCAAAGGTCACACAAGGAAGATACTTAAGTTATCTCATTCAGAACCTGTATTCTCAAAGGGAGATTTAAGAAAGGCTGTACCCTAGGGCTGTTTCATTTCAACAGGTTAAATACTCACTCTGGCATTTGACTAGGTAAAAGTGTTCTTCAGGGACACTGGTAAGGTTACTTCAGCCAGTCCTCCACCTTTGCACATTCTAAAGAAACAGCAGCGTCTGCTGAACTTTGTACCCTAGTGGCACCACTAGTCCACTCCAGTGATGTTCCTGTTTGTTAATACTACAGAAGATGGCCAAAAATATTCCTATAACACAGTTGCCTCGTTTAAATCAATATCCTCATGTTCATGAAAATATACTTCCTCCCATTCTCCTACCTCAAAATTCAGAGACACTGTACATCCTGAGCAGAGCTAATTAGGGCATCAAGAATATTCCTTTTTCCGTGTCCTAACACCTAACTTAGAGTGGGGGAAAGTGGCTTTGTGTATGGGAGCGAGGGGAGGGAGCTTCAGCAAAGTGATAATCGATGTAATTCACTTTTTATCCCATCATTCCCGTCCTCCCACTTAATGCTATTTCCTCTTGCTAATTTTGCTCTATTGTTCTTAGCATTCCCTACTAAGAGTATCTTCGGATAGAAAAAACAAAATCATTCATCTGTTATAATTCTTCATTTATGACTTCAAGCAAACTTCTGATAGCCTTTGCAAGTTTAAAAGCAAATAAAATTCATTAAATAAATTCCTAGTCATAGTTATTTTATAGCAATTGCATCTTACTAGGTGAAAGTTAATGTAATGCAATCAATGGTCCAGTATTTAGTTAATAGCAGATTGCTAAAAGCTTAAGAAAATCCCAACATATATGCAATTTCTTAAATTACTTATTATAGTCGTACATTAATGGGGGAGAAAGGGAGTAAAAAGGAGGACAGGAGAGAAGAGGGAAAGAAAGAAGGAATTATGCAGGATGCAGGTGTACATAAACAAAGCAGAGGATGACCTAATACAGGGAGTAATTTAGAAAAATTAGGTCTGGGGCCAGAGCTGAAGCAGGCCCATAGTGGCTCACAGAACTTTTGTGTTCATCTCTTCCCAACATGCAGTGGGTGAGTGACCTTGTGTTGCAATCAGCCAAGGCAGTAGGATTTCTTTTATGAAAATCAGCAAGCACTACAAATCAGATTTCTCACACATACATAGCCACATGTATGCATTCATGAACATACAACATGCACCTGAGTGCCAGTGGTTAACTTTCTACCAACATATCACTGCCTGGAGCCAAATATGTAATTACGCATTGTTTAACAACGGGCATGTGTTCTGAGAAACATTATCGTTAGGCAATTTTGTCATCGTGCAAACATTGTAGCATGTATTTGCACAAATCTAGATGGTATAGCCTATTGCTCCTAGGCTCTAAACTTGTACAGCACCTTACTGTATTGAATGCTGTAGGCAACTTTAAAATGGTTGAGGATTTGTTTATCTAAATATATCTAAACCTTGAAAAAAATACAGTAAAAATATGGTGCCAAAGATTTTTTTTTAAAGGCACACTGTATAGGCACTTACCACGAATGGAGCTTGCATGCCTGGAAGTTACTCTAGCTGAATCAGTGACTGGGTGGTGAGTGAATGTGAAAGTCTAGGATATTACTGTACATGATTGTAGATTTTATAAACACTGTATGCTTTGACTACATTACATTTATATAAAATACTTTTCTTCAATAATAAATTAACCTTAGCTTACAGCAATTGTTTTTTACTTTAAACTTCTTAATTTTTTAACATTTTGACTTTTGTAATAACAACTTAAAACACATTATACAGCTGTAAGAATATTTTCTTTCTTTATATCCTTATATTGTACACTTTCTTCCATTTTAAATTTTTTAAATTTATTTTTTACTTTAAGATACAAAGACAAACATTAACTGTGGCCTGCACAAGATCAGATCATCAATATCACATCTTCTACTTCCACATCTTGCTCGAACAGAACGTCTTCAGGGGCAATAACACACATGGCACTGTCATCTCTTACAATGACAATGCCCTCTTCTGGAATTCCTTCTGAAGAACATGCCTGAGACTGTTTTACGGTTAATTTCATTGTAAGTAGAAGTACACACTCTAAAATAATGATCAAAAGTATAGTAATACATAAACCAGTAACAAAGGTGTTCATTATCATTATCAAGTGCTACGTATCATACACAATTCTACAAGCTATACTTCTATAGACTGGCATCACAGTAGATTTGTTCGCAGTGGCATCACCAGAAACACGTAATGCACAGCACTATGACATTAAGACAGCTGTGATGTCACTAGGCAACAGGAAATGTTTAGCTCCAACATAATCTTATAGGACCAATATCATATATGTGATTCATCACTGACTGAAATATTTTTATGAATACATGACTAAATATAAATGGCATGCACCACGAATGCTCTAGCTCTTGTTAGCAAGTAATGTTTATAGCCAACATTTTGTGATCATTCCTTCGATGTTCACGTTCATCCCGAGAATCTCTCACAGCCCAGCACCGTAGAAAGCTACTATCTTCTTGTTGAGCATGGTGGCTCACACCTGTAATCCCAGCACTCTGGACGGCCGAGGTGGGCAGATTACCTGAGATTGGGAGTTCCACACCAGCCTGACCAACATGATGAAACTCCATCTCTACTAACAATACAAAAATTAGCCAGGTGTACTGGCACATGTCTGTAGTCCAAGCTACTTGAGAGACTGAGACACAAGCATCGTTTGAACTTGCAGTGAGCCAAGATCGTGCCACTGCACTGCAGCCGGGGTGACAGAGCGAGGCTCCATCTCTAAAAAAAGCAAAAGAGAAAGAAAAGAAAGCTACTATATCCCAGGTAGGTTTGTGAAGCTAAAACTATCATCAGTGCTAGAGTAGAAGTTTGTTTCAGTGTTGTTAGGGAAGCTCAGAAACCCAAAAGCCTTACTTGCATAAGAATAAGTTTAAGTGTAAAGAAGTACCCATGAATTTAATCTTTTGAATATTGGGAAAAACATATTAAATTGGAAATGCTATAGGCTAACAGGTACATGTTTAAAAGAGTTGTCTTAATAACTAAATAAAAGGGATCTTGTGTATTTAGCACTCTTTACCACTGTTTGTTGTTTACTATAGGTGTCTTTGTTGTTTAATACAGGTGAATAAATACATAATAAATAGCCACATAATGACCACAACACAATATATATGGTCAACAAGATGGCATATACTACAGAGTTCCCATAAGATCATAATGGAGGTAAACAACTCCTATCACCTAGTGATGTCATAGCTATGGTGACATTCTAGAACACATTGTCTTTCTGTGTTTAATGTTTAGATACACAAATGCTTACCATTGTGCTATAACTGCCTACCGTATTCAGTAGAGTAACATCCTGTATAAATCTGTAGCCTGAGAGCCATGTGTTACAGTGGAACCATGTAGCCTAGGTATTATTTTCATATTTTCTAATTTCTAAATATTCAAATGTAGATATTTTCCCTGTTAAAACATTTTTTGAAAAGTGATATGCACTGTCTAGTGCATTCCCAAACACAGTTTCAGTACTGTCCAGATGCCATATTTACAGGTATGTTAAAAAGTCAACTTGAGTCTTGCATTGGAACTGAATCTCAAAAAAAAAGTATGCTTGAGTAGAACAATGATGTTTGTTCTTGGCTTATGAAATGCTCACTTGAAATAATGTAATGGTGAGGTAAGGATCAGCATGGCTACAGGAAGGTTAAGAAGAGATCATTAAAGGAGGAGCATTTCCTACACATAATTCTATCCAATTAAAGTTTGAGAAATGAGAAAAAGGGGATATTCCTTCAGAAACATCAGCATCATTGTACTACCTTTTCCTAGTTCACTTTCCCTGGAATAACACTTACTTGGGATGTTTATGTCACATGCTATTTCATTATAAATAAACACAGGAAACATTATAATTGAAACTTGTACAGTTAAGGAAAAACAGCACCAGAAGCTAATACACACACACAGTATATCTTCACTATAAACTATCCCCTTAGTGTCTGTTTGGATATGAGCATTTTAAGGAGCTCTGAGTAAGGTTAGGGGGAAGAGAAAATAATCTTTTTAAATAAATAATTCCTTGATTGAATAAGCCACCAAATTGAATTACAGTGTTGTTAAAAATAAAGCCAGAAAAAATTAATTAAAAGAGAAAACTTCAGAGCTTTAACACGGAATACAAAGTCCATGAATACCCAAACGTTATCTACATCCTACAATTTAACAAACAAGAGATATGATTTATTTTGCAAAGATTTTCTTTTAAACTTTCCCAGGCATTTGAGCACAGGCTCTTAGTCATAGCTAAGAACTACTTCCCAAATAAGTTCCATATGTTATAACTCTCAGCCCTGGTCTTTTCCAAATCCAGATCTGGTCATAAACTATGGGCCAGTTTTCCACACTGTACAGCTGTCAAAAGCCTTTCTTACCCAAGGAAGAGCCTCTTTCAGCCCTTTATGTGAGGTCTTACATCATGTGAAGAATGAGTGACATGTCAATACTAGAGAAATTCTCTTTAAAATACATGACAAGCAACATTTAAAAAAATACACTTTTCCTTGTCTGTGAAAAGCATATTCCAACAGAAAATACAATCATTTAATAAACCATTAACATCTGACCTCTTTTGGTCTTACCCGTAGGCCATGGCTTGAATTACTTTCAGTTCATATAACTGACTATGATGTTAAGATTCTTCTCTAGAAAGTAGCTTGGAAACTACTTTTCTTCCAGATAGCTTAAGACATTTGAGACATTAAGACTCTCCTGCACTGATCGCAACGTGTACAACTAGATAATAAGGCAAAGCAGCAACGCTATGCCACGTGCCACTTAAATCATCCTACGTAATTATGAAAACTGCTCACTTCTCTTTCTTTTTCCTCCTGAAAAATTATGAGATACTTACTATATTTGATAGGAAAGAAAAGTAACACTTTGGGAAGCCAAGGCGGGTGGATCACTTGAGGACAGGAGTTCAAGACCAGCCTGGCCAATGTGGTAAAATCCTGTCTCTACTAAAAATTTTTAAAAAATGAGTCAGGTGTGGTGGCATGCACCTGTAATCCCAGCTACTCAGGAGGCTGAGGCAGGAAAATCACTTGAGTCCAGTAGGTGCAGGTTGCAGTGAGCCAAGATCGTGCCACTGAACTCCAGCCTGGGCAACAGAGTAAGACTCTGTCTCAGGAAAAAAAAAAAAAAGAAAGAAAGAAAGAAAGAAAAGAAAAGTTAGCTCCTCGGATGCCCAGTTCACATGAGCAGAAAGAGTGCTGCTGGCTGTCAAATTATCCTTCTTATATCCATGTTAACCGGGTCCCCAAACACAGAATCCTAATAACAAAACATACTACCAGTAATCACATCCTGCTTGTTAACTTTCTGCTTTTAGTAGTGTCCTAACACATTCAAGTTATTACTAGTTAAGGAATATTTTAATTAACCTAAATTACTCATCTGAAAATGTTGGAGGGAAAAATGCATCTTCTTGGATAATTCAGGAATACAGTAAAACTGAAATGTATGTTACAACCATCAAAATTAAAATAGCTTTGCATACTAACAAAGACACAAAGCTAATGACATCAGTGTACCTTACCCCAAAGCTTCCCAACCTCTGCTTCATATGTCATCGAGAGAGTACCTAGGTGTATCTTTACAGCCTTTTGACTCAAGAGACCTTTCAAGAATGCTTTTCCAGAGTAAAAGGAGCAAAGACAGACTCAATCAACTTAATATTATGTTTCAAGGTAAGAAAACACTCTATACTCCATCCATGGGTCAACCAATACAATTTGCTGCTTCAAATATCAGGTGAAGTGAAAAGTAAATGCTTCCTTCCACCCAGATATTTCTGCCGAGGTCCTTATCCATAAACTGTTTGTCCCACTCCCACCTCAAACCAGGTCCCAGCCTTCTCCACTTCACTGAATTGTCTCCTCTCAGTGAACGGCACTGGCCAACTGCCCAGTCATCCCAGACCAAGCCCTCTCCTTCATCTTCAGTGCCCAATCCAGGGTCTCCCCATCTCCTTAACCTTCCTTCAATCATCCAGGTTAAAGCAATTACACATCTCTTAGCACTCCCTTTCACCACCCACCTATATTTAGCTTTCCACACAGCTGCCAGAATGTTCTCTTTAAAAGGACAGTATTTCACTCCCCAGCATTTACTGTCTCTTCACAACCTTCAACAGAAAATGACTTCCTTTAGCCCAGTATCTAGGGGTCCTTAAAGAAAGGGCATCTCCTTACCTCCTAACAACGCAAACTACCACCTCCATGTGAGAAAGCCTTGATTTCTACCATGTGCATGGCAGACACCCCTGACAGCCATACTTAAGCGTACCTTGAGAATGAGCCTGTATGGCAGATGCCCCGAATGTGTGTATAGAGTTCCGAACTAAGGAATTCAGAGTCACCAGATATTCATTCCTTATCTATGAGGAACATCTGAACCCTTGGCCTGTCCAGTGGAAAACAGGCCATTCAGGGGATGGAGGCCCTTTGCTTTGGCTTAAATAAAAATTGCCAGTTAGAGGTTGTTAGTGAGAGGGTGCTAAGTGAAAATACTATGAAACCTGCATGCTTTTTACAAATGGTTTGGTGGTTCTTTTTGTCCAGCCCACTGTCACTGGACCGCTCTGTATATAAGTGTCCCAGTAATAAAACCCTATATTTTGTGTGCTGGCTCTGGGTCTCTTCTTCAGCCTCTTAAAGCTGGTGTTATTCTATTGAAGTTAACCGGGGTCTGGCATGACACCAAGTAACATGACTTATAAACCCTAGCTCCCCCTGGACCTCTTCAATCCTCTCCTCTTTCTGTTTCACTTGTTCCCTATCTGAACACCTCTTACTCATTCTTTAAACCTCAGCTCAGGTTTTACCTCCTTTATGAGCCTTTTCTAATATTCCTAGGTTAAGCCTTGAGGCCCTTCTTCGAACTCCTATAGGATGCTGATCATACACCTATCACTGCAGATGCCAGTACTCTACAGACTACAGTGTGCACAGTCTATCTTCCCATCCAGATTATGAGTATTTTTGAGAAAATGCTATGTCTCCAGTTTTAATCTTTGTATCCCCCAAATACAAGAGCAGTATCTGAGACATATAGTTATTAGCCAATAAATATTTCCTGATATAAGCTTATTGGTTGGAAGTGGGGGTTGGGGGTATGGTAGGAAGTAGAGAAAGAATTTGGAAGACAAGAAGGTAGAGAGTGGAAAATGTCAAAATCAAACTTAAATGATAAAGATAGACAATGTCAGACTTTACATTCCTGCAAACTAAACATCATTTTCCTATTCATATATCAGTTTCAGTCTCAAACAATAGTCTATCCCTGCATACACTAGTGTGAGGTATTCTAACGAACCACTGAGTACGAAAAATCAGAAATGCATGGATTCAGTATGAAGATATCCTTTGTCTCTTTTGCTGAAAGAGAAGATTTATTAACAAATGTAGACCACCTTCTACTTAGGCATGCCAAATTACAAGCTTTTACTACATACAAAAACTAAAGGTTAAGAACCTCATTAAATTTTTACTTTTACTTCTAAAAGGTGAATGGATGAGATTAATGTCTGGAACTTTGTTTCTTTGTCAATTACAGTTACCATTTTGGAAATGAATCATGAAGAAGCACCGGGGATCGACTAGGGTGAATAGGCATGCTAAATGCTATCTGGCAAAATAACCTATCGCTAGCCATTTGTTAGAAATAAATAAGCAATGGCCTGCTGTCTTATCACTGTATGACGACTTGCTACCCTGTGCCAAAAATTCAATTAGGCTGATAAACAATCTTGGAAGAATGAAGGGTCAAAAACACAGCTTCCTGTCGTCTTTGAGCTTACTAACCAGGGAACATACTATCTACATTACTAAGGTACAAAATTACATTACTGAATTACAATTAGGACAACTGGGCAAAAAGGCAAAAACAAGGGCAAGCCTACGTAAACCTGTGAAGTGGATAAAATGTGTTTTTAGAAGCTTCTAGCTCTTCAGCTACCCCTAAGTAGGTTTTGTTTAGCCTTTATTCGAGTGTGTTTATTTTACCTCTAAGTAGGCTTTGTCTGGCCTCTTTATTCTAGTCTATTTACCATCACCACCTCCTCTCACAAAGGACTTTGCTGCCAGTAAACCTAAGTTTTATTTTTAATTTTTTTTACTTTTGTAGGTTATTGGAAAATAGATGGTATTTGGTTACATGATTAAGTTCTTTAGTGGTGATTGGTGAGATTTTGGTGCACTCATCACCCAAACAGTATACATTGTGCCTATTTGTAGTCTTAACCCTCAGCACCTTCCCACCCTTCCTCCCGAGTCCCCCAAATCCATTGTGTCATTCTTATACCTTCGCATCCTTATAACTTACCTTCTACTTATTAGTGAGAATATACAATGTTTGGTTTTCCACTCTTGAGTTACTTCACTTAAAATAATAAATAGTCTTCAATGTCATCCAGATTGCTGCAAATGTCATTCATTTCTTTTTATGGTTGAGTAGTATTCCACTGTATATACATACCACAGTTTCTTTATTCAGTCATTGATTGATGGACATTTGGGTTGGTTTCATGTTTTTGCAATTGTTAATTGTGCTGCTATAAACATGCATGTCCAAATGTCTTTTTCATATAATGACTTCATTTTCTCTGGATAGATATCCAGTAGTGGGATTGCTGGATCAAATGGTAGTTCTACTTTTAGTTATTTAAGGAATCTCCACTCTGTTTTCCATAGTGGTTGTACTAGTTTACATTCCCACCATCAGTGTAGAAGTATTCTCTGTTCACTGAATACACATCAACATCTATTACTTCTTATTTTTTTATTATGGCCATTCTGGCAGAAGTAAGGTGGTATCACATTGTGGTTTTGATTTGCATGTCCCTGATCATGACTGACGCTGAGGATTCTTTTCATACATTTCTCGGCCATTTGTGTATCTTCTTTTAGAATTGCCTATTCATGTCCTTAGCCCACTTTCTGATGGGATTGTTTGTTTTTCTTGTTAATTTGAGTTCATTATACAATCTGGATATCACTCCTTTGTCAGATGTATAGAGTGTGAAGATTTTCTCCCACACTGTGGGTTGTCTGTTCACTCTGCTGACTGTTCCTTTTCCCATGAAAAAACTTAGTTTAATTAGGTCCCAGCTATTTATCTTTGCTTCTATTGTATTTACTTTTAGGTTCTTGGCCATAAAATCCTTGCCTAAGTCAAACTCTAGAAGGGTTTTTCCAATATTATCTTCTAGAAGTTTTACAGATTCAGGTCCTTGATCCATTTTGAATTGATTTTTGCATAAAGGAGGTGAGAGATGAGGATTCAGTTTCATTTTCATGTGGCTTCCCAATTATCCCAGCACCATTTGTTCAATGGGATGCCCTTTCCCCACTTTTATGGTTTAGTTTGCTTTGTCAAAGATCAGTTGGCTGTAAGTATTTGGCTTTATTTATGGGTTCTCTATTCTGTTCCATTGGTCTACATGCCTACTTTTATACTAGTACCATGCTATTTTGGTGTCTATGGCCTTATAGCATAATTTAAAAACAGGTAATGTGATGCCTCCAGATTTGTTCTTTTGCTTAGTCTTGCTTTGGCTATGCGGGCTCTTTTCTGGTTCCATAAGAATTTTAGGATTTTTTTTTTCTAGTTCTGTGAAGAATGATGGTGGTACTTTGATGGGAATTGCACTGAATTTGGAGATTACTTTTTGCAGTAAGGTCATTTTCTCAATATTGATTCTATGCATTCATGACCATGGGATTGTTTCCATTTGTTTGTGTTGTCTATGATTTGTTTCAGCAGTTTTTGTAGTTTTCCTTGTAAAGGTATTTCATCTCCTTGATGAGGTATATTCCTAAGCATTTTTTTTTTCAAGCTATAATAAAAGGGACTGAGTTCTTGATTTGATTCTCAGCTTGTTCATGGTTGGTATATAGGAGATCTACTAATATGTGTACATTAATCTTGTATCTGGAAACTTTGCTGAATTTTTTATATCAGTTCCAGGAGTTTTTTGGAGGAGTCTTTAGGGTTTTCTAGGTATATAAACATATCATCAGCAAACACTGACAGTTTGCATTCCTCTTTACCAGTTTGCATGCCCTTTCTTTCTCTTGTCTGATTGCTCTGGCTAGGACTTCCAGGACTATATTGAAGAGAAGTGGTAAGAGGGGCATCCTTGTCTTGTTACGTTCCCAGAGGAAATGTTTCAACTTCTCCCCATGCAGTATTACGGTGGCTGTGGGTTTGTCAGAGCCACCATAATACTGAATGGGGAGAAGTTTATTACATTGAGGTATGTCCTTTGTATGTCAATTTTGCTGAGAGGTTTAATCATAAAGGGATGCTGGATTTTGTTGAATGCTTTTCCTGCATCTGCTGAGATGATCATGTGATTTATTTTGTTTTTAATTCTGTTTATGTGGTGCATCACATTTAGTGATTTGCATATTTTAAACCATCCCTGCATCCCTGGTATGAACCCCCCTTGATCATGGTGGATTATCTTTTTGATATGTTGTTGGATTCGGTCAGCTAGCATTTTGTTAACAATTTTAGCACCTATGTTCATCAGGGATATTGGTCTACAGTTTTCTTTTTCAGTTATGTCATTTCCTGGTTTTAGTATGAGGGTGATATTGGTATCATAGAATGATTTAGGGAAGATTCCCTGTTTCTCTATATGGTGGAATAGTGTCAACAGGATTGGTACGAATTCTTCTTTGAATGTCTGGTGGAAATCAGCTGAGAATCCATCTGATCCTGGACTTTTTTCGTAGGTCATTTTTTTATGACTATTTCAATCTCACTGCTTGTTATTGGTCTGTACAGGGCATCTAAGTTTTCTTGATTTAAGCTAGGAAGGTTGTATATTTCCAGGTATTTATCCATCTCATACAAGATTTCTAGTTTATACGTGTAAAGGTATTCATAATAGCTTTGAATGATCTTTGGTATTTTTGTGGTGTCACTTGTAATATCTCTTGTTTCACTTCTAATTGAGTTTATTTGGATTTTTTCTCTTCTTTTCTTGGTTAATCTTGCTAATAGTCTATCAATTTTATTTAACTTTTCAAAGAACCAGCCTTTTGTTTCCTTTATCTTTTATATTTTTTTTTGGTTTCAATTTCATTTAGTTCTGCTTTGATCTTATTTCCTTTCTTCTGCTGGGTTTGGATTTGGTTTGCTCTTGTTTCTCTAGTTCCTTAGGGTATGACCTTAGATTGTCTGTTTGTGCTCTTTCAGACATTTTTATGTAGGCATTTCGGGCTATAAACTTTCCTCTTAGCACTGCCTTTGCTGTATCCAAAGGTTTAATAGGTTGTATCACTACTGTCATTAGGTTCAAATAATTTTTTTAATTTCCATCTTGATTTCTTTGTTGACCCAGTGGTTATTCAGGAGCAGGTTATTTAATTTCCATTTATTTGCATGAAAGGCTCCCAGGGAACCTAAGCTTTAAATATTTCCAATCATTACCACACTCTTTGGCCTACCAATAAAATCTTATGACTTCTATGGCTTCTTTCATGAAGACCTTGCTCCGTGCTCCCTAACAACTAGTAATTCTGATAATTTACGCTGATTTACTTGACAGGTACTAATATGCTTCTTGGGCTCTGGAAGCTAATTGTCCAGGAAAATGTAAGACAGAATAATAATCCAATGCTGGAACTTACAGTGTCATGAATGGTCCAATAAGAGAAAGAATTGGGTTGGTGAAAACACAGTTACTGCTATACCTCCATGCATGGCAAAATTTGAAGAGGTTCTTCATTTGAACTAATGACGACTTTACTGTAGAAGAAGTTCATAACTAGGTAACATGGTAATAATGCTTCCCTTCTCAGTTTATGCACGTAGTTGACAGTGAATGTAGGAGCAATAAGTGTGTGCTCAATGAAGGTTACTGTCCAACCAGAAACAACACAGAGACTATTATTTGTCATAACCTTTCAAGTGAGAACTTAAAATTGTTCATAGATGAAGTTCTTATAAACCGAAGCTAGATGTTTTTGGCTTAGTTTACAATACTTCGATCTTTAGCCACTAGGCCATAATTCATGAATTAATGCCTGTAACTCAATCATTTTCAAGCAAATACTTACCATGTAATACAAAGGACCTGCTCTCATGTTACATAGTTCAGGAACAAAGACAAGCCAAAAATAAACAAGATAATATCAGATAGTCATAGGAGCTACAAAAAAAAGACAAGTTGATGTGACAAAAAATGACAGCAGTAGGGGGCACTGAACTAAATTAGGTAGGCAAAGCCTCAGTGAGGAGATACCTTGAAACTCAGGCATGACTTACAAGAACTCCTCACTCCCCCTACCAACTCCTACTCAAAGATCTGGATGAAGACTTTCAGGCAGAGAGAAGAGCAAGTGCAAATGCTCTGAGACATGATGATGAAATCAAAGGAAGGCTAGCATGACGAAAGCCTAGTGAAGGCAATGGAAATAAATGGTCAGAGATGAAGACTGGGTACAGAGCACCAAAGGTCTTGAGAACCATCGTATGAAGTTCAGATTTTACTCTGTTGACTATCACAGAAATGCAGAATGTGATTATAACAATAAAGGAATGAAAATTATATTCCAATTCAACTGACTCTACATTTTGTACAACATGCCATTATTCATAAAAGCGTTACACTTCTGAGGTTTTTAAGGCCACTGGCACTGCAAAGAAAAGTGAAATCCACTGAGAGTTGAAGGGAAGTTCTATCCCTAAATTGAACTCAACTCCTGAACAAACCAAAAAGCGACAACACAAAGATCCATGGAAAAAAACCCTTTGTTATTTACTGCCAAGAACAAACCAAGTAAATCCAAATATTTACGGCTTTTCTCTATGATTCTATGCTGACAAGAGCTAACAAGGTTAAAGCAACTTCTTCCCAGGGTGAAAGAAAGAATTTTTGTACTTGAATTAACCTGAGTTGTGCCCCACATTTATCACATTTGATGTCATCTATTTATAAAGTAAACTCCTCATTACACAAAACTGTGTGTATCAAGACTGTATTTCATGGCACACCTGTAAAGTGAATCTATTCTTCACATGTCAAAGTTATACCACATTAAAAATAATCTAGGCCAGGCGCGGTGGCTCAAGCCTGTAATCCCAGCACTTTGGGAGGCCCAGGCGGGTGGATCACGAGGTCAAGAGATTGAGACCATTCTGGTCAACATGGTGAAACCCCGTCTCTACTAAAAATACAAAAAATTAGCTGGGCATGGTGGCGCGTGCCTGTAATCACAGCTACTCGGGAGGCTGAGGCAGGAGAATTGCCTGAGCCCAGGAGGCAGAGGTTGCGGTGAGCCGAGATCGTGCCATTGAACTCCAGCCTGAGTAACAAGAGCGAAATTCCGTCTCAAAAAATAAAAAAATAAATAAAAAAAAAATAATCTAGAACTAAGGGGAACATGGGGAACAGTCATAGCTAATATTGTCCATTCTAGGGCTGAAGCCCAAAGACTGAAACCCAAAGAAGATAAAATTTGCAATTGCTGAATGGCAGACCCAGGACTAACATAGTGCCTTTTACCTAGCTGAACTGAAGTGAAATGATGTTTTTCTTCACTCAGTGACCACCTATCAACAATTTAGTATAAATTTGGGAACAATTTTAAATATTCCTCGATATTATCGAGAAACAATCATGTCTTTCATCAGAAATGGATAGCATTACATGAATTCTACCATAAAAATACTGGAATGCTTAAAGAAGGCTTCAATTACCTTGCTTTAAAATAAATCCCTCTCCCTTTTTTTTAAAAAAACCCTTCCAAGTGGCAGCTATGTGATTTTGAGGTGGTGGGGATCTCAGTCATATGTACCCTTTTTGATATGCTCTGAGATCAAATTGCATGGTCAAAAAACTTAAAGGAAATTAACATTAAATACTAAGCGTTCATATTATTCACATTCTAACATTTGATAATTCAGATTTATATATTTGACTCATTGAATATCAAGCCCCTTATATTCTTAATACTCAAAAGTGTTAAGTCTTGAACCATTTCTTGAGTCACCTCTGGGAGAAAATGCTGAAGGGACAGAGGAACATTTTCAAACTCAATCTCCTCTTTGAAAATCTCTGCAATAGAAAACCACCGTTACTGACAAAAGTGTTACAGGGAACACAGGTGTCTCAAGGCAAAGAGCTAAGAGAGACCTGCCTTGTGACATTACTTTGTAAGGGACATTTACAGGAAATGTAGAAACGTTTAACTGTTTTAAAAGAATATGGAGGGGGTATTTGATACACACATTCAGTACATTCTTTCAAGAGTGCTTTCCTTTTTCAAGCATTAATCTACTTTGTTTATAAGCCCTAGTTACGATGTATTTTCACTTCTGATTCAAATTCTAATCTTACAAAATGAAAACTCAGGCCTCTCTCTAGGTTACATCACACATAAAAGTTGACAGCATGGTCTGGCATTATAGTCTCCTTCTAGGAGAAGTTTGGGAAATCATTCTAACCCCTAGTTAGCTCCTTGTATCTTAAGAATCACCAAATATTTGAGAGCTTTGAGGTTCCAGGAGGGGAGTGCAGCTACTCATATACCCTTGACTGAAGACTGGTCCTTATTTATTGGGGATGGTCATCCTCTTTGACCAGCATGCAACTTCAGGAGGGACACACATGGGGTTGTGAAGTTGAAGGGGACACCAGCCTAGCCAGCCAGATCAGCCTAATCAACCCTGGCAATCAATGACGTGACAGATGTCACAGCCAGATTGTCCTCACATCTAACAACCACCAATTATTTGACATAAAACACAACACACTGCCTAGTCAATCACTCTTTACTGTAATGGTATCCAACTCCGCCCTTGGGCAATGGCGCTTCTGCTCTATTCCACCTCAGGACTTACTCCACATATCCTCTTGTTACTCCTTTCTATTTTCTTCATAGCAGATCCTGTCAAGAGCATTTCCAGTTAACTGGTTTGTGGAATTTATAGTATGTTTTAACTAAAGAATGATGACTCAAACCCTACCAAGGCCATAGTCATTCACACTCACCTTTATTGGTTACAGAGAAAGTTCAGGCCATTATTTTTTCTTTAAAAAAGGACAGTATCTTCTATTAATCATTGATCTAAAAGATCATAAAATCTTGAGACAGAGTTAAGATTTGCAGATACTGCTACATGTTAAGAACACAGGAATGGTGGCTGGGTGCGGTGGCTCAGGCCTGTAGTCCCAGCACTTCAGGAGGCTGAGGCGGGAGGATCACGAGGTCAAGAGAACAAGACCATCCTGGCCAACAAGGTGAAATCCCATCTCTACCAAAAATACAAAAATTAGCTGGGTGTGGTGGCATGCACCTGTAATCCCAGCTACTTGGGAGGCTGAGGCAGGAGAATCACTTGAACCCGGGAGGAAAAGGTTGCAGTGAGCTAAGATCACACCACTGCACTCCAGCCTGGAGACAAAGAGAGACTTCATCTCAAAAAAAAAAAAAAAAAAAAAAAAAAAATGGCCAAGAGTTCTCAAGTCAATCTCCATTTAATTCAGTAAGAACTGAGTTAGCCTTCACTACCTGCTTACCACCTTTCAAGATATTAAGGGATGTGAGGATGCCATATTATAGCTGTGTTCTGTAGATTATATGCAATATACATGCTAGAACACATAATACATACATAGAAGCAGCATATAATAGACGGATGGCCCATGTCCTTTAAAAAAAAAAAAAAAAAGACTATCATTTCATTGGGGCACTAGGAGAAATAGTTTCGACAGTGGAAGTTAGTGAAACACTAAATAGTTGAAAAAGGTTGGGAATTAAAATGCCTTCCTAAGAATGAAGCTGGGTTATTTACTAACACAACTGTATTTTTGCCCTTGTCAATGACTGATGACTCAACAACGGATCCTCAACGAAGCATTACATGACCTGTCAACAGATTAAATGTAGATTTTTTTAAAAAAAAACACTATCATGGTTTTTTTGTTCCTTGGTGTTTTTATTTTGTTTTTGAGACAAAGTCTTGCTTTGTGTATTGTAGCACAATCACAACTCACTGTAACCTTGATCTCCTGGGCTAAAGTGATCCTCCCATG